>NC_083737.1:3269468-3873218 GCF_028564815.1 Eubalaena glacialis | reverse complement strand
CCCTCACAGCTTTCTGTCGTTTGATACACTGGGTTTCCTGTTCGGGCCAACACTGTGCTCTGGACACAGCTCCCACTCAGGGTCAGTCCTTTCTTGAAAATTATTGGTTAAGCCTGCATCTTTATTGTATTTCAGTTTCATTCTGCAATACTGGACTGTTCCCGCTAAGGCAGTGTTAACTCTCGTCATCATAAATTTGGGAGAAAAAGAATGCAATCTTATTTAACAACAACAGAAAAAGACTAAAAACACTATCCCTGTGGTTAAAACATAGGAGTGTAAGATAATTCTATCAGACTACGCTCTTTGGATTAGTATTAATGTTCATTTATTTTATCAAGCTTACTTAAGGCAGCTATTCTTTTAAAGTGTTAATTATTGTCAACCTAAAATGTATCTCTTGTTGTCATCAGAGAAGATTCAGTACAGAACTTTAAAAAGTCATCTTAAAACCAAGAGTAAAGGGCTCATCCTGGTTTCCACGACTGAATCTGCATTAAACTGGCCAACTGTTTCGTGGATCTACACCCCAATTTTTGTATCCAAAACGAGGACTGAGATTAAACAGCAGAGGCCCGGTAGTGAAACAATGCTGTGACCCTAGCTATTGCCATCTACGTGACAAAAAGCAAACGATTTAACTCTTGTTTTTCCACCCACTTCCCATTAAATTGGCCAATTTTTTGACTAATAGGCTGGCTTGAGCATATACTGATCTCAAGTAGATGATATACATGCTAATTAGATGGCAGAAACAGTAAAATTCTAGAGGCATGGACTTACAATGAGTCAGATAACTTCTACTTGACATAATTTTGCAGGGACCCCCTCCCTCACAGTGATATTTTATGGTAATATCTTTCAAGTCATTTGCTCCTGAACCTTGATGACACAAGAGATACCGGACAGGACCGAATAGGTCTATCCAATGGAGACAGACCATCGTTGTTTTACATTGCTCTTGGTTAAGGACTGAAGAATTCCCAGGAAACTTATCTAACAATGATAGAGAAGTATCCCTCAGGAGAAAGCATGGAGTGGGGAGTGTAGTGAATTTAAGGAGAGAAAAGCATGTTTTGAGATATAAAAATATCTGGAGTCTCTCCATATATGTATTTGGACATATACATATTATTATTATAAAAGACCTGTATGTGCCAGGGGAAATTTAAGTTAGAAAGCATTTCTGTCAAGAGTGAGTGTCTGTCCCAAAATAAGCATCTGATTTAGGTCATGTGGTTAGAACTGTAGATGGAAAATTTTGCTGCACAAAGGGGTACGAGAAAACCAATGTTCACGATGCTTGAGTACCCCGAATGTCCTATGTGTGCACACCCGTGTGTGTGTGTGTGTGTGTGTGTGTGTGAGAGAGAGAGAGACAGAGAAAGACAGAGACAGAGAGAATGGAACGGAGAGATTGAGAGAATGGAGGATTCTTCTGAAACCAAAATATACCAAAACACACTTTAACAAACATTGAATATTTTATACCCAGACCATTTATCTAAAATAGAACTTTAAAGATTCAAAACCTATTATTTTTTTAATAAGTCAGGTCTGCTCTCCCGGGTGAGAAAATTGCAGTGGATTTTCCATTCCCACTCTACATGTAAATGTAATCCTTCTATATGTAGAAATGCAATAACCAAGCAAGAGATTTTCACAGACATTGGGTGGTGATGTAGGTTTGCACCCATTTTGTATTTTTTCCTTTCTTTGCTATGGAATGATTTAAATAGTGGCCCCAGGTCAAAGATCCCTGTGAACTGCAAAGAGTTTAAAGCACATGTGAATAAATTAAGGATCAAGTATCAGAGTTAGAACTTAAAGGTAATCTTTTTTTTTTTTTTTTTTTTCAGAACAATGTCACCCCTGATCCTCTAGCTGGGAAATAACTGTTCTACTTAAGAATGAAGGGTATTGGGAATATAGTAGTATTTGGATTATATTAGAAATACGGTTTTACAGTGGGAAGTTCCAAAGATGCACTTGACTCTTATAATTAATACTACTCACTGGATATGCATGCACGTTTGCATGATTAAACAGGGAAAGAGAAATAATAGTTAAATGATGTTCGCAAATGGCAAATTTTAAAAAATGTATACTTTCATGCTGTGCCATTTTAAAATTTTAACAATTTCAATGATGTTGAAATGGCACATTTGCTGTCAACTTTCGAGTTGTGTCTCGAAAGCATATCAAAGTATATGCTTTGTGGCTTAGAAAATTCATTTGGCTTGAATGATGTATTCCTGATTTAAGGGGATGCTGCCAGATCTTCCTCGGCCTTAGAGAGGAATTCCTAAACAATCTGAGACATGGTTATTTCTGGATGCAGAATATTTGGAGTCTATTCTCTGTGCCAGCTGCACACAAATATTTTACTGCAGCCATTAAACATGGTGTCTTATTCATATGCAACTATGATCCAACCCAGACCTTTGCAGGGAAAGCATCTATCACTGTAACGATGAATAAAACTGAAAAACAAACAAAAATCAAACAAACAAAAACAAACTTTATATAAGGCCTTTCAAGGAAATCTCTCCAAGATAAGATTTAATCTACAGTCTCCCCAAAGAATACCCCCAAAGGGGATGTTAGTGCATTGTGGTTACACAACTCTTTATCTGCTCAGTTATACAATGAGGCTAATAAACAATGCCCAGGAACGCCTTAAACACTTACCAGTACTAGAGAAACCCATAAACAGAATGATGCGTGGGTGTTCCTTGATTCTTATGGAGACCGCTTGGTGAAGGATCTCTCATTTTCAAAGACAGACCATGCATCAGTATCTCCCTTCGTGTCTACTTAAGACCCACGTTTTCCTGGAAGGGCTAAGTTTGAACATCAGTTCCAAATGCAGGAAGGAATCCGTCCATATAGAGACCAGACCCAGGCAAGCTGGCTGTTTGCCGCCTCGCTTTGCATCTTTTCCTCCAGAGCTTTTCCAACAAGCTCAGTGTGGATACCAGACCAGCAAGAGGAGGTGGGGCAGGGAGCAGCTTCAGGCATTGGAGAAAGAACCCAGAGCCCAGGATCTGGAGAGTCCCAGCTAATAGAGATGCCAGACCATCGGAGGTAGGAATACAAATCCTAATCATTACACATCACAGCTGTGCGATGGCAAATCCAAAGACCTAGACCACAGACCATCTACACCCTCAGCTCCTGCAGAATCCTACCTTGGGCCCACCTCCTTGAGAGGGACCCCATCCTTGTCCATAAGTGCAGTCGGGCAACTTCATTCACAGAAGCATCAAGTTCTTCCGACATCTCATGTCCAATACCTGTAGTCCATAGTTTCTGGGCAGAGAATAAGAAATCTGTGTACGGCAGGATGTTTAGCATTTACCCTCTAGATGCAAGCAGCATCCACTCCCAGCTGTGACGACCAAAAATATCTCCTGACATTGCTAAATGTATCCTGCGGGGTGATATTGGCTCCAGATGGAAATCACTCTCCAAGCCCTACTCCGGATTCACTGCGGTCTGGTCATCAAGCCCTCAAGATGGAATGCCCCCTGCAGCACCGGGCTCCTGCTCCCATTGCCATGCTCCATAAATCAAGACCCTTGGAGAGTCAAAGTCTACAGGCTTGGAGCCCCTAAAATGCTAGGAAATGTCAGACCCTACCAGGACCCTCTGTTAACGGTACTGGGTTGCCGCTGCCTCATGTGTTCAGCCTTGGAGCCTACAAGGTTTCAGCACAGGGAGAGTGAAAAATTGAGAAATGCAGAGACCTGGATGGAAGACCCCTGATCTGCCACCTACCAGCCAAGACCAAGGACCCCAGGCCACACAGAGAGAAAACAGTGTAGAAACTTGGAAACTGAGCCCGCACGGTGGAAATGCTGGGAGCGGGTTGGTGCTGGGAATGCAGGGTGGGGGACACAGTGCTATGGTGATCATGGGGTGGAGAAATCTGAGTCAGTACATTTTAGACTGATCTCACGCTCTCTGTATATCATTGGAGTCCTTGCTCCTGGCAGGGTATGTTGTGGAGAATTTTGCTTATACCTAGATTATAAATCAGGATACTTAGGGTATTTGCTTTAAAAGATACAGTTATTTGTACTGTTCTAAACACCAGTTCCGTATTTTCCTGATTATAGACTGATCCAACCCAGTGGAAAACTTTTAAGCATCTCTTTAAACACTGGGGGATAAAGAATTCTCTCATAACCTCTCCGCACGTTTGTGAGAGACATTTTCTTGAAGACTCTTGAGAGCGCACACTCTGTTCTTTCAAGCACTCCTGAATGCTTCGCAGGAAATAAATCTCCCCATTCTCATTCTGCGGGAGTAACCCTCCCTTGATTTGGAACCTTGCAGCATCTTGGGAGCCACTGGGGAAATCAGGAACCACATCGGCAGCTACGAAACCAGAAATGCCTGATAAAAACCAGACACGAGATGGGCTTGACTCATGCAAATGAACCTCTAATCATCTTAAAGGACGTCTTCAGGATTTTCAAGATGTTGATAGTAAAATTACCCTCCTCTGACTTATGTTTGCTGTATTGGTTCAGGAATTCTGAAAAAATAATTTATTAGGAAACGTTGCCCCATAAGAATACAGTCAAAGTGTTTATTTTATTTTTGGTGTAAAACATAATTAAGAAGACTGTAATTGTGTGTGTGCATATTTTATATATAAAATAAAATTATTTATATATATCATTTCATATATGGACATACATATGCATACTATATGTATATACTATAATATATAGTATACTATAATTAATACATAGTATGAAATATATAATATATATCAATATATCAATACATAGCACGTATAACAGTGTGTATAATATGTACTGTTTCAATATAAATAGTGTGCTATTATACTGTATACTTTACATAAAGTATACTCTGTATACTATACATGTGTTATATGTATACACATGTATATATGCTGTACAGAATGTTGACAGTATATAGGTAGTAATTATATATGTTTTTATTTATGTAATATTTAGAAGAGACAGTAGTTTTTGTTTGTTTGTTTGTTGTCATGGTACCATGACAGGTATAGACTAAGAGAGAGAGGAACTTGTCTTTCTTTTAGATGCAAGAATGTCTGGCTTTGGAGGTTTCTCATCAGTTTCACAGTGAACTGCTTTTGAGCATCGCAATGCAAGTCCTTGGCAATCACACCAAATTTCTGATTCTGAAAGCCCAAGAACAGCTTGGCACCAAGACAGCTCCTGTAGCATTAATGGAGCTGGGGTAGATATTCCATCAAACTTAGTCATGAAGAAATCAAAGTTATTGGATCCCAAAGCATGAGCAGCACATGATCTGTGAAATATCTACATCGGTACCCGAAGCGCCCAGAGCCCTCAAAACAGGTTTGTGGGAGGAAAGAATAAATTACATGAATGAATGAAAGCAGTGTGGGTGTTTAGGGGACTTGTGTGGATTTCCTATAGGGGCACAGTACGTTTGGATACAAAAGCGAAGTCTAATCATGGGTGGTTTTCAAAACTCACATGCATGAGTTTAGCAATGAGAGAGTTTGATGTAAAGATGGAAAGTGTGGAAGCAATGTGATAGGAAAGGTTTTCCTTGCTTTGAGGATGGATTACAAAGGGAGTGGATGAATCCACCCAGATGATAGGAGGAAGGAGGGGGAAATCGGAAAGGTCTGTGAAGAAAGAGTCAAAGAGAAGTGGGGAGACTTCTTTAAAAGCTTTAAAGGCACAGAGAAACGAAAGGACCAAGAGAAAATCTCCTTGGGTGAGGACCAAGGAGATATTGGTGTGAGTCAGGCTCATTGAGCTGACTATGGATGGACATGGCTTTGTGGTTCTTTGTAGAAGTCAAGATGGGACCTGGGATGGAAAATCCACTGGTTATGTTTCTGGCCCCAGCTTGATGGCCTTGGGTGAGCTCACTGGCTTTGCATGTGTGTGTGTGTGACTGTGTATCTTAGTGTATGTGTGTGCCTTTGTGTGAGTGTATATGTGCATGGGTGATGGTGTGTGTGTGTGTGTGTATGTGTGTTGATGCATGTGAATGTGTGCATCTAAAATAAGGAATTCATAATAACACCTGCCTCAGAGCGCTGCAGAGAATATATCAGTTAATATGTAGAGAATATATCGCTTAATCCATGGATTTTACAAAGGGTGTCTGGCTCATGGCAAGTGTTTAAGAGTCGTCAACTCTTTTTCACAACCATTGTTAAGTTCTGTGCTGACAGACCGAGTCTGATTCACCTGGATAATCCCGAGCTTAGGCACCTGTCTGCACACGCCCACACAATGCATAAGTAAAGGAACACACCCAGTGAGGGCTTGGTTTCGGGGTTGCTGGGACAACGTTCAGACTTTAAACTAAAGCAGCATCACAATTATCAGGAGGAACCAGAGCCAGGCCAACGCTCATGTCAAAACTGGAGGGATTTTACATCAGATTGGCAGGATCCAAAGTCAAACAGTCCGTGCTGGTGGCACAGCTGTCGGAGAGGAACCCCCTCGTGCTTTCATGGCGAGAGGGGACAGGCTAGTGCCAGCCGTGTGGGACACAACTGGGAAGAACTGTCCAATCGACGGGGGCACTCGGCCACTGGACCAGCCATCTTCCTGTGGTCACTGTACCCTCCAGACCCATCTGTACCTGTGTGAGGTGATGCGTTCAGGACACACTGCCTTGACACACAGCACCAGGGCACATTGAGGGGTTTAAGGTGAAGGAATCTGAGAAACGGCAGGTGCAGGAAGGACCTTCCCCTGAAGCAGGTCGGGAAACCCTCGGGCGCAGGTGCCGTCCATATACCCAGAGAAAAGGAGCATCCTCCCCTCCCAGATGGAAGGGCACCAAGAGGAATCGAATCACAAAGAACAGACCTGCTGTCTCTCCCAGTTTACCCCACGTGCCCACAAGCTGCTGTCCTGTCACGTTTATGCACAACCCTCCACTCTTCCTCAAGCCCAGTATAAACACGCTCGGGCCTACGGGTGGACCTAGAGGTGATCACACGGAGTGTAGGAAGTCACACAGAGAAAGATAAATACCATATGATACCACTTACATGTGGAACCTAAACTACAGCACAAATGAACCTATATACAAAGCAGAAACAGACTCACAGACACAGAAAGCAAACTTACGGTTACCAAAGCGGGGGAAGGGGGAGGAATAAATTAGGAGTCTGGGATTAACAGATACACACTACTTTATATAAAATAGATAAACAACAAGGACCTACTGTATGTATAGCACAAGGACCTATATTCAATATCTTGTAATAACCTATAAGGGAAAAGAATCTGAAAAAGAATATATTCATTTCCTTATGAAGTCTCCCCTGTGACATAAACAGCTGAGAACCCAGAAGGTTAAAAGGAAAAGGACATTTTTCCTCTCCTATGGAAGGGACGTATGTACGTGTTTATTTACGGACATGTTTTCTGTCGTGTCAAGAGACTGGAAATAACTTATGAGGATCAAGCTGAACAATGCAACTCTATAGAGGCATGAAAAAAAAAAGAAAAAGAAAAATCACCTTATGAAGGGATTTGAAAAGACTCTCCAGATAAAAAATTACTTAGGGAATAAAAAAGTGCAGATCTTCTAAATTTTGAATGAACAGGAGAAAAAATTCCCACATTTACATCTATATGTGTTTGTTTGTGTGTTTATTCTATTTGCATGCATATTTATTTTTGATTTTAAGTACAAAGAAACAACGGAACAATTTACAAAAATGTACAAGATTATCTAATGGGGTCAGCAAGGCTGGCTGTATGGGGCATATATAGAAGCTCAGCTTATCAATGTATATCCGTTTATACATTTGTTTTTAAATTTTGAAACATGTGAAAGTATCACCTACTAAAATTTTAAATGATAATGTATTTTATGGAGGCACCCAAGCTTAATGATTTTTTTTGGATGTTCATAACTTTAGGTTTAAGAATTTAATTAAAAAGATAGGAAGAATTATTAAAAGGTAATGTTTACAATTTAGATATATGTAAGCACCATTGCCAGGAAATATTTCTGTGTGTGACGTTTCATTAATAGAGACTGTGGGAAATCAGCAAGGATTTCCATAGCTTATATTTCTCCAAATACCTTCATGTAACTATGAGACTGAAATCTGATAGATTATTTTTAAAAATTAATCTATGCAAGCAACATTTACAAAGGAGTTACTCTTATTAGGCTTTTCATGGATGAAATAATCATGTGTGCTGGTTCTTTAAAATTCACTCCCAAGGATGTCACTGAGTGAACGTTTCCTTATGTAATTAGAAAATAAGATTTACAAGAGATGGCCAATGGCTTCAATGAAGAAGAATTTCATGATATTTTACAGGAAGGCCAATTCTACAACCTGGGTCCCACATTATTCTGGTTTGATAGCCATGTTTTAAAAAGCATGGCCGTTTATATCAAAACTAGACTCTTTGTATAACAGCTAAAATGCATGTTTTTCTGAAATAATAGAGATGCACCTCTTCATTTCATTTTGTCCTCCAGAATCCCTAGGTTTTTGGTTTCAACACTGGCTAGTAGTCTTTGTACAGAATTTCATTCAAGAAATGCAATGTTTGGGGACTTCCCTGGCGGTCCAGTGGTTAAGACTTTGCCTTTCGATTCAGGGGGTGCGGGTTAGATCCCTGGTCGGGGAACTAAGATCCCACATGCCTTGTGGCCAAAAAGCCAAAACATAAAACAGAAGAAATACTGTAATAAATTCAATAAAGACTTTTAAAAAATGGTCTACATCAAAAAAATCTTTAAAAAAGAAAAGAAATGCGATGTTTGCCCAAGCCTGAGTGGTCACAATTTTGTCAACATTATTGAACATTTGCACCCAAGATACAAGAGGACATCTGCTCAGTACTGAGAACATTTGCTTTGAAATGAATCAAATTTCTTCTAGATAACTAGGGGGAAAAATCGTGTTCTTTTTCTTTTTTGATGAAAGAACACATTTTATCAAAGAATACAGTTTATCCAAGTAAACCACACTTACAAATTTTCAACTAACAAGTATAAAATGCTATGGACTTTTTACAAAATGCAAATAGATGCACAAGGACACAGAAAATGATCAGAGACTCAGAAACCAGCTCTCACGTCTCTCCAGCAGCCAAAGTTCCCAAAGGGTAAACACTGTCCTGACAGCTAACAAGATCGATGAGTTTTGCATTGGCTCTGACCTTTTTATAAATGGAAAGCTTGAGAACCATCAAGCTGAGGACATCACTTGAGAGCTAATTAGACAGAAGGAACCAGAGGTCACGCCCCACACCTGCAGAATTAGAATCTGCATTCTAACAGGTCGCCCTGGGGGCTTGCTTTCCTCTTAACCTGTGATTCCTGCTGATTTAAAAGAAACCACCCTGCTTCTTCCTTTTCTGATGACTCTTATCTCATGACCATGTGGTCCCCACGTGCTAATGATACTGAGCAGGACCCCGCAGGGCTCCTGGGCACAAAAGCCTTTCTGTGTCCCTCCCCCTGCCCCATTTGTTTGGTTACAGGAAATAGGCTTCATTCAGCCCCCATGACCTTCCCTGAGTTCCAACCGGGCAGGTTCAAACAGATGCTAATCCGGGAAGGGAGGGGATGCAGAGACAAGGGAGGAACAGCCAAGAGAAACAATGGTGCAGCCTGGGGGCAGGGTCCTGGTTTCCCCTCAAGGGATACATGTAACAATATCTTTCAGCTGTTTTGCAGATACTGAAAGCCCCACCAGGTGGAAGAAGTTAACTGCATGCTGCCCACCAGCACACAGACCCCAGACCAGTTGGAACCAGAAGGTCGATGATGCTGACGTCCGATGACCTCACCACCAACCAATCAGAATAAAGTCCATGAGCTGCTCACACCGTCTTTGAACCGTAACTATAAAAGTTTTCACGGGCTTCCCCGGTGGCGCAGTGGCCGAGAGTCTGCCTGCCAATGCAGGGGACGCGGGTTCGAGCCCTGGCCTGGGAAGATCCCACATGCCGCGGAGCAACTGGGCCCGTGAGCCACAACTACTGAGCCTGCGCGTCTGGAGCCTGTGCTCCGCAACAAGCGAGGCCGCGACAGTGAGAGGCCCGCGCACCGCGATGAAGAGTGGCCCCCGCTCGCCGCAACTAGAGAAAGCCCTCGCACAGAAACGAAGACCCAACACAGCCATAAATAAATAATAAACAAATTTTTAAAAAAAGTTTTCACTACCCTCTCCAAGTTGGGGGACACGGTTTTGAGGGCATTAGCCCACTGTGTCCCCCTTTGCCTGGCAAATGAATAAAGACATTCTCTTCTACTTCCCCCCAAACTCTGTCTCTGAGATTCGGTGCCGCGGTACAGAGGCCGGATTCGGCTTCACTAATGGACCATCTCTGAAAGAAGGGTCCCCGCCGCACCAGCTCACATATGTCACAGTATCTTCTGGACAGTGGTAAAATGTGCGTTGCACGGATTACGTCTTAAAGAATGCTGAAAGCTTTCATAACTCCTTGCTCTAACCCTGATATAGACAGCTGAAGATATATGAAAGGCTAAGGGTATAGGAAAGAATGAACTAATTATTAGTTTGGTCAATTAAAGATATTTAGATTGACATATGCATTGTATAGAGTGATAACTTTTGCCTGTTTTGGGTATGGATATAACTCCTTTGCTAATACACGATTTATGTGGTTAGGATGGTGGATGTGTTTTCATCAGCATTTACATTCTTTTTCTTTAGCATTCTCTCTTCTCTGTAGCAGGGTAGTCCATACTTTTGACCAGGTGGCTACTCCCCCGGCCTCTGTCCTGATTTGTCAACCAAAGTGTGTTTTCAGCCTGGACGTCTCAGGTGATTTTAAGGTCAGCTCACGAAGCATCACCTTCGTATGTCACCTGTACGTAGGTCATTGCCTATACTTCTATATCTTTCCTTGTTTGTACGGCTAACACAAGAGTCTGCATCATTGGCCAGCTTCAGGAAATATGTATCTTTTTTTCAAAATTCAGTGAGCATTGTCTGTCTACAGGGAAGAAACCTATTACGGCTTTTGGATTTTACACAGGTTCAAATATGTAAACCTGAAAGAGGAATTTTCTCTTACAGGTTCCTGGAGGAATTTTCTGCATTATTCAAAAGGTCTCTCCTCTATGACGGAGTTTGTATATTGTAATCCTGCCATCCCACCCACTTGCCCATGGCTTCAGTCATGATGACATGCGGTCATCATTTTCTGGTCATTCTTGACCAAGTCATTGAGTGAAACTGCATTATTAAATTACTTGGCAAAGAAACATTTATTCTGAGAAATAATATGTATAAAGAACAAGAACTCATATAAAGTAGTTCTCCTTACAAAATGATGAGTCTTAAACAGATAAAATTACAGAAAGATCAGATCTCAAAATGCCTCTTGTTTGAAACTTACTAACATGATTAAAGAAATAAGAAAGTATCATATTAAAAATACACTGACTGAGAAAATATTTGCAACTCACATACCTGACAGAGGAGTAATAGGCAGAATATCTAAAAAATGTATCCAAACTCAACAATAAAATAAATCAGACAATCCAATTAGAAAATAGACAAAACACAGGCATTTCACAAAGAGGTTGGACAGATGGCAAAGAAGCAGATGAAAAGCGATACAGTGTTATCAGGAATTAGGGAAATGCAAATTAAAATCACAAAGACATATAGCCACACACCTATGAGAATGACCAAAAAAAAAAAAAAAAAAATAGTCACACCACCAAATGCTGGCAAGGATGTGCAGAAACTGTGTCACTCATACATTTCCATGGAAATGTAAATGGCACTGACCCTCAGCAAAACAGTTTGGTAATTCCTTAAAAAAAATAAACAAGGAGCTACCTACTATACAACCCAGAACTTTTGGACATATATCCTAGAAAAATGGAAGTTTATGGCTTCACTTGTGCATAAACTCTTGTTCATAATATTTTTACCACTTTTATTCATATAGGCTCAAACTGGAAGAGCCACTAAATGCTTCAGCATGGGAATGGTGACATAATTGTGTACATCCACAGAACGCCATATTACGTGCTTGAAATTAAAAAAAAATTAAAAAAATATATATACACCCACACACATACAGTGAGAAGAGAGAGGAGAGAGAGAGAGAAGAGATTGGTGGTTTCCAGGGGTGAAGGGGTTGTTGAGAAGGGTAAGGAAGGTGGAAGTGGCCATAAAAGGACACATGAGGGATCTCTGTGGTGATGGAAATGGTCTACACCCTTGTGGTGATATCACGTTACAATTTACCAAGATGGTACCACGCTGAAAGTATCCGAAGCAGGCGTGCTCTCCCTCTATATTATTTCTACAACTGCATGCGAATCTACAAGTTATCTGAAGATGGAAGTGTTAATTAAAAATCAAGCAAACCCATAAAAACTAAAAAAGCAAGCACAAAACATCCACTGGCTATCCGCAGAGGAAGGAACACCACTTGAAAGCATCTGATTTGAGAGGTGGACACTCAGGAGAGACAGAGGAGTGTTTCATCAATGGACGAGCACATTCCAGTCTGGGATCTGTGCCGTGAAGATGCACGAGAGGCCCCAGACCCTCCAACGGTCTCATGCGTGCCTCTAGTTGGGGGAACGAGAATGGGCAGCCTACCAGAAAGCTGACCCTGATCTGGATTACATTCAGTACAGGCTGGAATAGGAAATCAAGACCAATTATCCTGATTCAGCAGGCAGGGAAAATCCAGTCACACTCTTAAAGGAATTGTCAGCAATAAAGTCTCGATATCAAACTTCGCATGCACGCTTGAAACCAATTGCTGTCGAGCAGAAAGGGATTAAGAGCTGCATCTGTGCTCCTTTCAATAAGACTATGACCTCGATACAAGAACTACAAAAGCAAACAGACCTGGAGCTGTTACCACTGACTGAAGAAGCGAAAACTGCGGCAGAGGAATTAAGAGCTCACATATCAGACTTATGATGAAGAAATGGACTTGCAAAAAGGAACTCTAATGGGGAAGAATCAATTCCAGAGAGATTTAGGAAGACGTCTTGTTAGCATTTGATGACTGTTGGTGGGGGGATGACAAAGGACATTTGGCTTGGGTTACTGGATAGTGATGCCTTCCACAAGAGAGGGGAATACAAGAAGAAGGGCAGATATTATAAAGTTCAGCCAAAGGGATGGAATGGAAATAAAGAGATTTAAAAAAATATATGCATACACACTTAGTCTTGTAATTTCAGGCAAGTTAAGTCTCAATACCATTTTGTATCTGTTTTTGTATAATCAGGATAACACAGATGTCCTGGCCTATTGTAAAAGAAAATTATGTACTATCAGTCAGTCAAATGTGAACGAACACGCTTTGGAAATTAAAGGATAGAAAAAAAAAAGGATTCTCCACGTGAAGAAAAGTCTGTATAGCGGAAATGCTAGTGGTTTTATTTGTGCCTCTGAGATAATGTCTACCCTAGACTATGCCTTCTTCCTCTGAATATCGCTGGATGGAATACTGATGCCTGAGGACTGTGGACAGCCCCTGCATAAGTCAGCTAGGGCGTCCATAACAAAGCACTCCAGACTTTGAGGCTTGCGCAAGGTACAGTAATTGTTTCCCAGTCCTAGAGGCTGCAAGTCCAAGATCAAGGTGTCTGCAGGGCTGGCCTCTCTCCTGGGTGTGTAGACAGCCATCTCCCTACTGTGTCCTCAAAGGGTTGTCCCTCTGTGTGTCTGTATCCTCATCTCCTCTTCCTATAAGGACCCTAATTCTATTCCTATTCCATCAGGACCCACCCTAATGACCTCATTTTACCTTCATCCCCTCTTTAAAGACTCCAACTCCAAATACAGCCACATTCTGAGGTCCTGGGGGTTAGGGTTTCAACGGGTGAATTTTGAGGGGACGCAATTCAGCCCCTAAGGACCCCCAATACCCTTCATGAATAATCTTTTTTTTTTTTTTTTATTTCAGTTACATTTGGGGCAGAAGCTGTGTTAGAGTTTGAAGAAACAATGCCCATAGTCTTTTCCAAAGGCAACCAGGACAAAGATGAAGTTGAAGCAAAGGTGTTAGGGTTTTTTTTTTTTTTCCCCCTTACTTCCAACATGCAATTTTCCTCTAAATCTGACACATACCTTGAATTCTTCCTCTTCTCTCCATCTGCACTATTAATACCCCACTCCAAATCTCTATTGTCCCTTGTCTGGACTACTGAAATACCTCCTAGTATGTCTCCCTGAGTTTGCTATCATTTCAGTCCTAGAATCCATTGTCTAAAAATAGCCAGAATAAGCTACTGATCTTTTTAAAACTTATATTAAACATATCACTTTACTGCTTAAAATGAGTGGATTTCTGATGCACTAAGAATCAACAATCCACAATGTCCTAGACAATTTTCAAGGTGTTAGTTTTATCAAGGCTATATTTATGGCACCAAAAACACAGAAGGATTCTGAAGTTAATGTTATATTTCAACATAAATGGGCATTATTGTTCTCCATATCTGTTCTTCTCTTTACTTTCAGGCTGCTATAAATTCGTATGATGTGGGTAAAGGAACTGGATAGTCATGGACCTCATTTCTTATATATCTGTTTTTGGTGGGTTATGGTGAATGGAAGAATTCATAACATTGGCCTTTTTCCTGTTTCTGCAGAAACTCACAGGTACAGATTACATTCTGGTCAGGTGGAGATGTTCTGTTTGTGTGTCTAACATTTATATTTTTATTGCCTTTGGACTCTGTCCCACTTAATGCTTCTCACTCAAATGGCTGTTTATGGGTAAAGAAGGACTCAGAATATGAATGAGGGAACTGCATCTTTAAAGAAGAAAATATCCAGTTGGACCTGAAAAATGTGAAAGAAAAACAAAACAAAACAAAACTTCCTGTGGATAAAATGCTTGAGGTATTAACTAGAAATAGATTTATTACAGATTGAAATTATGAAAGATAAAGATAATAATTTATTAATTATCTTTAGGAGTATCGCAATGATCATTTCTGAATCTGGTGTAAGTATAAAACATACAACATCAGCACTGTACTCTAACTTTTACCTTACGAGGCCCCGAAATTAAAATCAATATTATAGTTGCATTTAGAAGAGTCTATGCTCAATTTCAGTGGCATAGACTCTTCTAAATACCAAAATAATTTTTTAAAGAGATGATTTTCTGCCCATGAAAACAATGAGAATGCTTGCTAACTTTACTGGGTTTCTCCACCCCAAAACCAAGTCTTCAACCAAACGTGTATGTATTTTTTCACATTAATTTGTATGCCTCATGTCTTTCAAACAGTCCTGTATACTGCAAGCCTTATTGTAAACTCAGCGTGCCTCTTGCCACCAGCGGTTTATTTGGAGTAATTTAATGCATATTGCAATCCATTTCCTTCAAGAACTAAAGTTTGAGGTAAGTCAGGATTCAGATCACAATAGCCACCGTGCAAATGAGTGACACCGGTCCCTTGGTTTTTCATTAAACTCTTAAGGGCTTGGGGGCCAGAATGGCCAGGATCAAGGATTTCCATTTGTCTTTTCAGATGCAAAGTTTAGCTGTATACTTAGCATTCCAGGAGCAACTAAATTCACACACAATAGAATTTGCCAAACATAAGCCAGGCAGGGAAAGCAGATGCTATCAGGTTGCTGGCTAGGTGTGGAGAGGCCTGAACGGGTCTCCCCTCCAAAGATGAGCCTCGTGAAACATCTCCGTGGTCCTCTGCCCTCCTGGTTGTCAGGGAGATGGGATGAGGAGAAAAGGGATTCACAGGAGGTGAGCTGACCCAGAGCCACGCCCGCGCTACAGTGATTCCGGGCTCCTCAGGGTCAGGGGCCCGATCAGCAGCATCCCATGGTCTGATTTGAGGCCTCTGATGGACGAGCCCTCCCAGATGTGTCAGCAGAATGAAGGTACCTCCCCAGGAGCTGCCTTTGGTTGAAGGCAGCATTTTCCAAATGCCACATCTGGAGGAATATTCCCCACGTTCATGGTGACATGAGGGACATCTAGCTGTCACAGTGGATTTATTATCTTACTCTTTAAAATAAATGAATAGACTTTATTCTTCAGAGCAGCATTAGGGTTACAGAAAACTTGTGCAGAAAGTACAGCGATTTCCCATATCCTCTTTCCCGATACGCGTGGCTCCCCCGATAATTAGTATCTTGCACTAGTGTGGTGCATCTGTTACAACTGATCAACCTACTGTCTGCTGGAAAAATGCACAACCTAAAAGTGGAGAATTATGTTTTATTGGGCAGATTTCCTGAGGACTTAAGCCCAGGAGGCAGCCTCTCAGCTCTGTTCCCAAGAGGTAGGGGAGGAGTAGGGGGTTTTGCAACAAAAACCAGGTAGAACATCAAAAGGTTACTGTTAATTGAAGAAAACCAGACATCTCAAGTTCATGAATTTAGTACTTTTCTATGTATGGGAAGATGCAGGAGTCTGGGCTCATTGAAAAGTCATTCCTTTGATGTGCACCTCAGCAACCTGGGGCCAGGATCCTATTTATCTCCATCCTGAATCCCCTCAGGGGGCACCGTTGGAAGCAGCTGCAGTGACTGAGGGCTTAAAGGCATCAACATCCTTTGTTTACCAATATGGCAGGTAACATTCTTCATCCACACACTTCATAGACACATCATCCGTGACCAAACTCCATAGTTTACATTCAGGTTCACTCTCGGTCGTGTTCATTCTGTGGCTTTGGACAAATGTACAATGACATGTATCCACCATTATGGTATCACACAGAACAGTTTCACTGACCCCGAAATGCTCTCCCTATTCACCGCGGATTTTTTTTTTTTAATTGTTGAGTTTTGTGCATTCTTTATGTACTCTGGATACCAGTCCTGTATTGGATGCGGAGTTGGCAAATATTTTCTCCCAGTAGGTACTTCGTCTTTTCATTGTCTTCACACGAGCTTTCAAGTAGCAAACATTTCTAATTTTCATGAGGTTCCCTTATCAGTTTTTCTCTCAGTGCATCATGTTTTTATGCTTTTGGAGTCAGCTCTCACAACTCTTGAGCCTAGCCCTTGATTCCAAAATTGTTTTCCTGTATTTTTCTTAAAAAATAACTTATACATTTGAGTCTATGATCAACTTTGAAGTAATTTTTGTTCAAGATTTGTGGTTCAGCTTTTGTGTTTGTTTGTTGCCTATGGATGGATGTCCAACTGCACCAACACCATTTGTTGAAAAGCTACCTTTCCTCCGTTAAATTGCTTTTGCAACCGTATCAAAAATCAGTTGACTTGTGGGTTGTGTGCGTCTTTCTCTGAGTCACTGTTGTGCCCCACGGAGCTCTGTGTGCCCCTCCGCCAATATGCCACACTGTCTTGATTACCATGGAAATACGGCAAGACTTCTTATAAGATAGCATGACACGTCTTACTTTATGCTTCTTTTTCATCAAATGCTTTCAACTATTCTAGGGCCTTTGTCTTTCCATATAAATTTTATAATAAGCTTGTCTATGACTACAAAAAAAACCTCGGTGGGATTTTGATAGGAATTGCATTAAAACCTACCAATCAGTTTGGGGAGAATTTGACTCTGGTGCCTTTGGGTGTCAGGGCTAGCAGGGTCGGAGGGTGCTACCCCCCAGCCATGTACTGTTGGCAGGACTCCGCATCAATCCCCTTTTCTGGTGGTGCTGGACTCAGGTAGAAAAGCGTGGTTACCTGAGCCATCATCCTCTGTGGCAAGGATGGAGGTTCCAGGTCTGTGAATTCTTCATCTGTTGAGCAGGGCATCCAAAGACACCTGCTGCTACGTCCTTCCCCCAGTTTTGAGATCCTAAACCACTCTGCCTTCTGCTTTTTGCCTTTCAGACTTCTCCTTTGGTTGTTTCTTGCACCATTTCTAGGGCTTATAGTTGCCCTTGATGGAGAGGAGCAGGGGAAGAGGAATCAAAACCATCTTCTCTACACAGGAAGTAGACAGTGTTTATATTACTCCAAAGTGAACTACTGCATCAAATTAAACATCTTTTTTAAAAAAATCTATTTCTGTTCTATTTATTTAGTTATTATTTACTTTTGGCTGCGCTGGGTTTTAGTTGCGGCACGTGGGATTCTTGGTTGCAGCATGCATGTGGGATCTAGTTCCCCGACCAGGGATCGAACCTGGGTCCCCTGCACTGGGAGCGTGGAGTCTTACCCAGGGAAGTCCCAAATTAAACCTTTCAATCCTATCTGCAGCACCAGTGCTAGAAGGAAATTCTAGTCCTTACAGATAGAAGAAAACCAGTAATCTATAGCCAAATGTGAAGTGATTGACTTGGTTTTTTTAACATCCAGGTAATAAATCAAATATATGAGTTTTTACAGTGCTGGTAAATATTTAGCAACTGCCTACAGGGGAAAAAGTCTGATCTGTAGCCGCTCCCAAGTTATTTGATGTACATATCCCCTTCGTTGACAATTTTAAGCTACCTACGTGACATCAAGCAGCTCACAAAATTCTTGAAAATGTAATCAGCTCTCTCAAGCCAGGATGAGTTGGCCCCAGCATGCCACCACCTCCACGCCAAAAACACAGGTGAGGTTGTGTCTTGTGAAAATACTGAAGTGGGTCTAAATGTCGTGACATAGTAAGTAGCATTTCGGGCTCTCAGAGCTGCAAGGTCTTTGGCAGATTTTAAACACATCATTTCTTATTGACATACAATGAGCATCTTTCAAATACACTGAATGGGCGATTCTCCCTTTGTCAGGAAAGAAGGCTCACTTCTCTTCTCTTTCTTTATGTAGATGTGTTTCTCTAGGAAGCATCACTAGAAAATGAAATTAAACCATCATCTGGAATTTTGGGGGGTATGTTAGTCACAGAAATTTGATTCCTATTGGTGTCATTGACTGACATAGATAGAATAAAAGATATTATCTCCTGAGATAGTGGGATTTGGCATCAAAATCTCAATCTCTGCATTGTTCCTGTCTATAGATGGTACCACTTGGCATGAGAGAGCTTTAGACAGACATACCCTTTGGCCGGAGGAGAAATAAGCTAACATTTGCTTCTTTCAAATTAATTTTTGTAGGTACTTTTAGACGAATCTTGCCTTTCAATATGTAGTCTGAATATCTTATACGTGTCTGAAACTTTGCTGTTGTTGTTATCCTTTTTTAATTTTTAAATTTATTTTATTGAAGTATAGCTGGTTTACAATGTTGTGTTAATTTCTGCCATACAGCAAAGTGAGCTAGTTATACATACACATATGTTCTTTTCCAGAGTCTCTTCCACTGTGGTTTATTACAGGATATTGAATATAGTTCTCTGTGCTATACAGTAGGACCTGGTTGTTTATCCATTCTATTGAACCTTTTAATTGATGTTCCTTTTTTTTTTTTAACATCTTTATTGGAGTATAATTGCTTTACAATGGTGTGTTAGTTTCTGCTTTATAACAAAGTGAATCAGCTATACATATACATATGTTCCCATATCTCTTCCCTCTTGATGTTCCTTTTATCAGCATAAAGTTAGTTGGCCAAAAGTTATCCTTTTCTCCAAAAATACACTACCACGATCAAAGGTTGGCTTTTAATTTGTAAAATTAATGGTTTTTAATTTGTAAAAAGTTTCACAGATTCAAGTTGAAGTGTCCTCAGCATGGCTATGGATCACAGGTTGAACCTTTAACCCCCAAGGGAATGGTATTTGGAGAAAGGGCATTTGGGAGGTGATTAGGGTTAGGTAAGGTCATGAGGGTGGGGACCTGACAATAAGATTAGTGTCCTTATAAGAAAAAATACCAGAAAGCTTGCTCTCTCTGTCTCTCTGCCGTGTGAGGACACAGCAAAAAGGCAGCTGCCTGCAAGTTAGGAAGAGAAATCTCACCAGAGCCCGACTCTGCTGGCCCCCTGATCTCAGACTTCCAGCTGCCAGAACTGTGACAAAATACATTTCTGTCCTTGAAGCCACCCGGTCTGTGCTATTTTGTGACAGCAGCCCGAGTTCTCTAGTAAAGCGTCGTAACCGTGATTTGTGTTAGACTCCGGGGAAGATAGTTCTGGCAGCAAAAACTCATCAGCAGCGCAGTGAGTGTGGACGACACAAGGGAAAGAATGAACATGTTGCCAGATGTTAATGCATTTATTCATGTCTGCCTGCCCCTTCCCTGAATGAGCTCACCAGGTGTGGACAAAAAACAAAACAATGCAAAAACAGAAAAGGCTTTCAGGGCAAATGCCTTCTTTTCTTTTTAGCTCCCTGATTTCTCCAAGAAGGTCTTCGCCAGCATGGACCCCACATTTCACTGCACACTGCACAGCTGTCTTCGAGCATGGATGGAGTATGGATGGTCTGCATCCCTTAGGTGTTTACCCAATGAGTAGAATTTGAAATATCTGAGGGCAGGGATCACGTGTTTCAATGCTATGTTCTTAGCATCCAGGAAAACCCTTACACATCATAGAACGTTAATATATATTCGTGACCGAAGGAATAAAATGCAAGAATACAATAAAGGTTGTCATCTCCCCTGTAGTGAGGGAGTGGTAATGAAACGCACGCCCTGTTTTCTATATTTCTCTCTTCCACTGCCCATGCCGTGCTCTGTTCTGCAGGCGTGAGCGCCCTCCCCTGTTACAGGTGGTAGGAAGAAGGCTGCCCAATGTCCCCTATAATGCTGGCCTTTATTTTCCTTCAGAAACAGGACATACATTCTCAAAAAAAAAAAAAAAAGTGTGTGAGACAAATAATATCAGATGCCTTACCAACGTGATTTACTTTCAAAAGTTACCTTCGTCTTTTCATTTCTACTTAGACTAATTTTCCTCCTTCAGAGACCTTATGTAAATATGATGTTTTCCTTTGGATTTGTCTTCGGGATGAATTCTGACTGGATATGTTTCTCATTTTGTGGGGAAGGACACGCAGTAGCCTGGCCATTGGCAGTTGGAATCAATATCTACTTCCCAGGAGAGTATTAGAGATAGTCAGCAGAGGGGGAGCTCCAAGCACTGCTTTGTAACGAAATGCCAAAAGGGTAGATTCAACATCGTCTTGGTCATTAATTTTGTCAGTTGTTTGCATGTTACTATTTATAAAGATTTCTCCCCCTGTCAATCTATGACTAGTTTTCCTACAGGTCAGCAACTTGAAAATGACCATTTTGTAAAAGAATCTAACACCAACACCAGTCCCCAGGAGCAAGCTCATGTATGGAAACAAAGAGGGGGGAGGCGGTTAGTGACATTTGACTTTAAAATAATCAAAACACTATTTAATCCTTTGTGAAACTGTAGTTTATCGTTCGTTGGTATCTGTAAGTTATTGTTATAAATATTACCTGTATTTTTTGGTTATATACCACTTCATACTTTGAAGTATGTATCTGTGAATTTGTAACTGAAATTTATTTTGCCAATGTTTCTGAAGGAATTGAATAAAGCTTCTGTTGTAGCATGCCAAAAACAAAACAAAACAAAAGCAAAAAATCCACAAAACTATTCAGGGAAGGAAGAGTTTGAAGAGACTGTTGATATCATTGGGTACCAGCCGCACAACTAAAACTCGCATGCAAAAAAGATACTTTTTTTTTCTATAACAACAGAATTTGGGTTTTTAGCCTCCACTTCACCAAGGCTGGAAATGTAATTTTGTTGATTCACGCTCTTGCACTAACCAGGTTGTTTAGGGTTTTAACTGATGGTCGTGGAGGAGGGGGAGGGTAGACAAAGAAGGTCCAACTTGCGTTTGGCGTTAGCTTCCGCCCAGACGTCACTACTTGAGAGATGCCAATTCCCATCTGGTCTTTATGGGTGGGGCTGTGCTGGGCTCTGCTGTGGGTTTTTTTTTAGTCCCTTTGGCTTAAACTCATCCCCTGCCTCTTTCCATGTGCTCGCAATGGGTGGAACCATTGCTACCAGCTTGCGTCATGCTGGGTCAGAGTCCATTCCAAAGAACCGGTGGATCCCTCTGCCTAGATATGCCATAGCTACTGTTCTATTTCCAAGGGCTATGGCAACAAGGAACTCTAGGAAGTCAGAATTTCCCGTGAGCTAGACCTGGACACAGGAGAAGAAAGAACTGATTTGGTTTGGAGGGTCCAGAGCAAGGCTCCTGACAACAAAGATCAATATTTCAGCTTTCCTGATAGACCCTCAAACTCACCTGTCTTCCTGTAGTCTTTGGAATCTTTATTCCACTGAAAAGTGAAAAAATATTCATTTTTTGACCTGTATTCATTCAACCCATTTGGCTATTCCAGGAACATGAAACTCAATAGCCATGAATTGACTTTTCTGCGCCTTGTATTCTGTGGATTAATGACCTCTTCTTAAATTCAGAGAATGGGCATGGATTTATAAAACTGACTGGAGAAGGGCACATCACATTAGGAAATGTGACTGGAGGGTAGAAGACGAAATCACCATAGTTGTCTCATCAAAATGATACCGTGTCTCACCAGGCTTTCACTGAATGTCACCTTGGTGAATTCCAATTCGATTTGCATAGTTTCCAGAATAGAAAACTCTTCATCCTCTCTCCCTGGAAGTACATGTCAAGTCACAGCTTCTCCAAAAAGATCTACCTGAAGAATTCTGTTGTTTTCTGGGCACATGGTGTTCTAGGTTAACCTGCATCAGTTGTCTACACTCATGGTACCACCATTTGTGGAGACATCTACTGCCATGTCATCCCACCAGCCTTCTGTGGACCCCAGCTTCTCCCACCCATGTGGCTATTTCAGTAACTACTGTGTTCCTACAACCTTCACAGCCCCTCTGACCACACAGTTTGTTTACCCTGTGATGACCATCTAATTTGAGCTGCATTATTCCATCCCTTTGAACGTGAGATAACGTTCTCTTATATGGTAAATTGGAAGCAGTTCAGGCCACTATTTCTTTTGTGTTCACTGGAATTCCAGCAAAGTGAGAGCGAGAGAAACAAAATCCCTTACTTGGTGCTCCCTCCAAGGTGAAGTATTCCAGAAGGAGATGAGAAATAGAGAAGCCAATCAAACTAAAACCCTACATTCTTTTCAGCTGTCTGGTCAACCTTATTAATCACCATGTCTTAGAAATTATTATATCTTTAAATCACAGCTATAAGAGCTATAGATCTTTATCTATATAACTTGTCATCGGTGGCATTTTAAAAATAACAGATATTGGTCTTCTAATTATAATTCTTTGAGAAGGCTAAAATACAAAATTGGAAGTCCTCCAATTCACAGTTCTCAGTAATTACCTGGTTTGGATATTTCTCGAGCATATAAATGTGAGCCAAATGGATATGTCATCATTGACAGCGATAGGATGATTTTTCTCAAACTGGCCAAATTGCTATCTAAAGTATAATGTACATTCTCTGTAACATATCCTACCAGAAACACATGCATATGTAATTTAAAGATGTATATTCCCGAGTTATCATCCAAGTGGTGAATATTCAAGAATAGATCATTTTAACCCTACTCTTCATCAATTACTGAGTTAATTCTGACAATAAAATAATCTCATTTGAAAGAACCATGCTAAAAAATCAATACCCTGTGATATATATGCTAAGCTTCTGAAAAAAAAAAGGACAATGAATCCTTAACATTTATAATATAATCTCACTCTCTGTGATGTTGCAGGTGAAATAATCTTACAGAAACAGAGAGTTTAAATTTTTATATTTCTCGATAGTACAATGTCATTGTTATACATCTATGGCAGAGTTTCAATTAAAAAAATATCCTGTCAACAGGATCAGGTTTCCAAATTTCTAATGAACTGTAAACCAGTTATAACTATTTCATAAAATCTGTTTTTGGCTACATAGCATTTTGGATGTGAAAAAGAAACAAAAATGTTATCTGAGAATGAGGAATTTCCCAAGACAGCAGGGGACATTAATCTCACTTTTGAAAAGAAGACCTGAGCATCTTAATGTGGAAACTGCTGTTTAAAAAACAAATAAAAAGGATCTTGTGGTGATCATAAATACATTGTCACAAGGATGCTTTTTTTCTTATTATGGCTAAGGTTTTCCCTAAGCATTCCTGATACAATCATGATTAGGCCCTGCATTCATTTTTTCATTACTGCATCACAAATTACCACCGGGACTTCCCTGGTGGTCCAGGGGTTAAGACTCTATGCTCCCAACGCAGGGGGCCCAGATTCGATCCCAGGTCAGTGAACTAGATCCCACATGCATGTCGCAACTAAGAGTTCACACGCCGCAACTAAAGATCCCATGTGCTGCAACTAAGACCCAGCACAGCCAAATAAATAAATAAATAAATATTTTTAAAAAATTACCACAAATGTAGTGGCTTGAAACAAGCCCCAGGTCCGAGCTCACAGCTGTGTAAGTCATAATTCCAGCAAAGCATATGAGTGTCTGATGGTCAGATCTCACGAGACTGTAATTAAGGTGTTGACCTGTTCTCTTCTTGAGCTGAGTCCTTTTCCAAGCTTCAGTCATTCAGTTCCTTGTGGTTGTAGGAATCAGGTCCCCATCTCCTTGCTGGCTTTCCTCAAGGGGCTGTGCTCAGCCCCCAGAGGCCACCTGCATTCCTTGTCATGTGGTTCTGTCCAAACTTCACAGACAGCCATGTAGAATCTCTCTCGGGTGGAATTCCTTTCATGCTTTGAATCTCTCTTGCAGAGAAGGATGCTGTGCTTTTGAGAGTCTAACCTGATCAGGTCAGGCCCACCAAGGATAACCTCTGTTGAAGTCAACTGTGCTTTCTAACATAGTCTAATCATGGGAGTGAGAGCTCATCACCATATTCTCATACCTTGCCACTCCCAAGCGGAAAGACTTCTACAAAGATGTAGGTCGTTGGGGATTGTATTACAATCCTGCCTACCATTGGACCCTGGGTTTCTTGACCATAACAATGAATAAAACATAAATCTAACGAGCATGAAACCATGAGCTGAAATACCACAATCTTGTGGGAGATCAAGCAGTTAGCATAAGGCCATGCTCTCAAGAACGTAAAGAGGCACGGGAAGTTAGACGTGAATATCCAGCCATGATGGAGCATTTTTTCCTTTCTTAAGACGAGACACAGAGTGTGGGCTCACCATCATACTGGTCCCGTCAGACAAGCATCTGGGGATGAAGGCAGCCAATGATTCAGAACTCTTGCCTGTGTGCTGCCACCAAGGATTCATCCCCTGCAGTTCATCCCCCTGCACAGAGAGAGCCCCCAGCCCTGAGAATAGCGTCTTCGGATATTCTGAGCAGGTGATGAGATGACAGAGTTGATACCTGTGTGTCACTCGACTTCCTTCTTTGTCCTTTTCTTTCATCAAACAAACGCATTTCCTTTTGTAAAACCAAGGTACTTAGACACTACATCTGATTGCTCCATGTGACGGATTAAAAAAATTACATTCAGAAGCCATCAGAAAAAATCAATGAAATAAAGTGTTGGTGGGAATTAGCCATTTAAAATCCTTTACCCAACTGGGGCTTCACAGCATGGCCAGCGCAAAGGACAGCCACTGCATTCCACATTATGCCCCAGGCAGCAGCACTTAGCAAAATGAAGTAGTAACATAAAAAGTCACTCCACTGTGGCCATGTATGTGGCAGCCCTTACTAGTACTAGACCATTCCCTTTGGATACCTGAATACATGTCTTGGGATGAAACACGTTCATGCACATAAAATCTACCCTGCTAGTGACTTTCTTTCAGTAACTCAGCTGTAAAGAGGTGGAATAATCATAGTTCACTGGTATCACTGCTCTATGTTTTATTTTCTTTTATCCATCCATCCACCCATCCATCCATCCACCCACCCATCCACCCATCCATCCATTCACCCATCCATCCATCCATCCATCCACCCATCCATCCATCCACCCACCCATCCACCCATCCATCCATTCACCCATCCATCCATCCACCCATCCATCCATCCACCCACCCATCCACCCATCCATCCATTCACCCATCCATCCATCCATCCATCCATCCATCCATTCATCCATCCATCCATCCACCCATCCACCCATCCACCCATCCATCCATCCATCCATCCATTCATCCATCCATCCACACATCCATCCATCTATTCATGTGTTCATTCATTTTTAGCAGTATAATAATTACCTATCGGCCTACAAGCCAAAGAAAGAATGAGAATATTACCAAGAACTTGGATCAATCTACAAGTTATTTCCCTAAGTAACTGATATCTTGAATTTTTATGGAACATTCCCTTTATTTAAGTTTAATCTTATAAAGTTATATACTGCCATATAAACAATTATTGATGTCACTTGGTTTTGTGTTGAAACTAAAAAAAATGGAATCATGGGTTAGAGAAACTTTGAAGATTTTTTTTACAGCTGTATATTAACGTGTTAAGACCCACCAGCTTAGTTTCCTGTAGCTACAGTTTATCCACTTTCTTTCTGTATAATATTTCGTTCTCATTTCACTATAATGTCACTGTAATGAGGAATTTAACAGGAATTTAGATTTGTTTTATTGCATGCCAAAGTACAGTGAACCCTAGCTCACTATGCAGTGCCATTTTTTACTAAATACTTAAATCTCCACATGCTGCCTAGAGGATTCGATTTTCTCTCTCAGTGTAATGAAGATTGCATCTGTCGGATACGATTAAGCCAGTTGTGGTGATTCACAGGAGCCTGAACCCAAAGGAGACCATAAACCAGAAAAATAAAACCAATTCTAACATGTTTTAAAATCCCTATAGTTTTTAAATACTCTGGTAATTCCAGGCAACATTACATTGACAGAGATCAAGCAAGTTCTTAAAAATGATTATCCTTGATGGACGATTCTCCATTTCACGTTTTGTTAGTGGGGAGAAAATATATGCTCAGTACAGGATGAAACAGTTCCTCCTGATGTTACCGAAACTCCCCAAACATATTTTTCCTCATACTTAACAAAGTTATTGAGAGTTTGGACTTCCACTTTGCCTTTTACATAAGATAAATCATCTTATCATTAGCAACTGAATTTCTCTGAAAAATGATTCTTGTCACCTTTCTGGAAAAGAAGAATGTTGTAAGTATTTAAATCTTAGAACACCCATTTCCAAATATATTACATATTCTCCTAAAGGAGAAGAACACAGCCTAATTAACATGGTTTAAGTAATTGGGGGATACATATAGTCTGCAATGAATCAATTCTTTTTCTTTTTCTTTTTTTTCATAAATTTATTTATTTTATTTATTTATTTTTGGCTGCGTTGGGTCTTCGTTGCTGCATGCGGGCTTTCTCTAGTTGCGGCGAGCAGGGGCTACTCTTTGTTGCGGTGCATGGGATTCTCATTGCAGTGGTTTCTCCTGTTGCAGAGCATGGGCTCTAGGCGCGCAGGCTTCAGTAGTTGCAGCACGCAGGCTCAGTAGTTGTGGCTCGCAGGCTCTAGAGCGCAGGCTCAGTAGTTGTAAAGCACGGGCTTAGTTGTTCCGCGGCTTGTGGGATCTTCCTGGACCAGGGCTCGAACCCGTGTCCCCTGCATCAGCAGGTGGATTCTTAACCACTGCACCACCAGGGAAGTCCTCATCTTTTTCAATAACCTAACTTCTTTTCTCTCATGCATGGTGACGGCTCTGGAGAGTGTTGACAGGGAAAGGCCACCTCTGTGAGAAGAATGTAATTTTTACAAGCTGCTAATGACAGAAAAGCAAAGTAGAAAGAGGGTCAGTGAAGCACAGGGATACGGCCACACTCCTTGGACCAGAGGCAACACAGAACACATCTTGTAAGCCCAGGAATTTCAGCAACAGGTGCTGCCTGTGATTTGAAGTCTCCCCAGCTGCCTCATGACAGTATAGACAAGAGGAGGACATTTCCCTCTACCCTTCCAGGCTCTTCTGGCTGGTCTAAGAATGAAATGGACATGAGACAGATGAACAGGAGAAAATCACACAACGTTTAATCACACGTACACATGGGAGAGACCCGGGAAAACTGAGTCACTCACCAAAATGACCGAACCCCTCCCCTTAAATATCATCTTCAGTTAAGACAGAAGAGCCGGTTGGGGTAGTGATTTGGGACCTCAAAGGGGAGGAAGGCAGTTCCCGTGGAGACGGAGAAGCAAGTGTTTGTAAACAAGTGTTTGCTGGGCCTGCAGAGACGGGGACACAGAGAGGGATTGTAACAGGCAGACTTTGCTGGGTTCCTCCCCACCTACACACTCAGTTCACGGTATAGTTATCTAGGGTGATGGCTCCCTTCCTGGGGCAGCTCCTCTGTCTACATTCTTTAGGCGGTTGGGGGAAGGTCAGAGTTTCTTCCTGAGTTTTTCTGGGCCTTGACTGTTCTCAGCTAGAAATAATCCACATGGCACAGAGATGTTTTAGGGTGGCCGGTTTTGCTCCTCTACACTGGTTCCCTTGCCATCTGACCTCACAGAGCGGATATTTGGCAAAATCCAGGAAAGATTATTGACTCACCACAAAGAGACGGGTAAGTCCGGGTCCTGAAAGAGACCAGGACACATTACTTATCAATTTAAATATCACAGACATTGTTTAGGTTTTCTGCCAACTAGTGGGAGTTGGACCAATCAGAACACCTTATATTAATCCGACAAGATGGAGGAGAAACATTGTTCCAACCTCTAGTAAAATGGGATGAGCTCCAGGAAAATAGATACAGTGACGCAAACACATTTGTGTCTATATTTTTACTCATAAATACACGCTCCACGCACGTATTTGCTTATATAGGAAGCATGTAACGTATGATCTCTGACAAGTAGATCCAAACAACAGATAATGCTGTTTGCTACTGGGCTGTGGATCTGGTTGTCTTTCGTTCTTTTGAATTTGATACCTTGTAAGGCTACTTAAAAATACATATTAAAATAAATCATCCATCACAGAAGTCACATACTGGTAAGTAATGCTTTGGAAGGCCATCATCTTAAACTTGACGTTTGTTGGTAAAATGGTAACAGTAATACAAACTGGGTTAAGGATTTCTAGAGTAATGAAAGAAAATGTATTCATTTAACTAAAATGTGTGTAGAAATGATATAGGCTTTGGAAAGAAAACGGCTGGATTTTTTTTCTATATCTGTCATACTTAACGGCTTCATATCTTCTGCTCCAAAAACATGTATAACATAGACACTTTGGTTGCAAATCATCTCTAAATTAAATTTCTGTGCTAACATTGTCTAATATTATGATTTTTAAAGAAAAAGCAATTTTGAGAATAATAAAAGGGATGGTTGGAAAATATTATCAGGACTTTGACACACAGATAAGCCTAAAATTATCATTCAGTTTAACTGTCAAAAAACATCTCAGCTATTTGGACCCGTGAATGGGCTGCCATTTATAGGTCCTCAGTGATCTGTGCTTCCCTGAATTATATAGATTTTTACAAGCATAATGTTATTACTGAATTTCTTCCTTTTAATCAACCTCCTCTCTCAATTCTCTTCATTCCAATGACTTTTCTATTTGTATTGACTATTTACAGATCATCCTTTTACAGATCATGGAATTGAAAAACCCATTTTCTTGGGGCCGATATGCTCACTGATTTTCACTTGCCAGTTTCTCCGCTATGAATGTCGACTCAGCCAGATAAAACACTGGCTTGAGAGAAGCTTGATCAACTGCCTGGCTTGAACTCAGCCAACTACTTGGAAGGTACACCTCTGTTTTCAGAATTATTCCCACCTTTCTGACAGCTAAGCAGAAAGAAAGTCAAATTTCACCTTAAGTTAGAAAAACCTCAACAGACTGCCCCAGAAAAAATAGGTATATTCTCATACAATAAATAGTTCTTCTACATGAGAATCTAGTGATCAGTAGAATTTAACTCATGGAAATAAAGTCATCCCACATAAGAAAAAGATGATAGAGAAAATAAGGGAAGAGAGGAAGATAGGATATGTCTGTATATACACACCCAGGCAGACTTCAGTTTTTTCTGTACTTCACAGATACCACAGTTTTTACAAATTGATGGTTTGTGACAACCTTGTGTCCAGCAAGTCTATCGGGGTCATTTTTCCAATAGCATTTGCTCATTTCATGTCTCTGTGTCACATTTTGGTAATCAACACAGGAATTTGGCGGGGAGCACAGTTCAGCCCATGACAGCTGTCAAAAGTCCTGATGATACCAAGTATGATTACAAAAGAAAGTAAAATTTGTTTTCATTACCTAAATTACAACGATATTATTCCTTGATATCTGATGCTCAAAACCCAGGTGCTAAAACTGGACCAATCACACCCTGGAGTTGTGCAAAGAGCCACATCCCTGGCACACAGCACACCTGACCATCTTCTCTCTGCGGCTCCCGCAGGTCCATCTCAGCAGCGGGGAAGCCCAAGGTTCTCACAGGCAGATTCTCACTCTTTAGGACCTTTATCATTCTCCAGCTTTCTGTGAGCAGGGTAAGCATGAAAACAGATGACCTGCAAAGCTCAGAGGCGGGACAGCAAAAAGGTTTACACCTTACTCGCCTCACGTTGAGGTCAGAGAGGAGAGGGCTCAGTCTCACCTGGGCTGCAGGGACCGGGATGCCGGAAGTTTATGGTTTCACCCATCCCTGAGGCCCTCCGTGTCTGCACACTGGATCCAAAGGACAAACCCAAGACCGGAGGACACGAGTCCACTCCCTCCACATAAACTAAAGCTCTTGACTAGGATGCGATTGTCACTCCCATGGTTGAGTTATGTTCTATGACACAGGTAACCTTACGATACCAAGATTATTTCATGGGTGTGATCCAGTCTGACGAACACACCTCTTATTCAAATATGAAAAGATTAGGGGAAAAAGGGGGGTTTATGTTTGCACATTTTGAAACAGAGAAAGTAGAGAAACTAAAGAACGAATGGAATTAGGTATACGTATCTCAAATAGTAGGTGATGATGCCGCTCTTTGATTATGACAAATTAAGACAAAGACCCCCCATGATCACTTCCACACACAGACACGCCAGGAACGTGATCCAGATCGCAAAATGCAAAACTGCCCCCTCTTCTAACTGATTCAGTGGCTGCTTCTTTACCAATGACAAAGGTAGCCTTTTCTGTCCTCCTCAGAGATAAGAATTATTGAAATCCTCTATCATAGAAATATCTCCACATTCCAACAATGTCCAATCCAGATAAACCTCCAATTCTTTAGATGGTCCCCAAATCACCCACCAGCGTCCAAGTCCTATGACAGCTAATTGTAACATCTTCTTACTGAGACAGCCCATGGCCCCCATGGTTTGCATTCTCCCTTGCTGCAATGTGTGAAAACATCCACTTGCCCAACTACAAGTATGTTCCTTATGGACTTTCTATGATTTGCCCAAAGATCCCATTCTTTTTTTCAAAAAGCGTAAGTATTTTAGACATTTGCCTTTAACAAATCACTTCAGATCTGTATCCCATAGACCACATTGTTCTTCAACCACAACGCAGTTAAGTTAAAAAAACACAAGTATGACTACAAAAAAACATCCATGTCAATTAGAAAATATATGTAATAAATAAGCCATTCTTCAAACAAAAAGCTTTGTGGGCAGAATCCCTGTATATAGTTCATTGTAATGTACTTAAGTTGATAAGTTTTTGGAAGACAGATAAATTGATAGATTACTAAAATTTATATCTATAACACTTACATTAAACAAGCACTGAAAGCTGACCATTATAAAAGATGATTACGAAAGAAAATCCTATGAAGCATCAATTCCTTTCCAGCATGATTCAGATATTGATCATCATAAACTTGGCTTTAACTGATTCCTTAGAAAGCAAACTCCACATTTTCTTGCCACTTGTGTTAGTACCAAGACATCCTTTCACTAGACACACACCCTCGCTTTTTACACATACAAGGCAAACAAAGAGAATTAATGAAAAAAATGGTGGTGGTGACCCCAATGGTATGCCATGAACAAAATTCACTGATCATGCTTTGTTGAAACCCATCCTTGTGATATGCTTTTCATAGGCAATTCAGACGGGTCTTACCAGCGACCAAATGTATGATCCTGCTAGACAGACTTCCCTCAGCTTTTATAATCCAATGATGATGTCTCAGAATTGAATACTCCCCACCCGGTTACGTATTAATCACACAGAATTGGTTCCACAGCTAACAATTTTCTTCTACAGAAGCTGTGGAGAAACAAAGCATCACAATATTCTATGTTCTCTTGTTGCAATGTTTTTTTTTGGATAGAAATGTGGTCCCAGAGTGTTTCCCCGTAGGTGAGGTCTCTTTCATCTACAATAAACTCACCCGTGAAGCCTGCGAGGAGGGTTTGGATGACAGATGGCTGGGAGCCCGGTTCCATCCTCGGTGCAGTGCAGAGATCTGTCCGTTGTCAGTGGTCTAAGGAGAACCCTGTGGAAGAGAGAACAGGCTTGTAGCAGCAGGACACACCAGGGGAAAGCAGCAAGAGAGAGAGAAGTTTGTCAAATGATGCCCAATTATTCTAAAGAAAGGATTATTATATCAACTGTCCATTTTTTTGACATTTCTATGGAATGTCAGTGTCTGGTGCAGACTTTTTCAGTAAAGACACTCGGCATAAAACTCCACATCGAATGGATTTCATTTTCCAATTTGCAATCTTTTTTTTTTTTTTTTCCCCCAATACCAATGCCAACTCATTCGTTGACTGAGCCCTTAAGTATTACGAATAATGTTTGTTTTGCAGAACTGTACTTCTGGCAAGGCCTAACACCATGTGGCTCAGACAGAAAGGCAGACTCTTACAAAGGGCACAGGAATCGTTTGAAGGTGAGGCTCACACCTGAGACCTGGAAATTGGATGAATACATTGAAGCCACGCCATATCGTTGAACAGGGCACCTTCAAGGTGAGTCTTTAACGTCTGTTTATTATTTATTTTTGCCTGAGCGGGATATAAAAATGTCCTTCTGAAAATTGTGCTAACACACCTTCAAATGGCAAAACATCTTATCCACTTGGTCCTGTCTATTGAGAGATAGAGGCTCTTGGATAAAATGAGTAGACCTGCATTCTGTGCAACTTGGGGGATTTTCTAAGTTTTTACTCCACTTCCCAACCTACTAGGCTGATTTTCCCCTTTCGATTGCTCTGAATCATTCACAAGGTATTTTATCATTTCAAGGTTAAAATGTCACCCGAACTATTATCTTTATAACCTAACGGACGTCTGTATTCCTTTGCTATTGCTGCATAATGAACTCCACAGGTAGCAGCCTAAACTCACATTTATTATCTCACAGTGTCCGTGGGACAGGCGTCCAGGGCTGAGCTGGGTCCTCTGCTCACACGTATTAAATCCAGGTGTTGGCCTGGCTGCATTCTCATCTAGAGGTTTTGGGTATTTAATTCCTTGTGGTTGTAGGACTGAGGTCCTGTCATCTGTCAGCTGCTGGCTGAGGGAGGCTCAGCATCTAGAAGCCACCTCTTCTAAGTGTACATCACAGGTGTTTCCTGTCTTCCCTGAGCCCTGCAGGAGTGTACCTGCTTTCATCTCCTGATTAGGCCAGGCCCACCTACACTACTTCCTCTTTGGATTAACTCAAAGCCAACTAGTTAGTAGTCTAATCATAGGAAATAAATCCCTTCCTATCCACAGTCCCACCAACAATCAAGGGGACTGAATTATACAGGGTGTGTACCACCACGAGGCACAATTTTTTTAATAATGTTTATTTATTTATTGATTTATTTACCTTCGTTGCAGTGCGTGGGCTTCTCTCTAGCTATGGGGCATGGGCTCCAGAGCGCATGGGCTCTGTAGTTTGTGGCACGCGGGCTCTCTAGCTGTGGCACGCAGGCTTAGTTGCCCCGCAGCATGTGAGATCTTAGTTCCCTGACCAGAGATCGAACCGGCGTCATCCCCCTGCATTGCAAGATGGATTCTCAACCACTGGACCACCAGGGAAGTCCCGAGAGGCAGAATTCTTGTTGGACATCTTATAACCCACCTTGCCATAACATACTCAGAGTTTATAATAAACACTGTTTGTTTCCTTGCAGTTTTTATTGTGATATAGAATATGCATGCAAAAGAGTGAAAATTCCTCCTTTCCACAATTAGTGGCAACCCCATCTCTGCCATATAACCAGCACCAATATACTCATGTATCTTATGGTATCTTGGACCTATCTTGCAACAATGGGATGCTCTGCTAATGAGTATAGCTTTACAATAATTTTTTTTTTTTTACTATCCATTGGGCATGTCTCCCTATCTTGTTCAGTGTTTATTCATTCCAAAAGAGATAATTAACCATTTCTAAAGCTCATCCTTTCTTATCTACTGTGCTTATTTATTTTGGCACTTGCCAGGAAACTTCCACTTTATGCTATGCTAATATCTTGGTGCACCAGAATTAGGAGTGTTTTCCTATGAAACCAATTATTTTGACCTGTCCCTGTCTTTCTCTTTAAAGCCTTAATACACTGACACAGTAGAATATCGGTGGTCACGTTCACCAGGTCAACAAATTATCTCAAAACCGAAGTCAGCATCTGTGCCCCTTCTGCTTTTCCTGGTCTTTTTTTTTTTTTTTTTTTTTCCTGAGCATTCCCAACTTTCTTGTCAGCTCCTGGATGTGTCTAAGACAATTTTGATGTATATTTTACCTGTTTACAATCACATCAACTCAGAGATCTGGTCAACCTTAAGTGCAGGAAACCAAAGTCTCAAAAGGCTTTCATTCTGTAATGTCCCAAATATTTGTATCTTGATTGCCAGCAATAGTGTTTTTCTTAAAGTATCTTTATGGAATGAGGTTCTCCGGGGAGAACGAAACCCTGAAGAAAAGTATATGGGGATATATGTCTATGTATAGCTGATTCACTTTGTTATACAGCAGAAACTAACCCACCATTGTAAAGCAATTATACTCCAAGAAAGATGTTAAAAAAAAATAAAATTTAATTTAAAAAAAGAGATTAAGTTCAAAGAAGATGGGTAAAACATAGAAATTGGAATGACAGTACTAGAATAGGTGGGTTACATATGCAAGTGGGTTGAATTGTGTCCCCCCCCAAAAGATACACTGAAGTCCCAACTCCCCGTCCTGCACAGTCTGAGCTGATTTGGAAATACGGTCTTTGAAGATGTTATTACATAGATAAGATGAGGTCACCCTGGGGGAGGGTGGACCCCTAATCCAGTGTCCCTGCTCTTCTTATAAGACAGGAGAAAGACATGTGGAGATACAGTCACAGAGCAGAAGCCATGTGAAGACAGCGGCAGAGATTGGAGTGATGGGGCCACAAGCCCAGGGGTGTCCAGGGGCCACCAGAAGCCGGAAGAGGCGGGAAGGACCCTCCCCTGGAGTCTCTAGAAGGAGCAAGGCCTGCTGACACCTTGATTTTTGGACTTCTGGGTTTCAGAACCGGGAGACAAATTTCTGTTGTTTTAGATCACATGGCTTGTAGTATTTTGTTAAGAGCAGCCCTGGGGAACTAATATACCCAGAGATACCTAGCCGCAATCCAAGTGACTTTGTATCTTGGGGTGCAGAGAGAGCTGAAGCACAGCTTCCCCTTCCAAGTGCTGAGTAGCCACGAGGTCCGGGCGTCCTCCTGTCGCTCACACCTTGAATCACGGCTGCCCCTGGGGATGTCTTTGAGCCACGGAATGTGGCTTTGGGCTGCTGTGAGTACTCTGGGCGGACGCCATACGTGGCCTGGACATTTGTACTTTGCCCCTCTTGGAACGCAATCGTGACCTTGTGAGGAGGCTCACGCTCCAGGATTTAAGGATGGAACAGCCCAAGAAGAAGCAGGTTCTGTCACGCCAGCCCCTCAGTGGAGGCCAGCCAGGGCTGAACATCTCTCTGAATGTGAGCCTGTGAGTGACACCAGCCTAATCAGTAGAGAAACCAGCAAGGAACACGCATTCTCATGAGAAACAGGAAAACATCATGGTACCAGGACACTGCAGCTTGACGACAGTCTGTAATGCGGTGAGAGGTAAGGGGCACCGCCTCGAGTCCCTTTAACTTGGACGGCAGTGATTGAAGAAATCATCCTTTTCAATACTGGAAAACTGTTTTGTAGAAATCTGCTCATTTTTTTTTTTAAAGGTCTTTTTCTGGTTCCTCTCTGTCTTTATAAAATCCTTTCTCTTTTTGTCATTTTTTCCCCCTCTCCTCTCCTTTCCAAACGTTTCTGTTCTTCCCTTCCCTCTGTCCTTTCTGCCTTCCCTCTGTCCTTTCTTCCTTCCCCCCGTCCTTCCTTCCTCCCTTCCCCCCCTTCCATTTTTAAACTCTTATGTAAAAATAAGAGTTTTTTACATAAGAGTTTAAAAATGGAAGCATCAGGCATGGCCACCATCAACACCTGTAAGTGGAGTTTTAACCAATCTACCTGCAGAGACCAACGCTGGGGTTCGCCACACTCAAGAATAACCAGACAGGAAATCTAAGCAGTATCAGGTAGAATGCTAAGAATTCCTAAGAGGAAGCTGGAAAAAGCAACCTCTAACCTCACTAGATCAGCCTGAAAGACAGATATGTGTTACTAGGAGCTCATGTTCTTCTTCTTTTTTTTTTTTAATTTTATTTTTGGGTGCGTTGGGTCTTTGCTGCTGTGCGCGGGCTTTCTCTAGTTGTGGCTTTGGGCTGCTGTGAGTGCTCTGGGTGGATACTTTATGTGGCCTCGACATTTGCACTCTGCCCCTCTTGGAACCAATCATGACCTTGGAACCAGTCATGACCAATCATGACCTTTCTCTAGTTGTGGCGAGCGGGGGCTACTCTTCGTTGCGGTGCACGGGCTTCTCATTGTGGTGGCTTCTCTTGTTGCAGAGCATGGGCCCTAGGCCCGTGGGCTCAGTAGTTGTGGCCTGTGGGCTCTAGAGTGCACGGGCTCAGTAGTTGTGGCTCGTGGGCTATAGAGCGCAGGCTCAGTAGTTGTGATGCACGGGCTTAGTTATTCCGCGGCATGTGGGATCTTCCCGGACCAGGGCTCGAACCCGTGTCCCCTGCATTGGCAGGCGGATTCTTAACTGCTGTGCCACCAGGGAAGTCCCAGGAGCTCATGTTCTTTAACTGAGCTCTTAACGACAACCAAGTCCTGACAAAATCAACTAGGATTTTGTGCTGCAACGTGCTTCATGGGAATTTATTTTTTCATGACGCATCTACATGCTTTTGCCTCTGTGTTTGTTTTATAATTTTCAAAATATTTGGGGAGCATCTGCATAATCATCTCTAGCTGAATCCATCTGGGGTTCCAAAATCCCTTAAAATATGCTTTTAACTCCACCACAAGCTGTGTCACCTTTCTATACTATTCATAGATGATCAAGCTTCTTGATCCAACTTGATTTTAATGTTAAAATAGCTTGATTTTTTTTACTTTAAAATTCACATGATTTTTACGTCACTTCCATAAGGAGAATGGTAGAATTAACTTTTTTTTTTTCTGGAGAGAAATTCCCATCCTTTCAGTGTCTCAGTTTACATGGACGTCTCACCCACCATGTACAGATACTTGTTTTATTTTTTCTTCTTAAAAAGGTATTTTTTAACACACAAAAAAGCAAAACATGATTCCTGGCTTTTTTTTTGCTCCTACAGTAAATACGTCTTCTTTAGAGCTTCCACTGGAAAGGACCGAAAATAATACAGGACCCACTCATGCATACAACCATCTAAATGTACTACATGTCAATAATCTGACATTATGCTTCAGATGATTATATATTTATGTATAAATCTACATATATAAATATATGATCAATGGATATTGATCAAACAGAGCCATCCTCAGCCACTCCCCCCCATTTCCTTTCTATTATTCTCCAGAAATAATCACCATTCTGAATTTTATGTACATCTCTCTCATGCTTAATTCTATCCAGGATAAGCTGGATTTATTTATTTCAAAACAAAATTTGGAGAGCTCTAAAAAATAAAGACTACCTTCAGTATATGTTATCTGGTGGCCTTTTAACATCATACTATAGTACTGCATTTGAAAATTGGCTTTAAGCTACTATCCACAATGTATGACTGATTTTCTTTAAATCTGTAAAGGTACAGACAACAAGGGTAAAATGGGCTGTCCTTTTTCATAAATCAAGGTAATCCTATTTGAAAAAAAATGTGGAAATCTTAGGCATGAAATTAAAGTTTGGTTACATTTTATAATTTTGGAAAATGGCTTAGGCATGAAATTAAAGTTTGGCTACATTTTATAATTTTGAAAATAGAGAAATTGAGATTTTTTTTTCTTATTTTAAGAATAATTGTTCCTCTTCAATTAGCAGCAATGCACTGCATTTAGTCTTTTAAGAGCCTGACTATATTTATCTGAAGCTTTAATGAAAGTTTGTGAGAAACCACAGTAACTATCGCCTGAGGGCAGTTTCATTCTAATTCTGCCTGTGCTGAGAGGCTTGTTTTAAATAAGATGATCAATTCTAAGTTTATGATTATATGATTTCAAATTCTAAGTGAATTTAAAAGTCTTATAGACATATAATATATCTCCAGCAGTAACACAGTCAAAATCAATTTGGGGATGAAGGTCAGTAAAATATAACGCAGCAGAAAATTGAAATGAAAAAATGCTGAAGGGATTTTAAAATACTGATGGAAATGGTCTTCTATTAGATGGAGTTGCTTAACTATAAACAGAAAAAAGCAAAGGGGAATCTGATCAGCTGTTTCTTAATTAAATATTTACTTTGTTTAGCAATTGCATCTTATTTTTACACAGTTGCTGAGTGTGTTTTTCCGAAGAGAATTGATTAGCTGTTAAGATGCTTTCTGACGACACACAGAATGCAGCGCCTGATTCAAAGAAGAGGGGGTGTTGAGATATTATCTCACTGTGAACATCTCCCATCCCTGAATTCTCACTTTTCATTAATACATTAAACATTGGCAGGGTCCACTGTGAATCTTGGCAGTGGGTTTACATCTGAATACACCAAGATGAATCAGAGGTTCTTGCCATCTTGAAAAACCTCAAGTCTAGAAGGAAAGTCATATGTGTACACTGATAATTTCAAAGTGTCATATACAATATTATGATCCAGAGAGAGAAAGGTTTATTGATAATATAAATGAGGAGCTTTCTTAATGTATAGCCACAAAAAAGTTTACTTAAGGATTTATTTTTAATTTTTTAATTTTTTTTTTTTTTTGCCACACCACGCAGCTTGCGGGATCTTAGTTCCCTCACCAGGGATCGAACCCATGCCCCCTGCAGTGGAAACGTGGAGTCCTAACCACTGGACCGCCAGGGAATTCCCAAGGATGTTTTAGATACATCATTTGAGGAGTGAAAATTTGACAGGGAAATTAAAACAAGAAAGAATAAATTACAGTGCTTTGTGCAGAATATATTTATATCTGTTTCAGAATGTGTAGTCACTATATAATCATGTTTTCATGAGCAAGTTTTCTTTTTGCCTTTTTAAGAATCCCAGCAGAAAGGAATTTGGACAAATTTTGAGAACTATACTACTCTAAATAGGTATCAATTTAATTGATCTGCATGTACGTTTTTAATATTCAAGTATTTCAAGAAAAAGAGTTTGCAGTGTGCAGCCTGAATTGGAGTTTTCCAGGTTCTTCTAATTTGACATAAAATTCAAGAGGTTCTACTTAACCTGATTATCTCTATCTCTTTTTTACAGTCAAAAAAATAACTCGAATGTTTCTTTCTTTTGTTTTAGCAGCTTTATTGAGACACAACTGAAATATAATAAAACCTGCAGGAGTTTAATACATAAAATTTTATGTGTGGACATATGCATACACTATGATACCATCACCACCATCAAGGAAGTAAACGTATCCATCACCTCCTAAAGTTTCTTTGTGTTCCTTTGTGTGTGTGTGTGTGTGTGTGTGTGTGTGAACATGTTAGTAAGAACACTTCATGTGAGATCTACCCTTTTAACAATGTTTTAAGTCCACAATACCATGTCATCTATAGGTACAGTGTTGTAGAACAGATCGCTAGAATTTATAACTGAAACTTTATACCCACTGAGCACCATCTGCCAGTAATAATCAGCATATACGTTACATGGGGAATTTTTAGTTTTTAAAATTATTTTATAGATTGGGGAACCATCTGGTAGCTCAATGAATATGTGCTGATAAACTAATTTTTAGTAACATTCTTGTGCACTTGTGTGAAGAAGGACAGAACAGCTTGCTGGCGTGTTGCCAACTACAAAAAGGAACTTCTGCTAAAACAGTTTCATGTTTAAGTAGCTAATATGATATTTGAGGGAAGGAGAGGCTGAGGGCCCATTCCTCTTCTTCATCTCTCAGAACACAAAAGAAAGCAAAAGTGGACTGCACTATCACACATTTATTGAAAAATTACCTTTTACTTTGGGAGTGAGTCTGGCTGTTCAGGATGTCTATCTATGAACTAAGCTGAATCAGGCAGTGATTTCCAACTAGGCAAAAAATAAATGGCCATTAAAAACTGTCTATCCTTATCATCACCATCACCCTCAACATAATCATCATCATGGAATCATCATCTCCATCATCCTCATCATCACCATCATCAACACCACCACCAGCATCATCACCATCGTCATCACCACCATCACCATCACCATCACCACCACCATCATCATCACCATCACCATCATCATCATCACCATCATCATCACCACCACCATCATTACCATCATCATCATCATCATCACCATCGTCATCACCACCATCACCATCACCACCACCATGATCATCACCACCACCATCACCATCATCACCACCACCATCACCATCATCACCATCGTCATCACCATCATCAACATCATCACCATCACCATCATCACCACCATCATCATCATCATCAACATCACCACCATGATCATCACCATCACCACCATCATTACCACCATCACCACCATCATCACCATCATCACCATCGTCATCACCATCATCAATATCATCACCATCACCAACATCATCACCATCACCATCATCACCACCATCATCATCATCACCATCAACATCACCACCATGATCATCACAACCATCACCATCACCACCTTCAGCAGCAGCAGCAGCAGCACCATCATCGTCACCATCATCATCATCACCACCATCACCATCATCATCTCTAGGAGCACCATCATCACCTCCATCACCCTCATTACCATCATCACCACTATCATCACCCTCATCACCAACATCACCACCATCATCACCACCACCATCATCACCATCACCGTCATCATCATCATCACCACCACCATCATCACCATCATCACCCTCATCATCATCATCATCATCATCATCATAGCATCATCATCTCCATCACCCCACCATCAACATCGTTAAAATCACCATCACCACCATCATCAACTTCAGTGTGTTCTTACAACAATCTCTAGATATATTGCTTATTTTTCACCAGTTAGGGTGTCTTCTTCATCAGGGTGGAAACCAAGTTTGTCTTTTTTATCTCCCTATGCCTATCTCCAACAATGTATCTGGTCTAAAAAAGATGTCAGGTCAAATTACATGTAGATGGATAGACTGATTAATACTTTGGTGGTGGTGGTGATGAAGGAATCATGTAGATCATTATGAAGACATATAAACCTTATAATCCATTTGAATTGCATCAACTAGAGGCATGGACTTCTAGCTTACAACAAGCTTGCTTCGTGACTGGCTGTCAATCAGGTGTTGATATACCAACACTTGTCAGACATATATTGAGGTTATTCATTTTTCTGAATTTGGTAAGTATCCAACAGCCTCTTACGTTGAACTTACACCTCTAATTAATAGATCATCTGGAGCCTCAGAGATTCTTGGTGAAAACAATTTATAAATAGGATGAGATCATTCACTCACTTCTTAAAAATCGTTGAGCATTCACTCTTCTGCACCAAAGGCATTTGAATTCTAGAATAAAATAACTTCTAGAATAAGAATAAAAAAGATAGCCCAGGTAATAACACAAGGCAGTATCCATGCATTCCTTGATTTAATCATTCCAGAAGTAATTATTTTTCTCCTCAGCAACCACTGAGCTGGGCCCTGGATGCTTAAATGTTAAGTAAATATGGACCTGATCCCTCATCCTGGATGGGAGACAAACATGTAATAAGATACTCAAGACAGAGTAAGAATTATGCAGAATGATCAAACTATGCTCTGAGGAAATATGCAATCCTATCTAGCCCGGCAGGATTAGGAGATAGTCAGAAGAGGAATAGGTGAGCTGTGTCTTAACTTATTTATGAGATTCTTCTAGGTGAAGAGGGTGAACAGGGTTTGCTTTTATACAGAGTGGGATCAGCCTCAGCAAAGCCACAGAGCGTAAGTATACACTTTAAGTACAGCCGTATGAACCCTTGTGGGAAGTGGAAAGGCAACAGGCTGGCGCTGTGGGCTTAGTGACCAGGAGGCCATTAGGAGAGGTCAGTAGGGGCTTAGATCATGAAAGGTCTCGCACCTGTGTAGGCATTCAGCTTCTCCTTGGAGATGGCAAATAGCTACCGATGTATTTTAAGAAGAAAAGCGACAGGGTCAGATAGATAATTCAGATGCCTCTGAGGTTATGCACGTTTTATTGGTCTGCTTGAAACATTTTTTTGCGACCTGGGAAAAATGCCCATTGGCCTCAAAATTGTCTGAGATCAAAAGCATGACATTCTGAAATGGATGTTTTTCTATCTTTATAACAAATATATATATATATTTTTTTAATTCAGCATCAAATACCTCTTTTGTCTTCATTTTATCCCTGAACTTCTGTTTCACCCTGTCTCTGATGATTAACTAAAATTAAAAGAATCCTAAGAACACCCAAAGTTTAACAGTGTTCTTTGAGTCTGTGTCCAATTTTTCTCACTTTCAGTTGCTGTGCTAAAACAAGTGGAACTCCTCTCGCCACTGACTTGTCTCTGACTTTGTAAAAGAATCCCAAGGACTCTGAAGTACTCTTTTCATGATATTTTGATAAAACTCCGAATCTGCTACTACAGCAGGGCACTGGCTAGTACTTAATACGATAGGCATAATGATTGCCCTATACAAAGAGATACCATTCATTTCCTCATTTTACAGCAAATCCTTATGCCACATAATGTGTAAATATATAGGATGCATTTAAATAGTCCCGGCATTTATTCTTCAGTTGGCGAAAGAGAACAATTATACAGTGAGGACTACTTTGGGCAAGGTAGGAAAGCACGAGTATAAATGATCCTACAAGTGTAAGGTTGAGAAACACCAGTGTTGTTGACGCAGAAAGCAAAAGGTGTCCATTGACAGAGTGGTGAGAGCAACTCTGTGTCTTCCCATCCTTCTTCTGGATAGAAGAGTTAACTGTAGAAAATGACACTCATTCTCCACTGCCTTTCTGTTACCCTGGAAGAAATCTCCTTCCTCTTATCCTACGTCATTCCTTACTTACAGATTTATTCCTTATTGATTCCTTCCCTACAATGTGAATTATTCCTTCCTATGGTGAAATCCACAGAAAAGTGTCAAGTTTCTGTCACTCTGTGGGCAGAAAGACCAAGATTATGACTCATTATTGAAAATAAACTCGAACTATGCAGCAGAAACTACTGCCATCCCAGGGATGGCAGTACACGCTGCCAGGTTTTGAGGCTGGTCGACAGGACCGATCACTTCCTGGTGTGACAGGGGCCACCTGTGGGCAGCCACTTCCTTATCAGAGAATCTTGCAGTGTGGGCTGCGCTTCTACAATCAGATTAACACTCTGTACTACTCCATGCTGCTGACATGAGCTTACGTGGATGTGATTGTCTGCAACGGAGCATCCTCACGTGTGAAGCATCACCGAGAATGATTCGTGCGGGAAAAGCGTACAATTGATGTGGGTAGGGGTTGTCATTAAAAAAAAAAAAAAACTTTAAAGAAATAATGTTTAGTTTAAGACTTGAAGGATGAACAAGAGGGATTCAGGCAAAGACGGAGGCAACTCATATTTGAGGAAGAAAATAGGACATGGTGGGTAAGAATTTGGAGGATGGGGAGACCTGAGTAGCTGGGGAAGGAAGAGATAAGCTGAGGTGACTGGATTTAGTCCTGAGTTCACTGTGAAGAGATGCACAGTTCTACAGAGTAGAGCAAAATAATCACATAGACACTTTTAAAAGAAATATATTGCTCAAGGTATTCTGTAAAACACAGATTAGACAACCACCAATCTGTTCTCTGTATCTGTGAGTCTGGGTTTTGTTTGTTTAGATTCCACATGTAAGTGAGATCATACAGTATTTGTCTTTCTCTGTCTGACTTATCTCACTAAGCATAATGCCCTCAAAGTCCACCCATGTTGTCACAAATGGCAAGATAGCCTTCTTTTTTATGCCTGAATAATATTCCAGTGTGTGCACGTATATGCGTGTCTGTGTGTTATAAGTGTGTGTGTATATATATATATATACCCCACATATATACATCTGTATATCACATATATATGCATGTACTTTATATATATAATCACATTTTCTTTATCCATTCATCTTGAGGCAAGGTAGGGCGGTGGGCAAAATAGGTGAATAAAAAGGTACAAACTTCCAGTTATGAAACAAATAAGTCCTGGGAATGGAATGCACAGCATAGTGACTATAGTTAATAATACTGTGTTTTAAAATATTTATTTATTTATTTAATTTATTTGGCTGCGCTGGGTCTTACTTGCGGCAGGCATGCGGGATCTAGTTCCCTGACCAGGGATCGAACCCAGGCCCCCTGCGTAAGGAGTGTGGAGTCTTAACCACTGTGCCACCAGGGAAGTCCCTAACACTGTGTTTTTATATTTCAAAGTTCCTGAGAGTAGATCTTAAACTTTCTCATCACCAGAATAAAAAATTTATAACTAGACTTACTGTGGTGATCATTTCACAATATGCACAAATATCCCATCATTATGTTGCACATACACTAATATAATATGTTAATTATATCTCCATTTTACAAAAGAAAAATCAGGAGGAACTCTGAAAACACCAAACGGAACAACGCACATCCGGCGTGAAAGTAGCAGACCCCTGGAGATGACACAGACCAGAAATCTGCAATATTTTCTTTTCCAGAAAGCCAAATAAAAAGTAACTATTTTAGGTTTTGTGGGCCATATGGTTTCTATCAACAATTCTCAACTCTGGAGCTGTCATGTGAAAGCTACTGGAGACGTGTAGACAATACAGACACGGATGGTCATGACTGTGTGCCTAGAGAACGATTTACAGATACACGCAGCTGTCTGGATATGGTTTCTGAGCTGTAGTTTGCCAATCCATCACCTAGATGATGGTGGTGGTCTTGGAGCTGGAGGGATAGAGTTTGAAGGTGAAACTGGCAGGAAGTGATTATATCTACTTCCAACTCTTTGGTGGAGTCTTGACAAATGGAACCCAATTGGGGGTGATTTTGCCCGTAGGGAGATTTGTCAAACCACCAAAGTAGAGAGAGACTCCAGGTCCTCACAACTCGGTTGGGAGTGCTATCATGGGAGAGGACCAGGGATGCTGCGATGCCCAGACCCTACAATGCCCAGGACAGCCCCACATCAGGGTTATCTAGTCCCAAATGTCAACAGTGCTGAGATGGGGAAACGGTGCTTGAGACCAATGGGTTACCAAGTGGACTCGTTTTGTGAGAAACACTTAAAAGGAGAGTTCGAGAGGAGAAGAAAAACTGATCATTTCAGAAGCTGGAAGGGAGCTCCCTGGCGGTTCAGGGATTAGGACTTGGCACTGTCACTGCCATGGCTTGGGTTCAATCCCTGGTTGGGGAACGAAGATCCTGCAAGCCGTGCAGGGCTGCCACAAAATAAAACAATAAGAAGCTTGAAGGAAATGGATAGAGGACACATTATAAGTGGACTTAAAAATGCAATTCTAAAAAGAGAAAACAAGATACTTGATATAATTTCCTCTATTCCTTAAAATCGCCTTATGAGATCGTGTCCTAATGGTGAGAATCTGGACGCAGAAAAGATAAGCATTCTGCCTTGTCGTGTTAAGACCAGACAAATTCAATCTTGTTGAATAAATTTTATCACACAGAGAAAGGACCTGATACAGGATAAACCACCCTTTTCCCTGCTGTAGGAGGGGAACTTCACAAGATGGACACGCTTCCGTGTAATCTCTCCTTGTTCTGCTAAACGGGATACAACAATATAATGAAAAGCAATCTATCACCTCAAATGGATCTGTCCAATCCCATATCGATAAACTCCCTAACGTGTCTCTTAATTATGCCCGGACAATGGCTTAGTTGTTTCCTGCAAGCAAATGTCTCCCAGCATGTTCGTTTTAAATGTTTACAATACAAGGAAATGCGATTTAATTGTACTTTGTGTCACATTCTACTTTGTTTTAATGCAACAAGGGATCTTATAATCTGAGAATGGATTGTGTCTTGGGGAAAATTTGGCCAATACTTGCGTACATAACGTGCTTTTAATATTTGTTACTGGTGGTGGTGGAGAGAGTGATGGTGTGTGTATTTCGGAGGAGGTGGCAGGGTGAATACACTAATCAGTAAAACTTTTAAGAAAAAATAATAATGACATATTTCTGTACCCCCAAAATATCATTGTTAGCAACATCTGTGAGGTTTAAAACTTACTGTTGAAGTATCTGGAAATGTTCATGGAAATTCTAGAAAGTTGGGGGTGTTTTAGAATCAGTTCAGACATTTCGTAGAAAAAAAAAAATGGCCAAACAATATATGAAAAATTTACTATCTTCAACATGAGGAATAGAAAATAAAAACTACAATAAGACATATGTTTCCACCCACAGACTGGAAAGAAATCAAACTGTCCCACGTAAGCAGGTGTTTGTGAGGACATGGAATAGTGCCGTCAAAACACCTTCAGGATATACTGATTGTAAAGTGTATTTTCTGGGACCCAGCACTTCCACTCCGAAGCATAATACCCAGGACCAGATTCTTAAAAAACTCAGTAGGAGGTCTGGAAAAGAATCCTCAAATCAGCACTCATTTAAAAAATAATTTTTTAGGAAAATAGAACAAGGAAGATGTTCAAACACAAGAGAACAGAAAAAGCTTGTTCTGTTCCTATTTTGGAATGTTATATGTTAGTGAAGTTCACTTAATTGCTATTACATGAAACTGCAATTGTAAGAATAACGTAGAGTAAGAAACGCAGTTAGCACAAGTTTCTACACAGTTAAGTTGAATGTATACAAAATACAAACCCACAGCAAACCTAAGAATAAAGTGTTTAAGGAGATATACATATACCCAAGAGCAAAGAGACAATCAGCAAAAATCCATCACCTTAATAGGCAACAAAGGGATATGTTTCTGGAGGTGCCCCACAAATACTGATCAGAGTCTGAGGCTCCATTTTGATTTTACATATAACATGGTTAATTTTTACTAGTTTTTATGCATGTTCTATATGTCATATATAATTTTACATGTATGAATACTTCAAAAATGTTTGGTAGTCATCGCATGGATTTTGTCACTTACAATTAGATGGCTACTGCCTTCATTTATTCAACATCTCGACTTCCAGCAAAACTACTTGAGTTTCCTTTTGATACATGCTCGATCTTTTTTTTTTTTAATTGAAGTATGGTTGCTTTGCAATGTTGTGTTAGTTTCTGGTGTACAGCGAAGTGATTACATATCTTCCATGTATATATAGGTACATACATATATATATATATATATGTTCTTTTTTCAGATTCTTTTCCATTATAGGTTATTATAAGATGTTGAGTATAGTTCCCTGTGCAATACAATACGTCCTTGTTGGTTATCTATTTTATATATAGTAGTGTGTATATGTTAATCCCAAACTCCTAATTTATCCCTCCCCCCTCCTTCCCCTTTGGTAACCATAAGATTGTTTTCTACGTCTGTGAGTCTATTTCTGTTTTGTACATAGATTCATTTGTACTATTTTTTAGATTCCACATAGAAGAGATATTATATGGTATTTGTCTTTCTCTGTCTGACTTACTTTACTTAGTATGGTCCATTCATGTTGCTGCAAATGGCATTATTTCATTCTTTTTTATGGCTAATATTCCATTGTATACATGTACCACATCTTCTTTATCCATTCATCTGTCGATGGACATTTAGGTTGCTTCCCTGTCTTGGCTATTGTGAATAGTGCTGCTGTGAACATGGGGGTTCAGTCTCAGTATCTGACCTTTTTTGTAGAGCTGATCCTACTTAAGAGATCTTGGGGCTGTCCACATCCCATGGAAGCACCACCCCATTCCATCCCATCACTAACAAGTTTAGAGGAAAAGGTGGTCCAAATTAATCCAAGAGCGAATCCTAAGCATTTTTCTGAGAAAATGGAGAAAGAAAATCTACACCCACTGGATCTGCTTCTCTGTGAACTCCTTCTGACAATTCGTCTCCACTCCCCAGGAAAGTACTCGATGATTCACGAAGATGATACAAATGAAAGCAGAGTGGCAACTTGAAAGATTCTTGTCCATTTTAACGGATAACCAGCATTGTTCTTGAAATTTCTAACTTTCTAACTTTCTCCCATTTTTAAAATTTTCTTCACTAGTTTGAGTTTCGTTTTTCATACCTACATGAAAAATAGCCTTGACTTATACTGAATATTATGGTAAACTTAATGGCTCCATAGCAACACAATGCTTAAGATCTTGACACTGGATCAATATTATTCAACTGAAGCAATAAGACATTTTAAATACTTTACCTGCTCAATATGGCTTATTCCATAATTGATGAAATTTTTCAAAAGCAGTAGAAAGAATTTTAAATATATCCTGCTGTTGGCATGTTTAATAATTCATGCCTGTACTAAAGCAAAAAAAAAAAAATTTTTTTTCCCTCTGGGATGCCACATACACTCAGAAGATTCCTTTTAGTGATGATAGGAAATAATCCATGAGGGTATGAGTTTCAGGATCATTAATTCACATCCTGGGGGCACAGAGGATGTTGACACATGTCATAACAGCAATGCCAGACCTTTGTGTAGGTCAAGTTTGCTAACTGATAAAACAGTGGCAGAATTCAGGCATAACATGGGTCCTGTGAATGGCAATAGGAAATTGCTCAAAGACCATAAATGTGTGATCAAATTGGGAAAGTTCATGCAGGCGAATGAAAGAGAATTATATAAAAAGATTGAGAAGACATAAAGTTGAATTTAGACATCACATTATAAACATTCTTTTCCATATTTTTTTAAAAAGGAAGATTGTTAAGGGTTTATCATAGTGACCATATATCGAAGTGATTGATATGATAGTGGTACGTATAGTAATTGTGGCCACTTAAATTACTGATAAGCAAACAGTCATGCCTTCCCACCTATACTAGTCAGTTTTCCAGAGAAACAGAACCAATAATACGTGTGTATGTAGATAGATAGATAGCTAGATAGGTAGATAGATAGATAGATTTATTATGAGCCATTGGCTCATCTGATGATGTAGGATGGCAAAATCTGTAGGGTGGTCCAGTGGGCTTGACACCCAAAGGCCGATGGTGCAGATGACGTCCAAAGGCCATCTGCTGGACAATTCCCTCCTGCTTGGGGAGGCCCATCTTTTTGTTCTATGCAGGCCTTCAGCTGATTACACAGGGCCCACCCACATTATGTAGGGCAATCTGCTTTTCTTAAAGTCTATCAGTATAGATGTCAATCTCAACCCAAGACACCCTGCAAGTTGACACATATAATTAACCTTCATGGAACCTCAAAATAAAACCTGCTGCTGGACAGAGAGATTAGACTTGTGGTTGCCAAGGAGTCAGGGAGGACAGGGATGGAGTGGGAGTCTGGGGTTGGTAGGTGCAAACTATTGTATATAGAATGGATAAACAACAAGGTCCTACTGTATAGCACAGGGAGCTATATTCAACCTCCTATGATAAACCATCATGGAAAAAGAATGTACATGTATACATATATATGTGTTATGGAATCACTTTGCTGTACAGCAGAAATTAACACAACATTGCAAATCAACTATACTTAAATTTAAAAATTTTTTTTAAATAATAAAAAAATTAAATAATTTAAAAAATATCTATGTTAAAAAAAAAAAAAAAACCTGTTGCTGAGGTGTATATTTTCTCATCCCATTAATGCCTGACATGGTCACATGTCTTGTCTTGGCCAACGAGACTATGCAGAGGGTCAGTGTGACAGTTTCTCTTAATAACCCAAAGATTCAATGTAATCCCAATAAAAAATCAGCAGTTTATGGGCAGAAGCCAGCAAGCTGATTTTAAATTTTATTTGTAAAGTCAAAGGACCTAGAATATCCAAAGACACTTGAAAGAAAAAACAAATGCAGAACTTACACCCAATGACCTCCAGAACTACTACAGATCAGCAGTTACCAAGCAATGTGGTATCAGCATTAAAGACCAACCAGTCACTAGATCAATAGAACAGATTACAGAACTCAGAAATAGAATTCTATACCCATTTGGCTTTTGTCTAAGGCACCAAAGCAGTCCACTGAAGGCAGGGTGGGTTTTGTTGCACGAATGATGCTGGAGTAACTACTTATCTTTATGGAATTAATGAACCTTAACCCCTGCCTCACACTGCAAACAAAAGTTTTTAAAAATTAATTTGAGGTGTATTATAGACCTGAACATAAAAGATAAAATAAAGGAGATTACCTCCATGCATTGGGAAAAAAACACATGTCACAGGTCACAGAAAACAATAACCATATAATAAAAAGGTGAACAATTTAGACTTCATCAAACTTAAAAAAAAAATCTGATCATCAAAAGTCATCATAAAGAAAATGAGTAGGTGGTCCCCAGAGAGCCTGGGATAAATTTATATATTATGCTGTATGCCATACGCTATGAATTATACTTTAAATATTATATGCTATAAATTATATATGCATTAAATACATTATATATTGTACGTACAGCTCAAGATTGCTTAGAGAGATGAATATAGTTAGATATGAAATAGATACACTGACAGATGATAAATACATGGATACATAGGTAGATAGATGATATATAGATAAATAGATACAGATATAGCTAGATACAAGGTGGGTATATGGATGGATACACAGATGATAGATAAAAAGATTCATAGATAGATACATAGATAGGTAGACAAATGACAGATAGATACAAAGACAGACAGACATGTGATTTGAAAAAAACAAAGTACAAATGTTAGTGGTTTAAACCAGGTGGAGTATATAGGTATTTACTGTAGAAATATTTAATTTGCTGCATGTTTTAAATTTTTCATAATGAAATATCAGGGTAGAGTAACCTGTTTGGGCACATGCTGCCAGGTAACAGCAAAAGAGTAGATTTCCTAACACTTTTTCATTATCCAGCTTAATTTTGATACCAAACCCATCAAAGGAGAGCATTAAAAAGGAAAATGACAGGCCACAATTTTCCAATACCATAACTGATAAAATTCTACGCAAAACATTTTCTAGAAAATATGTCATAATATGGAATTCTAATTTACATTATCATTCATTATCAATCAAAATAATTCACCACTTTAGTTTAATAGAGGTAAAAAATCATAATTTAAAATTCTGTATCAATCCCTGATAAATAAGCAGACTAGAAATAGAATAGCATTTTTATGAATTGACAAGTAGTACATATTTTTAAAATACCTATAACAAAGCTCCTAATTATTCGGGAAATACTGGAAAATTTCTCTTTGAATAAGGAACAAGATAGGCATGCAAAAAACGTATTCTCTTCAGCATTGTTCTAGAGATTATTTCCTGGGTGATTAGGCAAGGAAAAAATATGTGACATAAACTAGAACTCCAAAAGCAGCTAGGGATATAGTAATATAATTAATACGTGAGTTTAGCAGCAGCGTTAGGCTCAAAGTCAACACACGCACAATTTACTGAATTTTTACGTAAGAGAAATAAAAGAAAAAAATCAAAAGAAAATACCATTTACCATAGCATGACTGTAATAATTACCTATAACAAATGTAAACAGAATACATTGGAAGAAGTCCTCACAAAAGCAAATTAAAACAATCATAAGAGAAAATAAGAAAGGCCTAAATGAATGAAGGTTCCTAAACTTTTTATTGGTTAAAAGAATCAATATTGTACAGGTTTGAATTTCCCACCAACCGATCTATCCCCATGGCCAAACATCCAACAGGTTATTAGGGAATCTAGTCAACTAAATCTACAATTTATATTTAACTGCAATTAACAAAGGCTAGCAAGACTTTGTCTTGAAGAGGAGAACTCAGGGAGTACGGCGGTGTTTTCTACACCAAAACAAATTCTCTAAATGCAAAGGTAACCCCCAGCTGTAACACAGACCCTGCAGGCGATGGGCTCAGTCTCACAGCAATGCCCCCATTTCAGATATCAGGTGTAAGTCTCTGGGGCCACCGGTACTTTGGATCAACTAGATATAAATTTGAGGGTATCCACAACCCCTACTCAGGCACACCACCCTCCCAGCATTTCCTTGGGTTCACCCACTCAAGCACTCCAAGTCCTATTATTTACGTGATTTTATGGAGGTTGCATTACATAGGTATAACTGATCACATCGTTAGTCGTTGGTCATCGAAGTCAATCTCAGGCCTCTCCTCCGTGGAAGTCAGAAGGCGAAGCTCAAAGTTCCAACCCTCACACCTCCCGGGTGGCCTTTATGGCAACCAGCCCTCATCCTGAAGCCATCCTGGGCCCCTCTAGCCACCACTCGTTAGCATAAACTCATTAGCATAAACACAGGTGTCCTTGGAAGGGGCTTGCCATGAATTACAAGGAAACTCTTATCCCTCAGGAAATTCCAAGGGTCTTAGGAGCTCCCTGCAAGAGTGTTAGCTGTCTTATTGGACATAAAGAGATATTAAATTGTCAAACGCTGTCTCCCGGGCTGCAGTCTTTATTTTGCCCCAAATAAAACTTAACTCACAAAAAAAAAAAAAAAAAAAAAAACAGTATGCAAAATTCAACCAAGGGAACCGAATGGGGAGGTCAGAAATAGACGCATTTTATACGAATAAATGATTGCTCAACAATGGAAACACTATGAATGAGAAACGTAAAACCATAAAGCATCTAGAACTTCACTATTCAGTAAGACACCCAGGAGCCACAGATGCCAATTCAAATGTAACGAACCAAATTAAAGTTTAAATTCAGTTTCTCAGTGAGACTAGCCCCATCTATGTGCTCACAGCCAGCACTGGGCAGCAACAATCAGAATATTTCCATCATCTCAGAAAGTGGAAGTGGGCAGCGCTGATCTACAAAATAATATTATGGACTATTTTTAGGAGCTCACCGTAAAGTGAGATTTTAAAGCAAGACACACAAGTCCTAAATATTAGAAAAATGTTGGTAAATCAAGGACGTTATGTTTCCTAGCTGCTCCTCATCCAGTGTAACCACAAAGGTCAGGAGGCACAGCCATGGCATCAGGTAAGGACGTTGCAACATACGCAACCACCAAGAGCTTATAAATACCACCTCGGAACCGAGAAGGAAAAAGACACAGGAATAGGAAAAGTGTCAAAGACCTCATCAAGAGCCTCACAAACAACAACACCGTATTCGAATACCCAATACACATACAAAATGGTAGCCGGTTCACTTTGCCCAGGAAAATACATGTTGTAACACCCATGATGTACATCAAAATACCCTCCGAGTGCTGTCGACGACATGGGGGAAAAAGAAACTTCCAAAGACTGATGGTGAAAAGTCAACTGGTACCCAACTTCGAAAAACAATCTTGCATTATCTCATATATCTATGAGATATATCTCATATATCTATGTACCAGAGACTCCATCCATGGGTGTAGGCCCAATTGAAATGCGGGAATGACTTCTACACTATATCCATTGCACGTTTCTTATTTTTCATATCTTCAACCTGGATATGACCCAAAGGTCCACCGCCGCGGCTAGCAATCAGGATACTGTTATTTTTGGAGGGAATGGAAGAGTTTATGTTTGTGAAGCGGTCCAGATGGATGCCAGGGGTGCTGTTAAGGTCTTATTTCTTTACTTAGGTGTCCACTCTGTAAGATACCGTTGAGGTCTACATTTGTGTTTCATGCACCTTTGGAGCCTATGTTATATTTCACAGTAAAAATTCACTTAAAAGAGAAAATAACAATTGATTGTGTTACCAAGCAAGGACTTGTGTGCCCACGGTGCAGAAAGCCAAACTCTGACAGCTGGGGTTTACAGCAAAGTAAGGGTTTATTTGCAGGGTGTCAAATAAGGCTCAAAAGACCCTAACGCCTTGAGGCTTTCAGGGAAGGGTTTTGAAAGGCAACATTTGGGGTGAGGGTTTCAGGGCGCATGACTTTCTTTCGACTGGTTGGTGGTGAGGTAACAGGGTGATGTTTGGGGAATTTTAATCATCAACCTTCTGGTTCCAACCAGCCTGGGGTCTACATGCTCGTGGTCAGCACGTGGTAAGCATCTTCCACTGGGGTAGGGGTCTTAGTTTCTGCAGAACAACTCAGAGATATGCATCAGATTATTATCTCTAACCCTTGAGGAGGAACTAGGAGAGCTGTGGCTCTGTAATTCTAATCATTAACTGCTTGAGTCTGCTCTTTGGAACGCGGGGAAGGCCTAGGACACGAAAGCCTTTTTGTTTTCTATAAACAAGAAAACAGGGAACACGGAGGGGTTTTTGTACCAGGGAGGTTCCCCGCAGGGTCCTGCTGGGTTTCAATCCCCCCTGTTCTTCGATAGTTCTCAATCCCAAGTGGAACAAGGGTAGGTCAAGAAAGGGAATAGAGTATTGGATACAGAGGTTAATCATAAACTCGGTAAGGGAACTCAGTGTTCGGGGGACTCGGTTTCACTTCTTTCTGTAACCCAGAGTGTAAATGTTTCCACATTATGTTCACCTCCAGATTGTGACTGAGAAACACAAAGATCATAGAAGCACTGGGGATGGATGTGAACATTAATTCTGGACTGTAAAGCACAGATTTGCAACTAGAACTTCCCAATCATTTTCTTGCATCCCTTACCCTCCTACAAAAAAATTCACACCTAATTACCCCACCTCCCCCCTCTTTTTTTTTCTGTTTTTCCAAATATTAGTGATAAAAGTTCTGAACTGAAAGTCAGTGTTTTGAGTTCTACATGGCAATGAAAAACTTCTTGCCATAAGACCTTGGACACATTTCTAGATATCGGTGGGGATCAGTTTTCTCATCTTTAAAACATAGTTAAATAAAATAATCTCTAAGACATAATTTTACATCTTTAAACTGTTATGCTTTCAATTAAATATATGTGGCTGCCATTGTGTTTAAAGAGAAAAAAACCAAGATACCAATATTCCCTGGATATTTATTTATAAGCGTATTTATATTTTAAGCAATTGCCACAAATCAAGAACATTATGTCCGAGCATCAAGTTTTAAAATTGAATGTTGCCCCACCACCCTGCCCTGCCAGTTCTCATTGTAGCAATGACTTGTACTGTACTGATTGGAATGATTAGTCCAGCATTCAGAGAAAGAGTAAAAATATTATGCAGCTGGACCACAGAGAGGGGTTGTGTCTGATAGAAGAAAACAAGATGAGTGATGTTATCTATTTGAAAATACACATTGAGGAGCTTCTGTTAAGTTGCTGTCCTGTCCTGAGACACGCACTGTTTCTGCATTTTAAACAGACCCGTCCTCCTTACGAAGTAAGTGAAATGCAACTACTATGACCTTGTTTGTGGGGTTTCAGAAGCTAATTAAAAAGGAGCCTCAAGATATTTCCTAAACACTCCGAGTATGCCCTTCTGGCTTGGGGATGTTTCTAGGAGGGTTATTCATCCACTGTCTCCCTAACTGAGGAAAATGCATTGTCAGTTCTCCATGGAGGGCTTGCTAATTAAAATGCTGATTCCACCAGAGATGGGGGCTCTGTATTTTCTGCTTAAAGTAATATCTGGTGAGCCAGCTACACTTGACAGTACTAAGTTATTCAATAAGAGGAAATTCTCTAGGAAGCTGGGGTGAACCAAAGAGAACAGTTCCATTAACTGAGACTTAATCTTCTCAGCCCTTTAATAAATCTGAAACAAGATCACCATGCAGAAAGCAAACGGGACACGGAGATGAGTAACAGGGGAGGTCTGCTGGAATTTCTTTAGAGGGTTTGACAAGAGGATGCAGACACCCAGCTTTGGGTTTCCCAGGACTCGGGTTCCTTTGAGAATGGTTGGGTACCCCAAGTGTTACTCCTCCTGCTGTATCTATATGTTTGTGTCAAAATTATATTGCCACATAAAAGAACGAAGTTCTGCTACATGCTAAAACATAGATGGACCTTGAAAACACGATGCTAGATGCAAAAAAAGTCACAGAATGTATGATTCCACTTATAGAAGATGTCCAGAACAGGTAAATTCTTAGAGGCTGAAAGCTGAGTAGTGGCTCCAGGGGTGGGGGAAGGAGGGTAGGGGGTCTAGTGCTAATAGGTACAGGGTCTCATTTTGGGGTAATGAAGAAGTTCTAGGACTAGACAGAGGTGATGTTTGCACAATATGGTGAATGTACTAAATGCCACTGCCTTGTACTCTTTCAAATGGTTAACATGGTAAAATTGATATTATGTGTATGATGTCACAATTAAAACGTATATATTTGTGTATATATACATATATATTTGTGTAGATAGATATGATGGATGGATAGATAGACAGATATGATGGATGGATAGGTAGGTAGATAGGTAGGTAGGTAGGTAGATAGATAGATAGATCCATATGCGAAAATAAAAAGGTCTCCAAGTGTACGGCAAGAGAGAACATTGGATGATATTTAATTTTAAAAATGCAGAAGGCGTTCCCAGTGGGATTCCAACATGAAAGAGGGGCGTGCTTTTTTCATGCTGTCAATATTCTCACTGTCCGCAATTATGCGCTTGTCCTCAATGCAGGACTCGCACGGCAAGGGTAGATTCAATTTTTCACAAATCAGTGAAATGATATGCTTAAGACCGAACTCCTGACTTTTCCTTTGACGTCTACGTCTCCCAGCTGGCTCCGAATCAATAAAGCTAACATACACTCCACGCTGGTTTTATTTCCCACTAAATCCACAGGGCTTCGAACACTGCCCAGCTCCGAGTAGCAAGTCAATACCTAATTGGTATCGGATGAGTGAGTGGGTTTGCTTCTAAATAGTCTATATTTCATGAACATTACTCTTCCCTTAATCACTAAATAAGGAAGAAAACAGTAGTATGTCGGCTTGGCAATATTGCAGGCGATGTTTTATTGATGATTCCCAACCTGGAAAACTTGTTAATCCAAAGTACAAGAAACAGGGGATTTAATTTACTCTTTCTGTTGTTAAAATTCATGTGCCTGACAATCATCTTCTGATTTCCAAGTACTTTAAATGTATTTTCCTCTTACACCGGCATTGTTTTTTATCAGAATCTTAAAAACTGAAATAACGCAGATATGATGTTAATAGATAATAATAAATAATACCATAGGGTGGATGAGATTTTCTGTCCACAGGACCACACACCTTCTACTTCCTTGCTCTACCATCAGACGTTTTTCTTCCCAACCGTACTGAGTGGTTCAGGCCACAGCACTGTTCTGACTTTCCTTTAACCAGATGAGCTCTTTCTTGGCTTCTCTAAAGCCCTCTGGCGCCCACAGAAACTTCCCCAAAGTCCAAAGGAAAGCAGATCAGCTCGACAGCCTGGGATCTGTAACAACGCGGGTCGTATCCTGTTAAATGGGAGAGATCTCCCAGGCAGTTCAGAGGTGGGTGTTCGCCCAATTATTAGAAATAGGACCCATGCAGAAAGGTTCTCCAGGTATTCTAGAGCCTAGAACCGTAGTTCTTTGGGCACGTTTTGTGGAAATCATCTCTGCATCCTTTGATTGCGTTAACAAGATGATGGGCCATGGAAATATACAGGACAGGAAGCTATTTTGTGTGCCGCTCAATTGGTCTCATTTCCCTCCATCCTTCCAGGCATACCCTCATTCTCCCGTATCTCTGTCATTTGCTTTTCACCTGTTCACCTTTCACAGGAAGACTCTGCGACTATTTTAAGGCAATTCTGCTTTCAGCGCCATTTTCTAGCAATTTATTCAAGATGGGTACATATGGCCACTAAGGGCCTGGAACCATTTTGACCCTCACCGAGACTGGTCACAACTGTTTGAAGAGGATGTTCTATCTTTTTTGTTTGTTTGTTTTTTGAAAGATGCATTTGGAGCAATTCATGATGCACAGGTTGCTTTAAGGCCACTTCTCCAGTTAGTAGCCTTCCTGAAATTGCATGAGTGAATACGGGATATTCACCTATGGGGTCAAGTCCCCGCCATGTCTGCAAAACTCGTCTGATTCCGATTCTGATTCAAGCCAGGGAAGTTTTAAGCAAGGGGCGGACTGTGGAAGTTTGAGTATCCTGAGTTGCACTATCATCCTTTTCTCTGGGAGGGAACATTGTATAATCGTCAACGATTATAGAGTAATTGAATTTCCAAAATAGAAAAACTTAACAGAAACAACAGAGAATGGAAACATTTGGTGTTTGAAGGTAGCAGAGCAGGTAGAGCAGAAATAAAACAAAAATGAAGAAAAAAATAATCTTGTTATCATCAAGCTTCTCTCTTTTCCTAAATTATTTTCAGTGAAGGAACAATCTCCCTGCTTGTTTCTCCCCATGCTAAGGGAAAATAAAATGGGTGACACATAATCCCAAACGTTCACCTTTATCTACCAAGCAGGATTGTATTTAAAATGCGCAATAGGTACCAGGATTCAAATTAGCTTTGAATGGTTATCAGGAAACTCAGCATTAGTTCCCTTAGCGTCTTAGTGGTAGAGAAAGAACTGTTACTTCCAATAGAATTTATACTTGCAACCTGGGTAGAATTTGCTCGTAGTTTGTCTTGAAAGAAAGGTTTTCCAAGGAAAAGCCCTTAAAAGAAAACAAAATATCATTTTCCCTGAATTTACACAGTTAAATGTCTTCCTTGAAAATTCAATAGGTATGAGAACAATTTGAAACATTATTTGTATTCATATGTAAAATGGGGCTTAGTTAGTTTCTGGACCCAGAGAGAGCAATATATATACACTATGTGTGTGTGTGTGTATATATATATATATATATATATATATATATATATATATATATATATATAAAATATGTGTATATATATACACACTGTATATATATCTGTACACACACACTATATATATAGAATGTATATACACATATATACACACATTGTATATATATATATATACACAGTGTGTGTATATGTATAATATGTATGTATATACAGTGTATATATATGTATAATCAGTATATATACTCTCTCTATATAATCTGTATATATACAAAATCTTTTTTTTTTTTTTCACTTACATGTATGTCTGGGAGGATATCTGAAAGTCATGAGGGAAAAGGGACAGTTCTTTGAACAGAACTCTCCTGTATCCTCAAAATGGTTAGCATACCTAGGCCCTGACCACTAAAATATCAGAACAGACCTCACAATCCTTGTGTCAACCACAACTGACCCTGAAGGTTTCCAAAGTGTTAAATGATTATATGTGATATTTCATTTTTTAGTTTAAGAAATCATGACCCTAAAGTCCCCCCTTGTATTAGTCAAATGAGTCAGGGTTCCACAGAGAAAGAGAATCAGTAGGAAAAAACTGTGTATCTATGTCTGTCTATCTATCTATGTATCTATCTATTTATCTATCTATCTATTCATTTATGTATGTATGTATGTATGTATGTATCTATCTATCCATTTATCTATGTATGTATGTATCTGTCTATATATGTATGTATGTATGTATCTATGTATCTATCCATTTATCTATGTATGTATGTATCTGTCTATATATCTATGTATCTATGTATCTATGTATCTATCTATCCATTTATCTATTCATTTATGTATATATGTATCTTTCTATGTATCTGTGTATCTATCTATCCATTTAACTATGTATGTACGTATGTATGTATGCATGTATCTATGTATCTATCTACATCTGTCTCTGTCTCTACATATTCTATGGAATTGACTCATGATTTTGGAGGCTGACAAGCCTCAAAATCTGTGGTTGGCAAGCTATAGACCCAGGAGACCTGATGGTGTATTTGCAGTCCAAGTTCAAGTGCAAAGGCAGGAAAGGACTGACAACCAGTTCAAAGAGAGTCAGGCAGAGAGAATGGATCCACCCTTGCTCTTTTTGTTCTGTTCAGGCCCTCTGTGAATTGGGTCTTGCCCAGCCACATTAAGCAGGGTAATCACGTGCTTGACTCAAATGTGAATCTCTTCCAGAAACATTCTCACTAATACACCCAGGAAGAATGTTTAAACCAACACCTGGGCAACCCCATGGCCCAGTCAACTTGACACAGGAGATAAGCCATCACGCCCCCAAATGAAACCAGATGTCGTTTGTCCACTCCCACCACACTCAATGGCTAGCTGGGATCTCCAAAGCTGGTTGTCTGTGGGAGTCTGGAACCATCCTGGAGAGGAGTGCTGTACCTATCCCATCATCTCAAGGTGATGCATGGAGACTGGAAGTGACTGTTATTTAGCAACCATGATGTGGAAAGAGCAAAGAAAACATCCATGAAGACACAATGCCTTCTCAAGTCCTTTAGGGGTACGACACGGAAGAAATTATTCTGCATTGTTTTACCTAAGACCATAAATTTGAGTGCCTAGGGATAAAAGAATTTGGTCTTCTCTTTGAGGACAGCATTAACAAACATTGATCCAATTCCAACAATCAAATTAACTTTTTTGAGCTGTGAATGTGCTGAGACCCCCAGTTCAAGGCTAATTCAGAAATAACTAGTCCGTACGACTATTATTTCCAAGAGTTGGCCTTCTTATGAACACTCACCATCTTTAAGGGGGATCACATGTACTTGGCAAACTATCTTTGTTTATGCTGCAAGAATGAGTTTAAAGAAATGGCATTTTTCACTCTGATCCTGAAGACCTAGTAGAAATATTTTAGAATATTAGATAAGAACAGGTGCTTACATGTCAGCAATCGGTACTTAGTCTATTATGGCCTCAATCCACTTAGCTACAAACCCTATGCAGATTGTAGAGGGTATAAGTTGGAGAATGACCATCGACTTACAAAAAATATGAAGTTAACAAACAAAGGATGAAAAATACATAACACCATTTTTCTATCTTCCCTACTCATTCTACATATTAACATGACCTTTTTGGTGACTGATCATAGTTAATCTTCCTCACGCCTCAATATGTAAATAAAAATGTGTTTCCAAGAACATAATTTTACGTCTGCAGTTCCTGTCATAAATGGCAACAAAGTTTAGCTGCAATGAACACTTCTAAAATGGCCACATTAGCACATTTGGCGGAAATCATAAAATAGTCCATTTGCCTTAACTTTTTAAAAATAAAATTGACAGTATAATTATTGGATACAGGAATTCTCTTAATGGAATTTCTTTTAAACCAATTAAAGAGAAAAGAATCTCGTTATAAGAACAATATCAATTACTCATCCATTAATTTAATGTCACTGTGAATCCCAAAGACTTTCTTGGATAGCTTTTATGGGTCATAATTATGTGACAACCTAAAAAGCCCACGTGAGATCATCCTATAACTTGCCTCTGGGAGAGATGTCCAAGTAATTCTATGTCTGGCTTTGGACACAGAAACTCCACTCCTTCTTTCTGTGGCCCAATATTTTGTATTATTATGTTTCTGAAAGAGATTTATTACACTTCTCTATAAACACAACCTGACTATACATTATATATAGGTGTATATATATATACACACATATGCTTATAAATACACTGTATATACTATAAAGATTTTATATAGAGATTATATTTATATCATAGATTATACAGATTTTATATGTAGACAAATTATATATATATGTATATACAGTATGTACACTGATTATACATATTATATATTCAGTGTATATATATACACATATGTATATACACTGTGTATATATGTATATACACATTATACATATATACATATTATATACATATTATAGATATACACTGTGTGTGTATATATATATTATATACATACAATAAGGTATCTTTGTAATTTCTCAAAATATTAACAGCTATGTTAAGATGGTCTATCCTTACTGGTGTACAGAAGGTTATACTCAAATTTCACATTTTTTGCACCCTATATCTGATCGCGAACCCGTTACAAGCAATATATTTTCTTATGACCCATCATAAACATCCTTCTCTTTCCCATGGTTCAAGCTCGGTTGCCTGAACATCTTTTCTGATCTGCATTCTAGGGATTGCTGCTTATTTTGAATTTAAAGGTAACATATCCTCTGTAGTTTCCAGAAGACCCTGGCTTATTTTATAGTTAATTGTATGCAATTCTCACTAATAAGACATCATTGGCTCCCAGGGGCACTTCACCCTGTATCTTGAAATACAAGTGTGTGGACAAGTAAATATGTATTTTTATTATGGTACAACTGTTTGACCATTTGCACCTTGAAAATGAGTTTGCTATGTTGATTTCCTAAGACTTAACCTAGTTTTTTGGTTTTTTTTAAGTACCTGCATTCTAATATTATTCTCTACATTATATCATCATTTTCTAATGATTAAAGGATCCCTAGTTTACCCTGTCCATCTTGTATTCCATGAATATAATTATGAAGGTTGTTTTAGTATAATTACACAAAAATACAGTCAATGTAACATAAATTATAATATTGATGTGGATTACCAATGTTAAGATTGTCTATAATTGTCAAAATTCAAAAAACAAATTCCAGAAGTTTGATAGATGGAATTTCTGAATTTATAAATACACTCTTTCATAGCAAACACTAATTCACACACCTAACATTGAAAATGTAAATACCTAGTTCAAGGAAAATTAGCATCTGAGGGCCAACAATTTCAGTTTCATGTCTGGCCCTGACATTAGCTAGCTGCTTCACCCTTAATAAGCCATGTAATTCTGCAGCTATAAAATGAAGGAATGATAGGAAATTTTTTTTTTTTTTGGTTTATTCTATTTTGTTTTGTTTTCTGTTTCTAGTGAATCTGGAATATAGGAATTACTACATCCTGAGGCAGAATCTTATACTACTAAGCAGGTCCAACTGTTGGAAAGTTCTACTTTCAAGGCAGCATGTGAATTGGTTAGAGTGAGCAGATCTGACTTCAAAATCTGGTCTCCCCATTTCTTACCTATGTATTCCTTCAACAAATATTTAATCACATCAGGTCCATGTTTCTTCATCTGTAAAATCAGGATACAAATTTCTACCTGTTAGTTGATACATGGTCGGAAATTTATTCCCCATACTTAAGGTTATGTGATGAACATACATATTTGTGTTTTTCACATAAAATAACTCCTATGACCAATTTTTCCTAATTTACCTTGGCAACTGCTATAAAAACAACCCTATTCCATTTTACTGATCTCTTCATTTGGGAAGAAGCAGAATATACAATATGTAACATAACTCAAAAAATGATGAGCTATGTTGACTGGCTGAAAATTGTACTTTATGTGTGGTCATTTTGTGATGAATCTCAGGAAAGAGAGGAGAGGCATATAATTTAGGAAGCAGAGATTATGCGGTAGGTAAACTGCAGGAACTCATCCGAAAGCAAATTTAATGGTATAATTTTATAGTGATATTGACAATGTCATTTAGACATCCCTTCAATGAAAGTCATTTTGTTCAAAGAGGATTCCTAAATAGAAAAAAAAAAAAAAAAGAAAGAAAGAAACTAGAAAAGCTTTCCTAAAAAAACACTCTTTGTATTTCAGTTACTGGATGTTTCAGGGTAGAGTTCACATTTTCCCTTTCCTGGTAGGCAATTAATCTCTAGTTGCTTCATTTCAATCTCTGAACTCATCTGTGTTCATTCTCTAGCATCTACTTCTTAAATCTTTTGGTACCCACAGTTCTTCAAGTTGAGATCTTTAAAAGCAAAGCATGTCTAGAGTCAGAACTCACTGAACACAAATGTTCATCTCTGACAGGATAAAACGTTTAAACTTTTAGGACTGTGTATGTACAAGCGTATATACACACATGTATGCATAGACACATATGTATATGTATGTGTATACATGTGTGTATGCATGGGTGTATATGTGTTTGGACACCTACACATATGTAAATGTGGATGTATCCTGTTGTTTACAGATTTATGAATTTGTTATAAGAGCATCATACTCTATTTGCTCTTAGGAATATTTTTTAATCGATACACGCTTACTCATGTGCATTCATGTTTGCAAGCAGGCCAGTAGTTAAGATGATTTATATTCAAGGCTCTATAATATTCCATGATGTGAGTATAATATACTCTTTATATCTATTTTTTTTTCCAGTGTGCCTTTCTGGGTTTTGTACCACTTTGCAAGGCTGCTAAAAACATTTTTGTGTTACTCTCCTGGTACACATGACCAGAAGTTTCTCAGGCATGTATAGCTGGGTCCTAAATATGACATCTGGATTCACCATGAACAGAAGAATGCAATGGAATGACATTTTCGAAGTGAAGAAAGTTATATTTTCTGGAACCAGTAAACATATCTCTCAAAAAATGAACGTGACACAAAGCAGCTCTCATATAAAGGCTGATGGAATTTCTCACGAGCAGAATACTAAAGAAGGATTCTTCTTAATAATTATAATGGACACAGAAAAGCAGCAGGATATAAAGAACCAGCAAAGGGCTAATATATTCATATATGTCAATAAATATCAACCACAAAACAATAACTCTGGTTGTCCTTGGACTTCAAATTTTATTTAAACCAAAAAATGGAAGTAGTAACCCAAAAAAAAGAGGGTATGTGGGTAAAAATGTTTGTAGCTTCTAAGGTTTTAGCTGCATTGGGGAATTAGTAATACTGTAACATTTTATATTAGAGTGTTATAAGTCTCAGTTGTGTGTTACCTTCTTTGCAGTCATTATAGACCATTAAAATCTATCAAATGTTAGAAGAAGGAACAAATTAAATCATAAAAAAGTGTCAATCGATCTCAAATATGTTAAGAAAGGGGAAATAAAACAACATGCAATATATGGGTCAAATAGAGGAGAAAAAAAAAAAAATATATATATATGTATTATTGTAGAGGAAAAAAAACATTAGCATTTACATAAAATGTAAATGAAGTAACAACTCCAAATAACATATCAAGTTTCTCAACTTGGATTAAAAAGAAAAACAAACAATCACAACAGTAACAACAACAAATATATTATACTGATTACAAGTTATACATTATGTATGATACTGACTGAAACATGAGGACAGAGGAAGTTTGAAAGCAAAAGGGTGGAAAGATATACCATTAAATCCATAACCACAAGCTGGTATGTAATAGGAAATTAAAGTCATCCCATATTTGCATATTTGCACCCACTAACACAGCTTCAAAATACATGCCTAGTGAATATTAAAACAAATCTCAAAAGTTGCAAATGTACAGTCCATTGAGAGAAGACACATGAAGTGCTCAGTTATGCAGGCGCATAGGAAACACTTAACACATGATCAGTATGTTCATTTTGGTAACTAGGCTTCCCTTCTAAGAGGGGACAGACCCCCTGCGTAATGGCTCCACAGGGACTGACCTACGAGGTCTAGAGGCTAGACCTACGAATCAGAGACCTGAAATGATTTAGATGAAACACACACAGAGACACCAATGAAACAAAACACATAAACGACTTTTGAAGAGATGAACCATGAATAGTTCTGGCAGAGACTTTACAACATACAAGATACACATGGTAACATGACAAGACATATTACATCCTGAATTCTCTCTCTCCCCCTGTCAGTACTTAAGCTGGGTTGACCCCATTGAAAGTTGACTCTTTCATAGGGGGAACACATGGACACCTGCTCGGATGGCCTGACATGCTAGATCTCTATGCTACTACAATTTTATTTTTAAAGACTGGATATTTTTAGAGTAGTTGTAGGTTCACAGCAAGTTTGAGGAAAAGGTACAGAGAGCTCCCTTATATCCCCTGTCCCGCACACACGCACAGCCTCCCCTATTATCCACATCCCCCTCCAGATGGTACATTCTTTACAAGCGATGAACCTCCATGGACATATCGTCATCACCCAAAGTCCATAGTCGACATTAGGGTTCACTCTTGGTGGTGTACTTTCCATGGGTTTGGACAATGTATCCATCATTATGGTGTCATACAGAGGAGTTTAACTGCCCGAAAATTCCCTCTCCTCCATCCATTCATCCATCCCTCCCTCCCAACTAACCACTCGTCATTTTACTGTCTCCATAGTTTTCCCTTTTCCAGGATGTCACAGAATTGGATTCATAGAGTATCTAGCCTTTTCAGGTTGACTTTTTCCCATTACAATTATTTTTTACATGAAAAAAAAATGTGACAAAATTTACCTGCTGGAAGTAGTTTGATAATTTATATATCCTCACCTGATTCAAAATTACTTAATGTCTCGTCACCTGGATATCTGGAGTTGGAGACAGCAGGGAATTTACATAACAGAGCTAAAATAAATATTCATCCTTCATTACTAAGCACTAGAGTTTAATGAAATTGCGGTACAGTTTGAGAGAGAGAGAGACAAGGCCATTGAATGTGAATAATGGATTACATTCTTGCAATGAAAACATGAATGAGGTAAAGAAGAATTTAAAAAATAATGTCTAAATAATTGTAGGTAATTTTATTTTGCGATTTTATTTAGTCTTCTTTATGATACTAGGAGGGGTAATGGTGGTCCCCTATTGCATATGAACTTGGTGGAGCTTAGAAAATGTTACCATAGAATTTACACCCAATTCTGTCTACTTTTATGAAAGATGTCTTTGTGTGGATTTGTCAGTTAGCCCCTTTAAAGTATATGGAAAAGGTCCTTATGTTCAAGAGTATTTTTCTGTAGAGCGGAAATCTGGAGATTTTTTTACCCTCCACCATAAATATGAATATTTAGTTGTCTATCACAAATTACAAATTCTGCTTTATGGAAGGGGATCCAGTAGCAGGGAATACTGAATTGGCTTAATTTTAAAACAGTTTTACCAGTAAAACATCAAAACCTAATAGGACTTTGAAAAGATATATGCACCCCAATGTTCATAGCAGCACTATTTACAATAGCAAAGACATGAAAACAACCTAAATGTCCATTGACAGATGAGTGGATAAAGAAGATGTGGTACATATATAAAATGGAATACTACTCAGCCATAAAAAAATGAAATAATGTCATTTGCAGCAACATGGATGACTTAGAAATTATCATACTAAGTGAAATAAGTCAGACAGTGAAAGACAAATATATGATGTCGCTTATACGTGGAATGTACAAAAACGATGCAAATGAGCTTATTTACAAAACAGAAACAGACTCACAGACATAGAAAACAAACTTATGGTTAGCAAAGGGGAAGGGGAGAGGAATAAATTAGGAGTTTGGAATTAACAGATACACACTACTGTATATAAAATAGATAACTAATAAGGACCTATTGTATAGCACAGGGAACTATACTCAATATCTTGTAATAACCTATAATAGAAGAAAATGTAAAAAAAAGAATATACATATATGTATAACTGTATCACTTTGCTGTACACCTGAAACTAAGACAACATTGTAAATCAACTATATTTCAATAAAAATTTCTGAAAAGGAAAAGAAACAAACAAACAAAAACTGAGAGGACTTTAAAGACTTACTAAAAGCAAGGCCCTAATATTTTTCAGGAACTCTATAACCTTTGACTCATTAAGTCAAAATAAGTCATTTTGATCAATCTTCTATAAGAGAATGTTAGCATTAGAATCTCCCATTGTAAAACATGGTTATATTTCACCCTATTTCTATGCTATAAAAAAGTCACAGGGAAATATTAACCCTGTTGTACAGCTCCACTGGCCTCTCTTTGTGGCATGGAATATTTTCTGGACCTTCAATCTGTTCTTAAATTTTATATCTGTATTCTAGCACAGTGTTGGAAGTCTGCATTGAACATACACCAAACCACCCTATTACCATTCCTTGTGATATGCCACACTACCTGTAAATGCATATGTGCCATTATCCAAGCCAAATTAGTTTGACATAAATAGACTCAGAAGAACTCTAGAAATCTACCTTCCATGCTAATACCTATTGCTGGCTTCACAGTATCTGCCAGAGATTATATATGGAGACACAGAAACTGTAACTTTGCTTTTTAATGCTTCAATGTTTATATAGATGTCTATTTTCTTATTAAAAAAAACAACAGGTAGTTCTACTACTGTCTCATAAAAATATTAAAACACTTATAGTCTTATTTTTATTATTGTGAACTCAAACCAAGATTTTTCTAATTCCAACACCTTAAATCCTTGGTTTATTCCCTTAAGAAATCTTCAGTTCTAATAGCTTCCTTTATGGGGCATTGGTAGTTAGGGTAGAGCTAATAATGGTCTTCTTTATTTTTTATTTTAGGGAAATAAAAGAAAACAAAACAAAAGGAAAATCCTCCTGTGTCTTAAGCTGGACATGAGCATGAGGAAAATAGTCTCTCTTCCAGCTTCCTTTGCAGCTGTGTGGGTAGTGTCTGGACGGTAAGAGGGATGGGAGAGGGATGCCAGAAGTTACAGGGATGCCACTGAATGGATGAGTGTGCCATGTATGGGCCAACTCCTTCCTGGCAGGAATAAAGGAAGGTAGGGAGCATGAAGGTCCAATCAAAGCTCAGAGGAAGGCAGAGCCACAATACAGAAGGAGCCTGGGTTCCAGCACCATGGATCTCCCACATCAGTGTGGAAACCTTGTTAATGAATAAAAGTCCTCTTATCTTATTCAACTTATTGTGTTCCCGGTGATTATTCAATCAGCAAAACCTGTTCCTAAATCAGTGCTTCTCAAAATTTCCCCTCCCCCTCATCTTGGCACATTATAGCCAAGAATGCTATTTCTCCAAATGTATGAGCTTGTTGCTATCCAGAAGCTTATGAGCTGGAGGTCAATGGCTACTCCATACCCTGACTTGTCATTACACGGGCAAAAACGATAAATAACCAATAACAAAGAGGATAAACAATCCCTAATATGCAACAAACAGTGTTTCGGAAGCTGTGTTCCATTAACAGGATAGCTATTAGAAATTCTACACCGAATAATTGTGTGCACTTAACTAGCTAATCACAAGATAGGAAAAATAATCAGGATCCAACTAAGAATAAATTTTGTTTTAGAATAATAGAAAAACATTGAATGATTTTGACCAAGAGACTATGATGTGATAAAAGAAAATTTAGGGATATAAAAGTAACAATAGTGTGTGGAAATATGAGAGGTGAGAAAGAGGTCTGCTGTGGTAGAACAGATAAGATCTTACTGTCTAGATTTGAGTAAATATAAGAACGAAAAGACAGATTTGAAAGACATGATAAAAAATTCTGATTAGTAGATTGTAGAAAAATATTAACAAGTTTAAATTTTTCTAATTTTATTCATGAATTAGTAGGAACATGAAAATAAGCAAGGGGAGTAGCTTTTTTTAGATGATGACTTCATTTATGAGCACAATTTTGAGGTGATTTCAGAATTTTAGGTTAGCCTTACCTACAATGTAAATGGAAAAAAAGAAGTGCTCATAGAAAAGATGAATAGCAAGATGTGTATTTGCAGAGAATAGAGAGTGAAAAACACTGGGGTGCACTGAACATTAGGACCGTCACTTATTTTTTTTTTTTCCTTACACTCCACTGTTACAATTAACAGAAGCTTCAGAGAGAAAGCTGTACTTGAGCTAGTCCACTGAGAATTAGATAGATGATAGATGATAGATAGATAGATAGATAATAGCTAGCTAGTTAGATATATAGATAGGTAGATAGCTAGCTAGCTAGATAAACAGATAGCTAGATGGATGGATGGATGGATGAATAGATAGATAATAGCTAGCTAGCTATCTAGCTAGCTAGCTAGCTAGAAGGATGGATGGACGGATAATAGCTAGCTAGCTAGATAACAGACAGATAGATAGATAATAGCTAGCTAGCTAGATACATAAATAGATGAGATAGATGATAGATTGATGACATAGACAAGTGATAAGCAGATAAAATACAGGACACTCCATCTGCAGTGTTATTTGTCCATGTACATATTCACAGGAAAGTATGAAAGAAAATCCAATGCAACATTAGCGATGGCTAAACTCTAGGTCCTGTGTTATTTGTGAACTTTCTGCTTATGTTATACGTTCCTACGTTTCTCAAGTTTTCTACACTGAGCATTTATTATTTGGGGCTGACAAATCGATAAAATATTTTTAAAGGAACTTTTCTTCCAACCATCTTTCCTCTTTCTAACAATGAAATTCAGCCTTATACAGCCTTGAGTTCTAAGTTGCTTCTAATGACAACAAGTGGATTATAATTCTTTGGTAAAAAGTGGCGACCGTCTATGCCAGCTACATTGATTTCCTATGTGGGAAACATCCAAGTGACAATGCTCATTGGTTTTCTAGTCAAGCATTTCCAAATATCATTAACCAACTAACGTTATTTAAAGATTTATCATATTAAGTATGACATTTCATTGGTGCCAAGTTAATATTATTTTTTCAAGGCAGAATCTCCAGTGGGCCTTTTTAAAGAATTATCCATCTTAGTGTATTATTCATGAGATCACGTTTTTTAAGAAGCTTCTTTTTTTCTAAATGTATAACTTCCTTTTACTACTTCTAATCAACCAAAAATATACATTAAAAGATATATTTTTTTCTGGAACAGGTCATATTTCTGATGCCCTTAACTGAAGCAACCTGCAAGAGTCAAGAACACTCTTACCAGGGCAGCTTGGATTTGAAGGGATGTTTATGCTATTTTGCTATTTATAGAAGAAAGAATTTTCTCTTAGCACAATTGGCAAACGAATATTTTCTTGTGTAAATTGTCTGACCTTTCCTTAACACCTGGGATTTAGTTCTATGAATCTGAAAAGCCTAGAAGAACAACTGAAGAACCATGAATAACTAATAAGAACCTGCTGTATAAAAAAATAAATAAAATAATATTCAAAAATTCAAAACAAAAAGTGCTATAAGTGTTGAGTCCTAAAAATAATACGGTTGAAAAATAATATATTAATTAGTATACCACTGCTAAATTACATATTTGCTTTGACTTTGTAATAAACCTGAAACCTAACACTCCAAAAAAAAAAAAAATCAAATCAGGAAGTCCTACTTTGCATTCTTTTCACATATTTTCCAATATATATTATTTTATAAATCTATATAAAACATATATATAATTTATATATACTTACACAATTTGTACAAGTACATATACAAATGTATATATATACATTCAGTTGTAAAATGGTATAAAGACATGTAATTTGTATGTACATACAAATCATATACTATATACAGTATTTCCACAAATTGTATACATATATCAATTTAAATATATTTAGTATACAATATAAATTGAGTATCAAGTGCATTGTGATTCATTATTAAGAGTTCAAAAATTTTTTTTTAATTTTAATTGGAGTATAGTTGATTTACAATGTTGTGTTAGATTCAGGTGTACTCAGAATGTTTTTAATATGTATTTTTTTACTGTACTCTAGGGGAGCAAAAATTGCCACCCCCAAATGTCTCCTTGGCATGTGGATTATTGTGAACTGAAAATAATCAAGGCCCCCCAAAAATCAGGAAGAACGTGTTGACCTTCCCCTAACTGCCTGAGGAATGTAGACAGAGGACCTGCCCCAGGAAGGGAGCCGTCACCCTAGATAACTATACTGTGAACTGGGTGTGTAGGTGGGGAGGAACCCAGCAAAGTCGGCCTGTTACAATCCCTCTCTGTGTCCCCCTGTCTCTGCAGGCCCAGCAAACACTTGTTTACAAACACTTGCTTCTCCGTCTCCATGGGAACTGCCTTCCTCCCCTTTGAGGTCCCAAATCACTACCCCAACAGGCTCTTTTGTCTTAACTGAAGATGGTATTTAAGGGGAGGGGTTCAGTCATTTTGGTGAGTGACTCAGTTTTCCCGGGTCTCTCCCATGTGTACGTGTGATTAAATGTTGTGTGATTTTCTCCTGTTCATCTGTCTCATGTCCATTTCATTCTTAGACCAGCCAGAAGAGCCTGGAAAGGTAGAGGGAAATTTCTTCTACCCCGACAGTACCTAGTAATAACTTTAGGACATCCCTGCAACAAACTAAGTGACAGGGATTTTAGGATGTTTTTAGATAAAGTGAGGATAAATCACACAAAAATGAAGGAAGAAATGTGGAAATCCATTCATGCCGGAATAGAATATTGAAAAGTTTACTAACGTTAAAACGTAAAGCTATCAAAGCGAACGCAGCTTATTTTATGTCTAAAATGATAAAGTTTAAGTGGTGACCTTGATCACATTCCGGTTTGCCAGGGGGACAGACAGGCATTAAGCTCAAAGAGTTCAAAGCGTAAGGTGATAATCCTCAGTCAATGTGTCTTAGGCTAAGCATCTCAACATTCCTAAGAATTTTCATAAGATCTAATGGAGGGTGAAATTGTTTCCTGGGGGCAGTGGGCTAAGAAACCCAAATAAGGCCATTTAAAACCATTGGAACAAGCCCTGGAGAGAACGAGGGGTTCATGACCACTTACAGACAGAAGGGGCAGTTCTGTTCTCTAAATGCCTTGATTAACAAGTCCCAAGCTTTGGGCTATGAAACTCTGCAGGAAAGGCAGCACACATGCAGTGCAGAGGAGAGATGCCTGGTAACTTCCTTTGACTCATTACTGACCGGGGGATTTTTGCAGAAACTAATGGTTTTTATTTTGGACAGCCAAAAAGTAATTCTGTTATTTCACTAACGCTTTGCGTGTTATTACATTCAATAGTTACACCTGTCACACCTGTGAAGTCTTCTAATTTTCGTGAAATGTTGTCTTTAGTCCACTCTTCTGTAGAAGCAAAAGGAGCATTCTCCAGAACCGCAAGCTGCATTTTCACTTTCCGTATCAGAATCAATCGCTAAGGTTTTTTTTGGTTTTTTTTTCTTTTTGTCTTGTTTTTTTTGGTCTAATATTCACATCGTCTGAATCAGAACTGTATTCTGAAGCACTGTCATCTTCTGAGACACCAGTATATATGGCACTCGGACCATCAGAGAAAGTATCTACCTAAAATTCACCAAAAGATTCTTCTTCACTCAGAATTTCGCGAGGCGTCAGTTTTGAAAATTGTACGTTTATGATAGACACAAGGTTGGAACAAAAACCGAACGGAGCAAAATGTGAATGATAACGACAATCATACGTTGTATAATGAAACCTTGATCAATGTCAAGCTCTAGCAACTTCGCACGGTGATGTTAATTGTATCCCTCTCTGAAAACGTATTGATACGTAACGTTCGGGTAACAAAGGACATATTAATATGTCTCCGGTCAATAATGAGATGGAAACATTTGAGATGGAAAGACAAGATAAAAAGATCCATTTTCTTCTTTTCCCCAGCTTTACTGAGGTATAAAGGACAAATAAAAATTGTGTATATTTTACAGGGCACAAGTGGATGTTTTCATAGACGTATACGCGTGAAATGACCACCACAGTCAAGCTAATTAAAGCATCCAACTCCTCACGTGGAAAGGAAATTCCACACGTCCACTTTCTCATCCATAATGGCTGGTGAGATTTACTGGCTGCAACTAGCACTCTTGAGTATTTTAATATCTGGATTTCTGCCATGCATGGGTTTTTATCATCTTAGCCACAAAATGGAATCTTCTCATGTTCCCATCCATCCAGTTGGGCTATGGGAACGACTACTTCTCTACTGTCAAGACTTTCATTACATCGTACATGATGTTTCTTAGACTTCTATATCTTTTAGCTTTCTGAATATTCATTTTAATGAAAAATGGAGATCTCTCTGTATACAACCTAGTATACATCTACAGTATAAAGTTGTAAAGTCGTACTCATTACTATAATATTTATCGAATACTTGTTAGGTTTGCCATGCCTAAGTAATTTATCTATATTGTTATGTATCTCTCATTACACACCTTTGAGGACAGCAATTGGTTTCTCTACATCCTGACAGAAGGAAAGAGGTGATGGAGTAATCTATCCACTTCGCGCAAAATCATCAGAACTGGAGGCGCAATGTTCACAGGCAGAGAACAGCTGGAGACGATACTCTGAATTTAGTACCATCAGTTAGTTGGTAGAAATTCCTGTTGAGAATTGTACCATCTGTACTGTAGATACAGTCTGGAAACCAAGGCATAGAGACTGACAGTGATTCTTGGAAAGAGACCCTGATAACTTAAATATTTCAAGTGTGACAATCTGTGCCATTCGATGAGAGGACTATCTTTCCAGCAGTTCAAGTGGGAAAAACCTTACTACAAGCTATTTTGCTAAAGAAGAAATTCTACTCCACTCTGTCAACGCGTAATTTGAAGGAAAGAAAAAAAAAAAAAAAATACCGGAGAGCAGTCTTGGTTTAAAATGTAGTCCTTGTCATTTTCTAACGAGTACATCTCTGGTTTTGCATCATTTAATTTGTGATGCCCTGGTTCATTTCAGTTATAACCTACAACACACTAATAATGATATTTGCCATTTCCATTTCTTGACTTTATGATAATTATTTATTATTTATGATAACAAAGCATGCACTGAGTTGCTTGCTTTATTCCCACGTCATTTTCTTCTAATAAGTATCTTATGATGATGGTTCTAAAATGTCATATTTTACAGGTAAAGTAAACAAAGCCTTGAGCCAAAAGATTTCATAGAAAGAGCCTGGATTTAAACCTATTTGAGATACACTATTTCCTCTGAATTCAGTTCTGCATAATTTATACAGCCTCTTCTCAGATATAAAGCAAGGAGGTGACTGATGTTGAAACACAGAAGCAAATGCAATGCATGGGTGAGAGGAAACTGTAACTAATGGAATCTAAAGAACTACAGAGTTCAGTGAAAGAAGTAATAAGTTAACTAGGTTCAACGAAGAAAGTAATATACAGAGATATACTATAATAATAAAATAAAGCTATACACACATAATTAGGAAGTAAAGACAGTGCTGGTCATTTATTAAAATAAATGTCATGGCCCAGTGTTTAGTTGGATGGTGTAAAATTCTAATGATTAACCCGTCAGCGAGCCTAAGAAATTATTTCACTGAGCTAATTTCACTTATATTTGTAAAAAGTGATCATGGAAGAATGGCTACTTCTGAATTTTCAATCACTCCTACGAATTTTTATGTGCCTATTTATTATTAATGTACTTACTGTGTATGTATATCACCATTGAAATAAAAATGTATACCCCGGGGGCTTCCCTGGTGGCGCAGTGGTTGAGAATCTGCCTGCCAATGCAGGGGACACGGGTTCGAGCCCTGGTCTGGGAAGATCCCACATGCCGCGGAGCAACTGGGCCCGTGAGCCACAACTACTGAGCCTGCGCGTCTGGAGCCTGTGCTCCGCAACAAGAGAGGCCACGATAGTGAGAGGCCCGCGCACCGCGATGAAGAGTGGCCCCCGCTCGCCGCAACTAGAGAAAGCCCTCGCACAGAAACGAAGACCCAACACAGCCAAAAATAAATAAATAAAAAGAAAGAAAGAAAGAATTACAGGGGTCTACATCTTTAAAAAAAAATGCATACCCCACAAATTATCTAAAATTACATTAGATACCTTCACACTGACAACACCCCAAATCAATGCCTATTTCTTCCTCCCTGGGATAAGCTATCGTTGTCTAACTTTCCCAGAAATATCTTCTAGGAATCAGTTGTCTCTTTAGGAATTCTTCATTGATTAAAAAAAAAAATTGTTCCTTCTTTACTTTTCCCCTCTTAAACAAAAAAGGATACTTTATTATTATAATGACAAATGGCTCAATTCTCAAAGCAATAAATGAATTCAGAAAATACACTTGACTTAATTATTCGAAATTAGAGAACTTTCTTCTTTTTTCTTTTCAAGATGAAGTAGAAAAAATTATTTCGACAGAAAAAGAGAGGCATGTCACCATGTCAGCCTCTGGCTAAAGTTTTAAGAACTGAACATTTTTATATCTTTAATCCAGATAAGAAAGTAAAAAGAGAATAATCTAAATACCAAAGGATTTAGGCTGACAATCATGAGTTTGAATATTTCTAGTAATAATCAGCAGACATCAGAATGCATAATTGGCTCTTACACTATTAAGTGTTATCAGCAGTATATATTTTGACAGCAGTTAGACCCTGTTCCCCTGCCCTACAATGTGGGACAAGAAAGTTAGATATTATACAAATTCACAATACAATTATCTATGTGTCCTTGGTTTTTATCTAAAAAATACTACTCTAAACTTTGTACTTCTTTACTGGAATATTGATAGCCCTGTAACTGGCACTTTCATTGTCGCTCTGTTTTTCTGCATTGTATATTATTAAGTTAATGTGATTCCTATTTATTTTTATTGTTCAGAAGGTATGTCAGATCACAAAATTCAAACAATTTGTCCTTTTAATTATCTAAAAAGAACTCAATTTAAATAGACATTTCCATTTATCATCCCCAACTTAAATGGGAAATGCATTATTTTCATGAATTTAAATATCTTCACAGCATATACTGAAACAATCCTAGCCAAAGCAGTATCTGATTTCTGACTCCAAAAAGTAAACAGCATTACTTACTGGACCTGGATAATAACAGTATCACTAACATTTCATGATATGTTAAATTCGATCCATTTAATTTTGACGGGAAATTAACATAGGCTTTTCAACACAGTTTCAGTTATAAAGTTCTCTTTTTTTTTCTGTTTCAATTTAATGATTGTTTTTAAGATACAGAACCTGTCATTAGAAATATGTGCAGTCAACACCCTAAAATAATGTCGGAATTTCAATTAAGATAAAGCCATCGCACTCAAGAACAGGGAACTATCACACATTAGTTTACTGAAAGCTATGAGTCAAGTTAAAGGGATATGAACCGGACTGCAGTAGGTTAGAAAACATTTAAGATGCAAGATAACACATCCTTTAAAATGGAACATTTTTACTTAATGTACTTGTTGGCTTATTTTCTGACCTCTCCCACTGAAATACAATCTCCAAGAATGAAGGGAACTCGTAGTATTTATTTCTGTGATCCCCGTTGCTAAGAGAGTGGGTGACCTACTCAAGGCTCCATAAACAATTCTAAGGTGAATGACTAAATTGTTAAAATTACAACACAATTTACAAAATAGAAATTCCAGTAAGGAATTAACCACCCAGAAAATGAGGGAGCTTTTGTTAGGGCATGGTACAGAAAGCAGCATTTTCAAACAGCCTACCCTAAGACAGAAGTGATTTAATAGATGCCCAAATTTAACTATGGCTGAAGCAGAATGAAGAGGGTCACAGGGGATATTTTGGTGGTGAAGAGAGAAAGTGTAGGAGGTTAAAGGAAGAGCCGGAACTCTTAAATATTTCAGGTTGCACGTTCCCTACTTGACAAGGGAAAATGTGAACATAAAGAGAAGAAGACCCCTAAGATTCAGGCTCTGAGAAGAGATGCGGAGCCTCCCTCCTGGGCAGGCAGGACTCTAAGAATCCAGAGTAGATTCCACATTTTCAGAGGAAACCAAACCAATTAGGATCAGCAGTGAAAGAACCATGCACTGGACAGAACAGAAGAGAAATTAGCAACCGTATCTGCCCAGGGTGTGCTGTGGGCATATCTTCCGGTGGACCCTACATGCATTGTGTTGAATGTATACCTCGTGGAATTTCTGAGTCTGGAGATGTTTGTTGAGCATCAGTAAAGATGGCCCAACAGTTCCAAAATGGTAGCACTGCTTTCTTAGCCCTCCTTATTTTAAAATCTATTTGTCTGGTTTGTTTTGCACTGGCTTTTACTACTATTTGATAATTCCATTTTTCTTTCTTTTAACTTCTACTTTTTAATTTTTAAATTTTTTTCCAGTTTTACTGATATAATTGATATGTACTACTGCACAAATTTAAGGTGTACAACAGCATGATTTGATATACGTATATATTGCAAAAGGATCACCAAAAGTTTAGTTAAATCACCTCACATAGTTACAAATTATTTTTCTTGTGAGGAGACTATTTAAGATCTACTCTGTTAGCAACTTTCAAATATGCAAGACAGTGTTATTAACTACAGTCACCATGCTGTACATTAGATCCCCAGGACTTATAACTGGAAGGTTGTGCCTTTTGACCCCCTTCACTCATTTTGACTACCCCTCATACAGTATTTGTCTTTCTCTTTCTGACTTACTTCACTAAGCATAATACCCTCCAAATCCATCCCCGTTGCTGCAAATGGCAAAATTTCATTCTTTTTTATGGCTGAGTAATATTCCATTGTATACATGTACCACCTTCTTTATCCATTCATCTGTCGTTGGACATTTAGGTGGCTTCCATGACCTGGCTATTGTAAACAGTGCTGTAATGAACATTGGGGTATATGTGTCTTTTTGAATTTCAGTTTTCTCAGGGTATAAGCCCAGGAGTGGGATTGCTGGGTCATATGGTAGTTCGTTTCAAGTTTTTGAGAAACTTCCATACTGTTCTCCTTGGTGGCTGCACCAATTTACATTCCCACATACAGTGCAAGAGGGTTCCCCTTTTTCCACACCCTCTCCAGCATTTATTGTTTGTAGATTTTTTGATGATGGCCATTCTGACAGGTGTGAGGTGATATCCCATTGTGTTTTTGATTTGCATTTCTTACCATTTTTCTCTAAGTCAATGCCTAAGTTGCTGTTTGGTTTATCATCCACACTTGATATCTTCTGCCTTTCACAAAGTAAATTTCTAAACAAATAACCACTGGTGACTTTTTTTTTCTCCTCTGAAATTAACAGAATGAAAAGAAAACAGTAAAAGAGAGCTCCAACAGTGGTGTGAAATGGTAACTCTGATTGACATGAAGCCCGCCCTCCTCGGCATTCAAGGCTCCAGGGCAAAGTTGTCCTGACTCTGAAATCTTGTGACTCTTTGTCTGGTGGTTTTGTTTAGATTTATTGTTCTTGTTTTTTTTTTTTTTTTCCCCTGGCCAGGGGGGTATGGGTTAGCCACAAGGTGGGCAAGTAAGAAGTATCCAAGCCAGTCAATGCCTGGAAACAGCTGTCCATCACTGACAGACTGGAAGTTGGTAACACACACTTCACCTCCTGGCTCCCGGGCTAGGGTCATTCTGAGCCTCACCTACACTGGATACAAGATTTCCACAGAGAGAGGAGTTCTCCATTTCCCCCAAGTGGTAAAGGACGTGAAAGACTGGTCATTATTGGCTTCACTGGTCCCCCAAATGGTGTTTTCTGGGGTGATCTATCAAAGTATCTGTAAAATTGATGCCTGGACTCAGGATAGTTTTCTGGGACAAGCAAAATAAGACCTTTTCAAAAGACGGTTGCTTTTTTATATTTGTATTGGCAAAAACCAATACCTCTCTTTCATTGAAGGATGCTTTGTAGGAATAATAATATATCCCACAATATATAGGATTTTGTTTTATGGAATATATAAAACTATATATGACTCATTCATATAAGCAGCAAAAATACTGTTTTATATTCTTTATGATTCATCAACATTTTAGTTGCTAAAATGGGAAATATTGGTTTCTACCTTTGGGGAGACACATTCAGTAAAATAATCCTACATTTAAAACAGAAAAAATGAACAAGTAGATACTTGCAATGTCAGCACACAAATATTCATGAGGAAATAAGTTACCCAATCATGGGAGGATGGCAGTGTTTTCTCAGGGATACAAACAACTTCTTACAGAATTTTCCTTAAAATATTTTTAGTTTTGTATTAAGAGGACAGACTGCTGGGAAAAAATAACATGCGTGGCCTGGTTGTTTGCATTTGTCAAGTCCTGATATAGATAGATAGATAGAGATCTTTTTTTACATTGATAAATGCATACATATGATATTGTCATTAAAACATCAAAATAGAATAGTTTAGCAGCAAATATTTGGGAAATGTTATTTACAGATGACACGTCAGCCTCTTCAGAATGACTGAGGTTTCCCTAGACTACAAAGCAAAAGTACAGGCACTTGGCTTTAATGAGGAAGATGCAAATCAGAGACCAGCTTTTGATGTAAAGCAAAATTTGAATATTAAACAGAAGATGATTTTTTTTGAACTGGGAAGGTCTAGTGTGTACATATTCTGCATTTCAGAAAACCATTTTAATTTCTCTGCATTTAAAAAAATATAATGCAAAAATTAGGTAAATTTTAAAGTCAGATGTGATAGAGGGATTAATTATATCATGAAATAATCTTCTGGGAATGTATTTAGGAAAGCAAGCTTCCCCAGGACATTTAGAATAAGACTAAAATGTTCCAAAATACATCTTATGTGAGCACCCTTACACTCATGTAGAAGTTCTGTGTCAATCGTACCAGTTTTGCTGTCCATTTAAACTACTAGTTTTTTTGTTTTGTTTTGTTTTTACACCTAAAGCCATTTCTTTTTTTTTTTTTTAATTTTATTTATTTATTTTTGGCTGCATTGGGTCTTCATTGCTACGCATGGGGCTTTCTCTAGTTGCGGCGAGTGGGGGCCACTCTTTGTTGCGGTGCGGGGGCCTCTCATTGCGGTGGCCTCTCTTGTTGCGGAGCACAGGCTCCAGGCATGCGGGCTTCAGTAGTTGTGGCTCGCGGGCTGAGTTGCTCTGCGGCATGTGGGATCTTCCCGGACCAGGGCTGGAACCCGTGTCCCCTGCATTGGCAGGCGGATTCTTAACCACTGCGCCACAAGGGAAGCCCCAGCCATTTCTTTTTAATCAAAGTATAGTTGCTACACAATATTATATAAGTTACAGGTGTACAATACAGTGATTCAATGTTTTTTACAAATTATATTGCATTTATAGTTGTTATAAAATATTGGCTATATTCCCCATGTTGTACAATATATCTTTGTAGCTTATTTTATACATAATAGTTTGTACTTCTAATCCCCTACCCCTGTCTTGCCCCTCCCCCCTTCCCACTGGTAACCACTAGTTTGTTTTCTGTATCTGTGAGTTGGCTTCTTTTTTGTTACATTCACTAGTTTTGTTGTATTTTTTAGATTCCACATATAAGTGATATACAGTATATATCTTTCTCTGTCTGCCTTATTTTATTTAGCATAATGCCCTCCAAGTCCATCCATGTTGCTGTAAATGGCAAAATTTTGTTCTTGTTTTATGGCTGAGTAGTATTCCATTGTGTATATACCAGATCCTCTTAAAGCAATCACCTGTTGATGGGCACTTAGGTTGCTTCCATGTCCTGGCTATTGTAAACAGTGCTGCTATGAACATAGGGGTGCATGTCTCTTTTCTAATTAGTGTTAAATACTAGTTTAATTGTTCTGTCACGAATGTATGGCCATTTATTTACTTAGCTAAGATGCTTCGATTGCTTTGATTTGTTTGGTTTCCAAAAACTTCCCTTTATAATGATGCTAAATAATGCCTTTTGTCACAATTTTTCTTTAGTAGCTTACTGCTGCTTGACAGTGTAAGAATAGATACATACAGTCATGGAGTACATTTTTCAGCAGTTTCCTTTAAATAAGACACAACACAAATTAATATTTCAATTACATTTCAGAGTGCTTATTACTCCATTGATATTATTTAATGTATTGCTGTGTTTAGTAACCATGTTTCCTCAGGCAAAGTGATTTCCATGCATGAGGATGCTGTTTTCATTTAGCGGTCATTAAGAAGTTACCCAGCTTAAGAAATAAGTAAGTAAAATAAGATAAATAAAAAAAGAAATTAACCAGCTTAGGTAGCAAGTTGTTATCTAATAATCCTTGGGATAAATTAATACATTCATGGGAGCCAATGTCATCCTTTTTACTTTAAAAATTATTCGAAATTTAGATTTCAATTTAAATTTAGATTTAGATTTCCCTTTACTCAACCAGCGGTTCTCAAAATACGGTCTCTGGGCCAACAATGTCAGCATCACCTGGACGCTCGTTTGAAATGCAAATTGTTGGGCACCGCCTTAGACCAACTGGCGTTGTTAACTGAGTAGACCATAGAACAGGTCCACCTACTTCAATGAAATTCAGAAAGACTAGGAAGGTTTTAGATCATACACTGTATCTCTGACGTTATCCTAGGGCTTTGCTGCTGCAGGTTAAGTTGCACTGATTTGAAGTTTGTCTCGTTAGACACGTAAACACAGGTAATAATCATCAGGATCCTGACACAGCAGAGCAGATCACCCTGCAGCTATGCCCACGAGCAACCAGCAGTGCATATCATGGGCTTTTACCTTTTGGATAGATTTATATTCCAGGTGATACAAGCATCAGGAATGTTCCGGGAATCAACTCAATAGCAATGCAAAGGACGATGTGGGAAGAGAGGTAATTATTTCAGAACGGCAATGCTTTTCAGTTTTGAGAAGCAGCTGCTTTGCTGTTCTTCTCTCAGAAGCACCCATGCATAACCCATAACCATGGTGCTGCAGGGTTTCCCACGTGAAAAGTACCTCTTCCTTAAATCTGCATGGCCAAGTGGAGTATCTGCTGTTACTAGTGGGCTCTGTCCAGCTGGCAGCCTTTACCAGGGCTGCTACTGGAAGGCAAGTAGGGTTCAAGGAAATCCGACGCATGCTGGTAACAGATACTAAATTCCCATGCCTGCACCTAGTGGAATGGGGTATTTTAACTCTCAATACCCTTAGTTGATTGTGTTCTTTTGTCAATATCTGGATTCCAGATATTGATGTCACTATGGTCTGAATGTTTGTGTCCCCTGAAAATTCGTGTGTTGAAACCCAACCCCAAGGAGATGGTACTGGGAGATGGGGTTTTTGGGAGGTGATGAGGTCACGAGGGTGGAGCCCCCATGAATGGAGTTAGTGCCCTTAGAAGAGAGATCCCAGAGAGCTCCCTCACCCCTTCCACATGTAAGGATACAGCAAGAACCAGGAAGCGAGCCCTCAACAGATGCTCAATGTGCTGGTACCTTGACCTTGGATGTCCAGCCTCCAGGACTGTGAGAGATAAATGTCCATTGCTTAAGGTGCCCAGTCTGTGGGACCTTGTTATGGCAGCTCCGACAGACTAAGACAGTAAGATCCTCAGCAACTCTGAACTCTGAGGAATTTGTCCCAATGTCCCCCCACCATGGGGAATGCCCTTTGCCCTCTGGCTCACCTTTCTATATCAGGGTGAAACCACAGTGACATTCCAAACCCTGAACACGTCAACGGTTCCAGTCTCTATGCACACCAAGTTGGGGGTTGGAACAAAACAGAGCTCTGCTTCTCATTCCTCTTTTGCTTGTATTCTATGCATACGTGGTGATGGTCTTTCACTCAAAAGGCAAACACCACCGGGTGTGCCCTGTCCTTACAGGTTAGTATAAACAAGAATACCCACTTCAGGGATTCCTGTCGTGTATTTCCCATAACCGCTGAGCAGGGCTGCATCTCTCTGTGGTCCCTCACCCGTTTCTCACATCCGAATACATCTCCTTGGCCGTCGAGAGAGCTGGTTTTGCTGCTTTGGATTTCAGGCATATTTTACAAACCTTTTACTTTATTTGCACAGAAAACCAGTTTTCTCAAAAGGGTGTAGCTGAGGATTTGCGAGTGAATTTCTTACACAAGACATTGGTGTACTTTACATGCTATCATCCCAAACATTATTCTGGCCATTTTTATATGAGGTGAGAAAAGACACAGGATAAGCTGCATATGTTTAAAAAAGTAATGTATACGTCTCTTCAATATATGTCTAATAAGTGAAATTGTATATGGCAGATATTTACATTAATAAATTAGCTGCCAGAATATTTAAATATCAAAAGTACACCAATAAATTTTGAAGTAAATCATCCCACCTGCTGACCAGAATTACCTTTTCACTGAAATCACACTGTGGTTTTTGTTAAAGCACTGATTCTCCACAGACCCCCTTAATGTCATATGTTTAATTTTTTTTACAGTGCATACTTACATATACTTCATGTTTTTATTTGTATGCATGAAATGTCATATGAAACATATTCATTTTTACAGATTCACAGACACTTCCAGTGTTTCATGAAAATTCCAAATGATCCTTATGTTTATAATATTTCAGAAAACTATGTTAATGGAAAAACTCTTGCATAAATTATCTTGCTTGTCGTGAAATCTTTATGAAAATAATTCCAAATGAAACTGGAGCTCAAAGATATATTGCAGACCTGATGTTATCATCATGCATTCGCCCTGATTTCCAAGCATCCTTTTGTAAATGGGTTCCATCCAAAATGTTATTATTTTAAGCATGTTCACTGTTCTCGCTGCATCTGAGTTTGAGACCCAGAAAATTACATGCCTTTTACTAGGGATTTGGAGATTTGAAAATGTTTACATCGGAACCAAAAGTACACAGGGGGAAAATTACCAAAATCACTACCAATCAAAATACAACAATTGAGACAAGACGTCAGTGGGTTGAAAACTGCTGCCTTTTTCTTCTTCTTTCTTCTGATTCGCTCTTTCCAACAGGAACACCTACCCAAATGCACATCTCCTCTTCTGATGCTTTCAAGCTGTCCAGAATCTAAGCTGAATACCGGCCTGTGTCAGGAAACCCTATTCCTGGAAAATTGCCTTCCAGTTCTGAACATGGAGGAGGTCCAGTCACCATGCAAGCTTCTGGCTTCCCAAGGAGCAAGAGGGGCCAGATGTGAAGTGCAGAGGGGAACCTTGGGCAATGGCAGACGGGGACAGGACCCACCTGGGCAGGTGGGTATGCCCTCCTTTCTCCTTCCTGGAGACTTGCTGGGATATGGATTTGGGGGTGGCTGGAAATAGCTGTCTTCTTCCAGAGATGGCCATGTCCTAATCCCTGGAACCACATGCATGTGTTACCACACATGACAGATGGATTAAGGATTCTGAGGTGGGGAGATTATCTCAGATTCTACAGGAGGGTCCAATGGAACCCCAAGGGATTTATAAGGGAAAGAGGGGGGCAGAGACTGGAGGGACACATCTGCTACCTGGAAGAGTGCACCAAGCCAAGGAATCTGGGCAGCCTGCCAAAGAAGGAATATCAAACTGAGACAGATGCCCCTCTAGGATCTTATGGAGGGATGCAGCCCTTCTGACACCTTCATTCTGGCCTGGTGACATACATCGTGGAGTCTGACCTCCAGAACCTGGATTGTCTTAAGCAACTAAGTTTCGGGTGATCTGTTACAGCAGCCATGGGAAACTCACACGGGGCCCATCTACAGGTGTTGAATAAAGGAACCCGCATGAGTCAGTTTGTCAGTTGAGGCCTTCAGACGAATGTCTGCTCTCCTGGAACCCGCAGTCGTATCCGGGAGGGTGGGCAGCCCCTGACCATGCGTCTCCACCACGTTGTGTAACCTGGGAGTCATCAGACAGCCTCCAGGTACAGCTGCTGGAGTGACCGTCAGTCTTGGTTTAAGAAGTCGCGCTGATTTTGTGTTCGTTGTTGTTTTGGTTGGAGGGTGATCTGCCTTCATCTTTATAGGCATTTTAGTAGGGAACTGGAGACACGTGTCAGAAACGGTAAGAAGGCTTTCCTCTCAGTGAGGAAGAGATGAGAGGTAGGCAGACTCCCTACCAAGAGGGATGATAAGTACCTGTATCTTGATGGTTAGAGGTCTTCTCTGGGGCTTCACGGCCCTCTGGGTGTATGCTGTCCACGCGGTCACTGGTTACAGCTGAAAGAGGGCACGGATGCACGTTTTCTCCTCAGTTTTAGAGGGTCAGCACATCTGCAGAGCCATGTGCTATGTCGCCTCAAGGCTCTTTGTGAAGCAACGACCAAAAAGGCAACGTGCAGCTTTGCATTTCCTGGGTGCCCTTCTTCCCAGGCCTTGTGTGCTTCTTGCTGACCATCACCCCCAGGGTTTGCCCCTAAAATGTGTCAGCACTTTGATCCTTGTCTTGGGCTCTTCTTGCTTGAAATCTTGAACTAAAACAAGGATGAGGAAAGACCCAGTACAGCCCTATGTACTGCAAACAGTTGAGTGACACAAAGATAGAAGAATACAGATAAGACTGTTTTGCTGATGGGCTCAGGAAAGTCCATTAGACCTGTTTTGGCACCACTGTGTCTGTGATCAAGTGACTGAAAGTGCCGTGGGACTCTGGGACAAATGTGGAAGAATTCCGGTGACAGGAGGATGCTTATGTGAACACAAAAGACGCGTAGAAGGTAAAGTTGGAGAGAAGATTGGGAAGCGGGTCATATAAAACCTTGGAGGCTGTGCTGAAGACTTAGATTATATTCGACCTGCAATATTATATCCTGGGATATTCTTCCTATATAACAGAACACGCACGAATGACCTATTTTCATTTATATTTTTATAACATACTCTGGCTTTTATGAGAGCAGTGGACAAAGAGAGACACTGTGTGAGTTTGCTAGGGCTGTCGTAATAGAGGACCACAGAATGGGCGGCTTCAACACAGAAATGTATTTTCTCACGGTCCTGGAGCCTGGAAGTCTAGGATTCAGGAGCCAGCAGGGTTGGCTGCTGGTGAGATTTCTCTTCCTGGCTCATAGACGGCTGTCTTCTTGCTGTGTCCTCCCGTGGAGGAAAGAGAAAGAGAGAGAGAGAGAGAGAGAGCGAGCGAGCGAGCTCTGGTGTGCCCCCCTCCTCTTATAAGGACAGGAGTTCTATGGGATCAAGGCTCTGCCCTTATGACCTCATTTAACCATCATTACTTCCCTAAAAGCCCCATCTCCAAATACAGTCTCATTGGGGGTTAGGGCTTCAACGTATGCATTTGAGGGGGACAGACTGGAGTCTGTAACACACAACTGGAAACAGGGAGACCCATCTAGGGGCATCACTGAGAGAGCATGGTGGAGATGGAGTCAGTGAGAATCAGACTTGAGGCATCTGATAACCACAGAGCCAACGGGATTTGCTAGTAGATCAGAAGTGAAGGGCAAGAGAAATAAAGATGAGGACTCCATGATTTGGGATGGAGGTACTCAATTTCTAGAAAATGAGCATTAAACGTGTATGCTTCCTGCAAGTTTATCTTAGATGGATTTCACTGATTTAGCGTGATGGCTTCCTGATCTCAGGGCAACGGACTCGATAACAGAATGTCTGTTATCTCTGGTTACCACTGCTCTGCGTTACTGGTTACTGCTTTTAAGGAGGCTCTTCCTGCTCATGTTTCTTCCATTTCTGTCTTAAAATTCCCATTCTTAATCTTTCCATTTCCCCTTGCTAATGTCAATCAGGAACTATGAGGTTATGACTCCTGGTAAAACCAAGTCCCCCAGTACTGAGTTCCCCTGCCGAGTTTAAGACTAACCTCTCCATCCAAAATTGTATTGCCTTTCTTGTCCCGTCCATTTCCCCTAAGGTGTGAGGAATATCAAAGAAAAGACGGGACTGAAAATGAGCAGGGCTCTTTGGGGAATCTCCCGGGTACAATCACCCCTCTGTGTCCCCAGTTTCTTGTTTGTAGAAAAAGGCTTTCATGTCCTAGACCTTCCCCGCGTTCCAAAGAGCAGACTCAAGCAGTTAATGCTTAGAATTATAGAGTCACAGCTCTCCTAGTTCCTCCTGAAAGGATAGAGATAACAATCTGACCCATATCTCTGAGTTGTTCTGCAGAAACCAAGACCCCCGCCCGGATGGAGGATGGTGACCACATGCTGACCACAAGCACTAGATCCCAGGCTGGTTGGAACCAGAAGGCTGATGATTGAGATTCCCCAAAACATCACCGTTACCTCACCACCAACCAATCAGAAGAAGGTCCAGGAGCTGATCAGCCATCCTAGGACCCTCTCCCCAACACTGTCTTTAAAAACCCTTCCCTGAAAGCCATCAGGGAGCTCAGGTCCTTTGAGCATGAGCTGCCCATTCTCCTTGCTTGGCACCTGCAATAAATGCTGTACTTTCTTTCTTTTCACCAGGGGTCAGTAGATTGGCTTTACTGCACATCTGGACCCGAGTGGACCCAAGTATGGTTCGGTTAACACTGGTACCCCGATGTTCTTCTATTTAAGATTCAGGGCTGTCGTATGAAGAAATAATCTATGTGTTCAGAATTTAGGAAGTAGTTAAAGTTGTTGCTATGCCCTAATTATTGTACAGCCCTTTGGACCTTGTTTAATCTGTCATGAGCTATTGAAAAACAGAATTATGTCATGGTTTGTCTCTATTCAATGAACACACCAAAAATGAAAAGGTAGACACAGGTAGAATTAGAACATAAGCAGAATAGGAATTTTTGTCGTGGATGCCCTCGAATAGTCAGCATTTCCATTAATGCTGGGATATTCTACCTATATAACAGAACATAAGGGTTTATGTCCATGTATAACTTTACTTGGAAGTGATCATAGTGGTGTATGATTTTAGAGCCAAAAGGGGATTGTTGGAACACATCCCAACCTCAACAAGAGCCAAGAAAACTAAAGACTGAAGATGTGAACTGCTTGCTCGTGGTCACGGGGGCAGCACGAGATCAAGGACGAATGTCTCGGGCTCTTTGCTTTTCCTATACTACGCTGTTCCTGTCCTTTACCTACCACGGGATAAACTTCTTAGTGAGCAAATGATGCTGCTTCCCCCAAATTACTCCTTCCTGTTTCTTCTCGGAACAAGCCCGTTTTCCTCCATCCATAAATATGCTTCTCATGCATGGAGACCTGAGTTTTCTCAATTCTAAAATAATAACACCTTCGCCTACAATAGTATAATCTCCTTTTGGTTAATAAAGCATAATAAATCATGCAAGCATATTAAACTGCTGGAGTGAAGTATTACGATTTCCATTATTTCTAGGAATTGAGTCCGTACTGATTGCATACGTGAGTACAGTTATGACATGTGAAGAGATGCAGTACAGCTGTTCTCTGCCGGAATCATCCCATTCTGTTTATCCTTTAAAACCTAATTTACACAGCACGTTAGAGCCTAAATTACTCAGTGGAATATGTTAAATGGGATTAACTATAAATTAGGTAGTCCTCCAGAATTGGAGGACATTAGATGTACACAGTGCAATGCTAATAAAATGGTATCTTAATCCTTTTCTCTGTCAACTTATATTAAATTTGATATTGCATGTAACCATTATTGGATTATATGCTATATTTGAAATTAGTTCTGTTATTGTGGTAAATTTGTGTTACCTCTAATTGCAAATGAGTGATTCAAAGTTTCATATTGATTAGACAATTATAAATAATTAACGATGGATATTTAGAGCATTATAGAGCTTATTTGTATTATGGAAAGCAAATGCTTCTTCTAGGCTAATATTTTACTTTATCAAACTGTTATTAAATTTGGTACTCATGAGCATTTTAATAACGGTTATGAAGTGATGGTAAGAATTTATGAAAGTCTTTACAATGGGGGGTTTGTATTCCCAAGCGGAACACAAGCAGCTGGACACCTAGTGAGCTGCTTCTGTTCATACACCGAAATGCACGCGTTTGTTATCTATACCGTGGACCATGATTGTTGGTCATTAACCAGTAATCATTGGTTGAATCATTTTTGCATCATTAACCACTGTTATGAGATGAAGTACCGTATGTTGTACCCGCCAGGTGTACTAGCAGAATACAAATACAACACCAAAAGGACGTGCTGAGAACAACTTTTTCGTAATTACTTAGAAACAGACAGAAATTACACCCTGAAAGACGACCTGGGTCTTATTCACGACTCTCATGAGACACTTACTGTATACATGCGAGCCTCACATTCTTCATCCAAGAGGATGCAAGCTGGTTTGTGGATGTATAGGTTTCAAATATTTTCACACAGACCATGTCATTTGATTCCCACGCACACACATGCACACAGTACAGATTACCAATATGACCTATTTTAAAAAACAGACTAACTCATTGAAAATATAAATATGCATACATAACCATTAAATTGAGATAAACTCTCTTTTCACAAGTAATATTTAATTTTCACTTTAGAAAATATAGATATAGATAGATGTAGTAGAAGATGTGCATGATTCACATAAAAGAAAGGTATAGGTATAAAGACTATACACTTATCTCTCAAGTAAAACTTTTGCTTTTATATATAGAATGTATAAACAAGATCCTACTATAGAGCACAGAGAACTATATTCAATACCCTGTGATAAAGCATAATGGAAAATAATAGTAAAAAAGAATATGTGTGTGTCTATATATATAAATAAAACTGAGTCACTTTATGTACAGCAGAAATTAACACAACATTGTAAATCAACTCTACTTCAATAAAAAAGTCTATGACAAAGTTTCCTCTGCATGAACCAATTTGTGCACAGAGGAAGTTAAGAGGAAAGTCGCTATCGAAATCTTGTTGTATATGATAAATTTTCTTTTTACCATGCCAATTTCTTTATCTAACTTTCAGACTGGAGGTTTCACTTGAATTTTCTCTGCACTGCCTGAGCCAGTTTTTTGTTCGTGCCTTTTACTCTACAAAAATTACATCAGCCTCAGAGGTTTGGTGATTGTTCAAAACTTTGCACCCAGCTTTTAAAATATTCACTTTACTTAAACAGCTGGGCCTAAACCTTGAAAAGAAACCTGTGAAGAAATTAAGCTTTGACATAACACCTTTTCTTTATCCATTCACCTCTCAATGGACCTTTGGGGTTGCTTCCAGCTCTTGGATATTGTAAATAACAGTGCAATGAACACAGGTGTGCAAATACATCTTCAAGATCTTGCTTGAATTCTTTTGCATATATACCCATAAGTGGGATTGCTGGGTCATATGATAACACAATTTTTAATTTTTCGAGGAAATTCCATACTGTTTTCCATAGCAACTGCACCATTTTACATTCGCACCAACAGTGCACAAGTATTCCAGTTTTGCATCCTTGCCAACACTTGCTATTTTCTGTTTGTTTTGTTTTTGTTTTTGTTGTGTTTATAGTAGGCATCCTGATTGGTGTCAGGTGATATCTCATTGTGTGATATCTCATTAGAGATTTACATTTCTCTAATCATTAGTGATAGTAACCATCTTTTCTCATGCTTATTGGTCACTGTCTTTTGGGGTGAAATGTCTATTTAAGCCCTTTTGCCCGTTTTTAATCAATTTATTTGTTTTATTGTTGAGCTGTAGAAGTTCCTTATATATTCTTTTTTAAATTTTTAAAAATTTTATTTTTTTTTTTAAAATTTAAAAAATATTTTTACAAAATATATTCTTAATAATAACCCCTTATCAGATATATGATTTGCAATGATCTCCCATTTCACAGGTGGCCTTTTCATTCTTGATGGTTTCTTGTGATGTGCTAATGTTTTGTTGTAGTCCCACCTATCTATTTTTCCTTTTGTTGCCTTTGGTTTTGGTATCCTATCCAAGAAATTATGTGGCCTCAAAAAGGAAGGAAACCCTGTCAGCTGCTAAAACAAGAATGAACTTCGAGGACATCATGCTAAACAAAATAAGCCAGGCACAAAAGGACACACACTGAAGGACTCCACTCACATGAAGTATCTAAATAGTTAAAATCATAGACACAGAAAGTAGAAAAGTGTACACCAAGGGCTGGGAGGATGGAGCACGGGAAGTTGGTATTGAATGGCTACAGAGGTTCAGTGTTGCAAGATGAGAAAGTCCCAGAGACCTGTTGAATAACAATATGACTATACTTAACACAATGAACTGTATACTTAAAAATGGCTAGGATGGTATATTTATTGGTTGTTTTTTAACCATAATACAAAAAGAAGAAATTAAGCTTTAGAAAAAAATTAAAAAGAAAGCACACAAAGAAAACTTTGGAAATAGAGTGTGCTCCCTTTTTGCATTCCTGCTGGATGCAGAGATCTTAAAATCACAGGGGTTTAATCATCACACACATAAAATACAAAGGATACAGATCATCGTAATGGGACCGTTTTGAAGGGCATTCCTATGAAATATGATATCGAGGCACTTTTAAGGCAGTTACACTACCCTATTATGGTTTATTAAGATTGCCAAAGCAATAGTTAGAACATCAGAGAATAAAGTGTTCAATGAAATCACTTTATGAATAGCCTAGCTCCGTCTATTAGAGAAAAACGTGAAGAACTGAGTGGCTTATACGGCAGTTAAAATAGTCCCATTGTTCTACTAAAGAGCAATCATTTGATATTAAGTTGGCTATTAACAGATATTAATTTGTGCTTTTACATTACCAGTGACTGAGATAATTCATTCTTCATTAAAATAATTCACTCTCATAGAGAACGTTAATTGATGTACAGATTTTATTGTGCCAATTTTTTAAAAATTGAAGTATAGTTGATTAACAATGCTGTGTTAGTTTCAGGTCTACAGCAAAGTGATTCAGTGATCATATATATATATTGTATATATGCAAATATATAATATATATATATTCTTTTTCAGATTCTTTTCCCTTGTAGGTTTTTACAAAATATTGAGTAGAGTTCCCTGTGCTATACAGTAGGTCCTTGTTGTTCATCTATTTTATATGTAATAGTGTATATCTCTTAATCTCAAACTCCTAATTTATCCCTCCCCCCCCTTCCCCTTTGGTAACCATTAAGTTTGTTTTCTATGTCTGTGGGTCTATTTCTGTTTTGTAAATAAGTTCGTTTGTATCATTTTTTTAGATTCCATATATAAGCTATATCATACGGTATTTGTCTTTCTCTTTCTGACTTACTTCACTTAGTATGATAATCTCTAGGTCCATCCATGTGCTGCAAATGGCATTATTTTATTCTTTTTTATGGCTAATATTCCACTGTATATATGTACCACATCTTCCTCACCCATTCATCTGTCGATGGACATTTAGGTTGCTTCCATGTATTGGCTATTGTGAACAGTGCGGCTATGAACATTAGGGTGCATGGATCTTTTCAAAGTCGAGTTTTCTCTCGATATGTGCCCAGGAGTGGAATATGACGTCCCACTTCTTTTAAAATCTTTTAAATGCCTTCAATCTTAAGGCTACTATTCTATGACAAACTTATTCTGTAATAGAGATAGAAATAAGCAAACATACATATGCACAAATGTGTGTTGGGTGAGTGTGTGTGCTGAAGGTGTGAGTTACATAATTAGACACATTTCCGCAGTGACTTATTGTATTTTATACTCTTTAAATAATCACCATGGTGTATGTTATAAGAATTTACAAAACACAGAGACATATTTATTGAATCTTCAAACACCTGCGATACATAAACCCACACTATGCTCTTTATCAAATGCCAACATTCCACGTTTGAGTAGTGGATATAGAATCAGGAGAAATGAAGTCAGGAAGAACAGTGAAAAATAAAATAAGACACATATGTGTTTGCTCTTATTTGGTGCTAGGTTAAGACATATCTTTGAAGATTATAGGAGCTGGTGACCCCAAAATTAACGGTAGGTACATGAAGAGGCATCTCAGTACTGACTAAATTTCATAATTGTAGGCAATCATTTGATGTGATGCTAATCTCTCACATTTTTAAAGTACAGATTTTTGTGCAGTTCCTAAAACTAAGGTGATGTTTGAGATTTCTTTGTCCACTTTAAAATTTTAAAGCACAATTCTGCAGTTGGTTATATCCATTTAACCAAGAGGGAGTTTGATCCATATAAATTAATTGACTCGGTTTACGAAAATCACCAACGAGTGGTATAGCCAGAATTTCAGCCATGCCATTTTTGCTAAATGCTATCCAAAATCAAGAAGTCAAGTAAGTCTGTTATAGCTCATAAAGTGTCCTTGATGGTTGAAGACAATCCCCCCAGAACTGCCCTCTCTAAGGAAAGAATGAAATGACTCAAGGTGGTAGAGTGTTGAACAACTCAATTTTGTACATACGGAAAATAAGCATAACAGAAATTGAGGAGTTCTTGAATAGTCTAGACTCTTAAAAAAACACTGGGATAAATTAGCAATGAATTTAATGAACCAAATCCTGTTTGTTCTTTCTTTTTTTTATATACTACTTGCTATGAATGGGATCCACTGACAGACCTTGAAATGTCAATATAAAAATTACAGGTGGAAAATAGGACTTAACAGTTTTCTTTAACACCTTCGAATTTTTGATGAATGATAAATTTTAAGGCTGCCTGAAAACATCTTTAAGTTCACATTTGTAATGCCTATAGAAGACATGGCTAACTAGGGTTTCAGAAGATGATTTCTAAAAAGTGTCCCCAGTATATGTCTGAGGTTCCAGCCACAGGGAGCATTCTGAAAGCCTAAGATGGTCTTCAGTCAAGGATGAGGGCTGTAGGTTGGCAACAGCATCCGATTGGATATTTTCCCTTTTTCAGGACACACAGGTTCACTCTATTATTAATTCCATAGAGACATCCAGTAAAATGAGAGCCATATGAAGGATTAAGGACATATACCTTTATTACTCAAATTCTCTGCAACTTCCTCCTGGGATATAAAGTAATTCTGATATTCAAGTTAATTCATAACATTGCTGAATATGAAAACTGAATGTCGACATTCCACTTGGTATCTCCCTTTATTAAATGCATATTGTATGTCAGGCTCTTGATTGAATATTTCTACACAATTGAAATAAATTGATTTCCACAGCCATTTTTGGAGCAAGTGCTATGATCTCTAATATGCTGACAGGAAGACTAAAAGACCAAAAGATCCCAGAACTTATCCCATTATACACGCCTAGAAGGTTTTAAGGCTGGTTTTCAATACAGGTTTAAAGAATTCCATGGTAGAGTGTTCTCTTTCGACGATGCTGTATTCAAACCAAGTTTTAGCCGTAACATTTTGAACAGCCTAAGTTCCTTAATCATTTCCAAATTCCCACCTACTCTTGCCGTGTTCGTTCTTGTTTCTGCTGTTGTTGGTTTGCTGCATTTGGATTCCTCTCTTCAGATAAAAACCCTACCAGGAGCCATGATGCATTCCCGTTTCAGACTTTGTCAATATTAACTGTCATCTTTACGGTCACACTGAACATTGCATGGTGTTCTTCCCAGCAGTTGCCAAAGAAGGCATTCTTTCATATCCTGTAAATGGTCTCCAAGGTTGTTTCTCCAATAGAAATAGGGAATTTTCTCTTTTTCCACCAAAGACACTGAAGAGTGCATTAAAAATATTCACATATTTTGTAAAAATTCAGCCTGGAAGATTTGAATATTATGACAGTCTTGGAAATAATCAAATTGCCAAAGGCATTGGCACATTGAATGTTGCAAGGTGATTTGGCCCTCTTTGATAAAAACAACAACAAAAAAACCCACAAAAACTTTTTATCAGTCAACCCTCTCAGAGGAAGATGTCTCTATGTAGAGTCATGAGGAAAGCAAAGCACTTGAAGTATTTCTGTCCACTGTCTGGTCTGATTCCTTACTCTGGAACTATGCATTATTTCTTTGATCTGTAGATAAATACCAGCAGCCTCTGTACTGTTGAAAGTAATTTTTTTTTTAGCTTTATTCATTTATTTCTCAAGCAGTGATTATGTAGAATCTCTGGCATATTCACTGTCAGCTATAAATCTGGTATTCTGAGTTTGGTGGATTCAAGGCATTCTTTGGTATTTCACACACAAGGGGAACCCTTTTTAGTGCATCTTGAAAACACCAAAATGGTAGTCTTACGTCAGAAATTGCAGTCTTTCAATACAAATAACAATCACCAAACAACCTGTGGATTGCACCTATTAAAAATGTAATCTGAATGTGGATTAATATCTCTGCTGAGAAGTGACGGCTTTCCTATTAGCTCTATGGATAGTGACATAATCGATTAGAATAAATTTGGTTTCTTTCCTGATTGGTTTAGGAGAAGACTATGCTCCTTTTCTATTTTGCATGTTTCAAGATATAAAGTTCTCTGTATGATTTTAGGAAGGAAAATTACAAACCTCAAATATTTCATTCTATCTTTAAGAACATGAATCTGTGAGTCTTTGAATTTATATTCAACTGCTTCCCCAAAGGATATGTGAGTTACACTGAAACTCAGGGTTCAGCATGTTTCTTGCACAGTTTATTCACGGCCTAACCAACGAATGATCAATGTTGAATGAACTTTACATATAAAATATGCATTTGCAGAAAATAAAGGTATAACCAAAACCCCTGTCTTTCTCCTAATTCACTCCCGAGGCTGCCCATGGATTCTGAGGCAAAATCTGAGCCACAAAGAAACCAAGAATTTAAACAAAGGATGTACTGAATCCAGTCTGCACCCCATGGCTTAATGAAGCAAAGGAAGATGAAGCTGTGTACCAGAAAGTTCTGGTTGGAAGAAGAGACCAATTGCTTTCCACTGAGATAGAGTAAAAAGAACACACAGATTGATGCAGTAAAAAGAACACATAGATTGATGCTTTAAAGACATGATTCAAAATGTTTAGGGGGTTGTGTTTAGGGAATGTTATTTTTAAACACAATACTGTAAATAAAAAGTATCCCTAGAGTAAGTGAATAGGAAAATAGACATCACAGCAAACTAAAAAATTCTGGGGGATTGAATGCAAGGATTATCCTATACCACAAGAAAAAATATATATAATTAACAACAACAGCATTTAAGGAGTTTCAGCCCTAAAGTTATTTTCTGAGCTAATTTAAACTACTATAATTAAAAATATTCTAATTTTAAACATCACTGAATTAATTGAAAGGAATTCCATTGGTGACACCTGATTTATTGGACTTGACCATCAAATATGAACGTATCTCAATAAAGAGAGAATGAAAAAGTGGAGAATGATACATCTCACTCAATGGATAAGGCTACAATCTTTGAGTTTTCCAACTGCCAAAAGAGAATTCTTGAAAGTAAGAACTATATACCTCAAGAGAAATTATAATAATGGACAGACTTGAGTGCCCAAAACTGACTCAGTGAACATTTAGGAATTAGCAGAACATTTAGAAAGGAAGTTAATAATTATAAAACTAATTTTATTTATGGAAAAGAGAGTAGGGGATGATAATTTTATAGAAATTCCAACTACATGTAATAAATAATTGGATGATTTTTGTATTTGAAAATGTACTTGCAGAAGGGAGCAGTCTTATTATCATGGGATAGAACATAATGGGAGAACTTACAAATTGGCAAAGTGTCGGGGGGTGGGGGAGGTATGGAACGAATAGTAACTGAATCAGACCAACAAAGTAGAAGAGGAGAATTTCTGGTTAAATATGGCAGATTATATTCACAACCAAAAGTCCAAAAAAGCTAAAAGTACAGTGAAGGAATCAGTAAAGGCATTAAACCACATGGGCAAAGGATATTGTCTATAACATCAGATAAAATATGACAAAAAATTTCCAAACATGGTATGAGTTAAGATATCATGCCTTTCCCACGAATGAAAGAGAGTCTGTCCAGAAAAAAAAAAAGTTTTAAATTCTCAGCATAGTAAATAAACTCATACCAATATATCATGATTCACTGTGAGGCCAAAGACAAGATTATTAAAGCTAGCAGGGGGAAAAAATGGTTGACATAAAAGGACTGTACAGCCCAACATCACTGTGCCTTGAACGAACATCACAGAAAGTCAGAAAGAAAAGAGTTCACATTTCTGAGGACTTTCATGCCAAACTCGAAATTTTTACCTGCCTTGAATGATACTAAATACAATAGCTGATTAGGGTGTGGTTAATTTAAGAATCTAGTAAATATACCTTCATGTTGAAACAGTAATTATAATATTAGGAATCAATCTAAGATCAATACTCTTTATCATCTCAAAAGAAAGGATCTTGGCACAAAGATTTAAAGTTGGTTACACTTCCTGAAAAGGGTTCCCATACTCAACAGAAAAAAAAAAAAGCTAAATTTAAAAGTACATCCAAATAACAGGTTCTTGAGTCATTGGTTCTTTTCCGTGGTCATTTCTTGCAAAAAGATTAGCTAAATTACTAATTACCATATCAGTAATTTATTATTAATATATTAAGAAGACATGATTCAAGTGCTTTTTAGATTTGATGCTATGCATTTATTACCCAGCACGTAATATGATTTGAATTAATTTAATTGTGGAAATTGTTTCCGTAATATATCTCTAGTACAACAACCTCTAAAGAATGTCTGAGAGAGAAACGAATGGTTGTGGGAACTCATGGTAATAATATTTTTATATGCATGTACAAACAGCTGGAAGAATGAGTTTATGATCCAATTCACAGTAGGGTTCCAGTTTATAAATTCACGTAATATCTATATATTTGGGTTGAACAAAGAAACATGAATCTTCCTTGCACCATCACGCTCAATTAAATGCAGATTACATCTTGTTTGTGGTTATGAAGAAGTCAAAAATACTTCCTCCAGTAAAATAAATGTGGCAAAAGTCACGTAAAGCAAACTCATCAACATTCCTCACTTGGAGATTCCTTAAAAAGAACAACTACCATCTCAAAGTTCATTTAGAACACTGGTGTTCTACGTAACTCATGCAAAGTCTTTTCTATTTTCCTGCCTCCACTGAAGTACAATGCTTTAGCGTTTTCTAAGATATGGTTCTGTTATTACATTATTTTTTTCCAATGCAGAATATTAAAATTCTCAAACACACAGGAAAGTTGGAAGAACAGTACAGTGAAGGCACATTTAACATCTGCAGAGATGGACATTTTTCTTTAGTAGATTTATGACATCGCTAGCGATGAATTCACGCCTCTTTCCGTTCTTATATGTATTTAGAAATATATCAATGATTTTAAAAATAAATTATTATATTATCAATACTTGTTTATGGGTACACAATTCTGAGTGTACCTGTCTATGGGTCAGGTACAAAGGTGTACACCTGTATAATTAAACTTCTGTCAAGATGCAGAATTCACCCTCACTCAGTTCCTTCACGGAATTCCCAATCAATTCACATCCCCACCCAGATGGACAACAGCATTCTGATTTTTTAAACCACAGGATTATTTTGCTTTTTCTCAAAGTTCATATAAATGGTAAAATAGAGTTTGGTTTTTGGTGTGTTGTTTCTTCCTTTCAGTATCTTTTTTTTTTTTTTAAGATTCATCCATGTGATTTTGTGTATCGGTAGTCCATATCTTTTTATTACTAAGTAGTAGTCCATCATATAAATATACCACCTTTTTTTTTTTTAACTCATCTCCTTATCTGTGAACACCTGGAATATTGGGCTATTCTGAATAAACCTGCTATGAGCATTCTTGGACAAATATTTGGTGGATATATTTTCATCTTTTCTTATGCAAATATTTAGGAGTAGGGCTGACTGGTCTTAGGGTATGCATGTTTGTAGAATTATAGGAAACTGCCAATTTCTATCATTAAAATGTGAAAATTACTTTGTAATTTAATGTGTTTATGTTACTTTATTATTGTACATAGGATTCTTTCAAGTTATATGTTGCACAATTTCTTGTTACTTTTTAAATTTTTAATTATTTTTTATTTTTTAATAGAATTTTTATCTTGTTACTTTTTTAATATCCACAATCCTCTTTGTCTTTTACTAGGAAATTCATTGTGACAGCTTGCTGGTTACTTCACAACTTGGATATATTTTAATTAACTTTCTGTTTTGTTTACACGCTTTCATCCAGTTTTATTTCAAGAGACATCATTTTATACACAAGCCAGTTAATGCTTTATACATCAGGGGACATATCAAGTTCATTTTGTTATTGAAAAAGGATATTAAGCTTTCTAATTTACTACAGACAGCCCCACTTGCATTTTGTTCTGTGATATCCTTTATGGAATTACCTCAGTCTTGACAACACTTTAATATAACGATATTTGAAAGTATTCATCCTAGACCTCCTGCACTGATTCTCCCTCATTGAAGGTTAAGCTTCTCCAAGACACAATTCTGGAATATTTTCAGCCCGAGGACCAGGACTTTTATAAAGTGTGTGTGTGTGTAAGACAGAAAGAGCCAGATTCCCATTTGAGGGAGTGGTGATGGCTTTCTGAAGGTAGAAAGTTTCTCTTACACATCCTTATGTTTCCAAGGCTTTGCACAGTGCCTGGCTGGTTTGATAATTATCTCTCAAAACAACATGCTAGTGTGACATACCTACGCCTTCAAATCAGTGTCTTCTTGAAAGACCAGGTGAAGGTAGCATCGCTGTCATTCTTCATCATCCTTCAAGAAGCGTGGAGAAGCTTACTCTCCCCTCTTTGCCCTCCCCTACCCCCTCTGTCCTCTTGTCCTCTTCGGTGTGGAGGACAGTATTTAGCACGCGATTCTGCAGCTCTTCCTGTCATTTCATGGAAGCCTGGAGATTTGACCCTTCGACAACATTCTTTGCATCCTTAAAGACAGGAATTGTTGGGGTTTCATGTAGGATGCATCCAGGATACAGGAGCATCCAGCTGAGGACCATGGAGCAAGGACCTCTTGATGAGATCAAGTCCTGGGTGGTTGTCTGGATGGGCTGCCCCTCCAACTGCAGGCGATCACTCAACACCGGAGAAGACTCCATGTCCGTGTTGACGTATAACAGGTGGTTCCTTCCCCGAACTGAGGCTGTCTTTCCCTGCTCGGCATGGCCCTTTATGAAGACACGTGTCCCAGATGTGGCATGAGGCGACGCTGGGGCGCTGGGAGCTGTGCTCCCACACGGGCTGTGCTGCTTCTCTGCACGATGCCGGCCGCTTGCCCTTTAACTCACCAGACACTTGGCGTGTCAGTGTTTGGCCGTCATAGGACCCAAGAAGACCGCTGTTCCGCTCAAGTGGGTCTGACGCCACAGCAGCAAGTTCGAAAACAATTAATCAATACTACAGATTTCATAATGGGCGGGAGCTATGGATACGAAAAAAGTACAGAATACATGAAAGGCATTGAGGTCTTACCAGCGTGGGTCCCAGGTCATTAAGGTACCAAAAGATTATTTTTTTAAATGGAAGTATAATATGGTTCATTTTTCCTGTGCTTACTTTTAGGTATATGGATTTTAAAAAGCAGTGATAAATGGCAAAGCCCGCCACCTCCAGAAGGATGTGTAGCTACAGAAACAGTCTACGATTCAATGACCAAGCTGCAGACGGCTGCCCTCTGTGGCCCTCTGGTTCTGAGGCTGCCAGAGCCACTGGATATCCTGCACACCCCTGGAACCAGGGACCCTTCCCCCAGCAGATGCACAAATGCACACAGTATCCACAGAGCAAGTTGCACACGGACACCTGTCTCTCCTGCTCTCAACCCGCCAAAACTCAGAACTTTTCGGCTTCCTTACAACAGAGCCAGATACAAGACACTTTGGCAAAAAAGGAAACACTTGCTGAAAATTTCGTGGGGCGATGGAATTGAGACTGCAGATTGCACTTCCCCATGCGATTCTTTCTAAAGCACGCCTGATGTCCTCGTTTATTTCCAAAGGAACTTTCTGTTTCCATATTTCCTCCTCTTTCTCCTCAACACTACCCTGCTCAGCTCCCCTTACTGACTGAGTTTTTTTGCTAAAGCAGTCAGTTCCCACCTGTGCTGTAAGCAAGTTATAAACATATCTGTTTAAATCAGTATAGATGTCTTTTTTGGTGGATATTTTATTACACATACTCAAACTATCACCTACAAATACATCGCCTGTACATTTCAGGTTTTACAGATCTGAAAGGAATTGCTGGACCAGCTATTTAGGAACCTTTGGGAAAATTTATGATATCAACTCTGGTTAAATGACTAAAGATGCAGTGATGCTGCTTCTATGCCATCTCATGCTGAGGTGTGCAAACAGCAGACGTACGCACTCCCTCGAATTTCACTAAGCGTTTGGAGACTTCCCCATGTTTGCTTCTATATTCCAGGGAAAGAGAAAATTTGAATAAAAATACTTAATGGTGAGGAGCCAAAGGGTCCATGGCGATGTCTTTTATTCTCTCAAGTTTTCAAGTTAAAGATGAGAGTGATGGAGAATTTTAGAAACAGCATAGTTTCAGGAGGCCATGAGGTATGTAGTCAGAATACACATCATCGGCTTTTCTGTAGCAACTAAATAAACAAAGAGTATGTGCATGTTTATCAATATGGTAAATAGTATTAATATATGTATTCCTTACTTCTCATTGTATTTCATGGAAAATGATGTTAAATATCACGTGATACTGAGTTTAATTTTTCCATTGTGATATTTAAAGGAACAAAAATATTTTTCCTCCAAGGTCTCCCTTTATAACCCATTACTTAGAATTAGAAGGTAGTTCCCACCCCTTACCTCTCCCCCCCAAAAAAAATTCCCATCTCTACGATCTGGCTTGATCTTGCTGAACTTGAGTTATACTTGGAAATCGAAATACTGCCAAATGTTTTCTCTTTAATAACATGGTTTTCAAGGGGTTTGGTGTAGAATTGAAGGTAAAACGGAAATTCTGGAAAGATATATGAGTCTAACCCATGCTACCTTTATGAAACCGTTTGACACTCAGCAATTGAAGTTCAGAATTGGGGCTCTTGGAGGATAATCGGAGAGGACTGAAAGGCTGGAGGATGGATTGGGCTTTTTATACTTGTTAGGAAGGTTTATGTTCAAATTCTGTTCTTTAGGTAATACACGCTGAAAGTGGGTATGATGTGCGGGAAAATGTGGAAACACGTGAGATGGAAGAGGAATTATTGCCAAAATCATAAAAGTCAACAAAGATGGCTGTTAAACTGTATTTAGTGATTAAAATGGAGAACATTATGAGAGCACAGTGCAGAGTGTACATTTTAGCCAGTGGCGTATCTACTGCAAATGGTTTGACAGAAATGTCTGCCTTGTTTCAACTGGTCTGCATTAGATCACCTCCATGTATACAAACCAGGGTTATGGGCTTGAACTATATCCCCCCAAAAGTCATGCATTTAAGCCCTAAGCCCCAGGACCTCAAATGTGGCTGGATTTGGACATGGGGTCTTTAAAGAGGGGATGAAGGTCAAATGAGGTCATTAGGCTGGGTCTTGATCCCATAGGACGGGTGTCCTTGCAAGAAGACGAGGTAAGGACACAGACACACACAGAGGGATGACCCTGGGAGGACACAGGGAGAAGACGGCCGTCTACACACCCAGGAGAGAGGCCTCAGGAAGAACCAGCCCTGCCCACACCTGGATCTCAGATTCCAGCCTCCGGGACTGGGGGAGACAAATGTTTGTTGTTTAAGTGCCCCCAAGTCTGGGGCACGTTGTTACGGCATCTGGGCAAACTCATGCAGCCGGTTTCTAACTTCCATTATTATTTGATTACCAAGCTTTGACAGACATTGGCCTACCGTTGATGGCTGCCTATGAAATCAGTTTAGTGAAATGTACTGAAGGAAAACACACAAAGACAACAGAGCCACGTTCACAAAAACTCTGAGGAACACGCATCGCCCACCCTCCCATGTCTGCTTAGCTCTGTGGATTTATTTCAAGCATTCAGCTGACCCACGCTTTCTTTCTTTGGATTTAATTAACTCAGCACAAGCAGTGATCAACAGATAAACCATGAGACGGTAGCTTAGGGACGGGTGCGTGTTTGTGTTATGTGTGCCAAAGTCACATGGACAATTTTTACTTCTTCAGGGCACACCTAGGAGATTTCCGTGGCTGTACATCAGTTTTCTTCCTACAGTCAAACCACACAGAATGTGTGAACCTGGCCGAGTGCTGAGTCAGAGAGACGAGGCCATTGTGGTTTATTGGGTTGGCCAAGATGTTCGTTCGGGTTTTTCCATAACATCTTATGCCATAATAATAACTAGGGATAAAATTTTCAGTAGGGAATGCATGACCCAGCCCTCTCCCTGTGGAACATTTTGGCCAACCCAAATTTAACACTCACAACTCAGATTATAAGAACGTTAAATTCTTTTCCATGATTTAAATCCTGAAACTCCAGATTTCAAAAACTGTTCCTATTCTCAGTGGAGAAAAGTTAATATTAATAAAAGATTATCAGAAACTCTAGGTTATAAAAAACAGCCTTTGAACCCTTCCAAATGGATGAATAACCTGACTTTTTTTTTTTTTCAATGACACGCTCCACGTCTAAATACATGCCATGTCACAATTCTTAGCTTCAGGAAAAGGTTGAGAAAATGATTTTTCATAAAGAACATCTAAGGATACGCAGATTGACCTCCTTTGCCCTATAGCATCACCACTGCGGTAGCAAACTCATAAGCTTCCCACCTTGTTGTTTTTTTAGTGATAACTTGAAAGTTGTACTGAAAAAGGATGTGATGGAATACAGACATATTGTATTTTTTTGTCCTATTTACTCATTTAGTCTTTTTTTTTTCCTTTTCTCTCTTCATCGTCCCAAATTTATTGTAAATGCTTCCCTTCTATCATGAGCGAAACGTGGAAATAACGGTGTGAGTGGAAGAAACCAATTGGCCAACTAGGAGAACGTTTCCTCTGTGTCCAAGTGTTGAACTAGTTGATGTATTCATGTAGCTGAATAAGTTAATATGTGTTGCCTTTGCCATAATAATATCTAGGGATAACATTTTCAGTAGGGAATGCATGACCCAACCCTCTCCCTGTAGCAGTTCTGTGTTAATCCAAGTGTGGTCTGCAGATGAATGAATCGGGGGAAGTTTAGAAGTTAAACTGTATGGACCCCACCCTGGACCTTTGAATCAGAAGCTTTTGCAAGAATCTGTGTGTTAACAAGCTTTCCATAGCATTCTTATCTACGCTGAAGCCTGACAACCACTGTTCTAGTGGGTTATATACAAAACGGAGAGGGTATATACAAAGCAAGAATGGCCATCATCAAAAAGTCTACAAACAATAAATGCTGGAGAGGATGTGGAGAAAAGGGAGCCCTCCTACACTGTTGGTGGGAATGTAAGTTGGTGCAGCCATTATGGAGAACAGTATGGAGGTTCCTCAAAAAACTAAAAGTAGAGCCACCATATAATCCAGAAATCCCACTCCTGGGCATATATTGGGTTGGCGAAAAGGCTCGTTCAGGTTTTTCCATAACATCTCATAGAAAAACCCGAATGAACCTTTTGGCCAACCCATTATCTGCAGAAAACTGTAATTTGAAAAGCTACATGCACCCCAAAGTTCAGAGCAGCACTATTTACAGTAGCCAAGACATGGAAGCAATTTAAGTGTCCATCGACAGATGAATGGATAAAGAAGATATGGTACATATATATAATGGAAGATTAGCCATAAAAAAGAATGAAATAATGCCATTTGCAGCACATGGATGGACCTAGAGATTATCATACTAAGTGAAGTAAGGCAGAAAGAGAAAGACAAATACCATATGATATCACTTACATGTGGAATCTAAAAAAAAATGAAAGAAACGAACTTATTTATAAAACAGAAACAGACTCAAGACATAGAAAACAAACTGATGGTTACCAAAGGGGAAAGGGGCGTGGATAAATTAGGAATTTGGGAGTAACATATACATACTACTATACATAAAATAGATAACCAACAAGGACCCTGTATAGCACAGGGAACTCTACTCAATATTTTGTAATAACCTATATGGGGAAATAATATGAAAAAACTAGATACATATGTATGTATAAAGGAGTTACTTTGCTGTACCCCTGAAATTAACACAACATTATAAATCAATGATACTTCAATTTAAAAAAAGTTTTAAAAAAACCCATAATGCCTGGCATGTGGCAGATGCTCAATAAATATTTTACTAATATCCAAAAATATATACTGTAGATAAGAGAAGGAAAATCTTAAACAGACTTGGCAAGGCTCTCCCCAGAAAGGTCCATCAAATTTGAGACCAAACACATTGGTTAGATATTAACCAGGTGAGGGAGGGAAAGTATCTCAAGAAGATTGACAATTTGGAGTTAAAGTCTGCTGGTTCAGCCACATCATCGTACAAACACTATACATTTTCACTTAAGCTGTATTTGATAAGTCAGTTCAAATTGCTCACTCTCTACTGTAATAAAATATAGACAGTGCATATAGCATAGGACGTCACCATGGAGACGGTACGAAAGTGCTCAAGTGCGCACTCTCCCTAGTGAAAGTTGAAAGCTAAGAGAGAGGAAGTCGCAGGGATGTTGCCTGGCTTCCTGCCTCACTGTAGGTATAAACGTAACTAAACAGCTTCAACTGTTTGACAAAAATCATACGATGGAAACAGTGGGGAGATGAAACAGAACCGCTTACACGTTCAGAAAGAACACTCAAGGTTAAAACCCGTGAACACCAGGCGTGCTCACAAGTCCCCGTGCACCCATGGAGCATTAATTTGTGCAAGAAGATGGCAGGACATCTTTGAATGGACTCACTAGTGTGTCTGAAAGGGTAGCAAGTTTGGAAAACAGAGGAAGAAGCACTAACTGGAAAAATTCAAAACAGGAAAGAAATTAATGCCCCTATTGAATAATTGCAACGTTTGGATGTAGAAAGGATAGCTGAATTCAAATATTAAAACAGTTGTAACCAGGAGACCTTTACTGAAAATTTCTCATGTAGAAAACATGACTCCAAGCTTACTGTAAATATTTGGAGGGATAATCTAGCTAAATGTATTTATCGGTGTGCATATTTAATTCTTTGTCAATAAACTGTAACGTTTTAAGGACTGTGGCATGTCCTTGGAGTAATGACATGCATTTTCTTTCCACGTACTTTAGTATATGAATGGGTGGCTATATGGATGTACACTTAAAAGCCATGAGGCTGAGCTTCCACAATGGCTTATGTGATCATCAGCAATCATTAGGTAAACATCCACTCAGCTGGGGAGAACATGACCGTCTGACACACAGATAAATTAAGGAATCTTAAGAAATCCATGCGTACGTTCTAAATAGAGACTTTCTTATTTGAGGTAAGAATTTAAGATTTATGTTTATAAAGATTTTTATTCAAAAGTCCATGGGTGATTTGACCCTTGGCCAAGTTCTGCCAGAAAAGAAGCCTGACATCTACTTTATGGTAACATTCCTTATTATTGGCTTGGCCGAAAAGTTCACTCTGGTTTTTCCGTAACATCTTATGGAAAAACCCGAACGAACTTTTCGGCCAGCCCGATACCTAGGCATTCAACCAGTGGAGGCTCCTTGCCAATACAATGACACTCTATCGGGTGAGTTGCTAAAAATGAAAACAGAAAATAAAAATAAAATAAAAACAACCACCTGTGTTGAAAGGATGATCTAGTAAACAACGTCGGTGAACTATTTCTCAGGTGAATATGTTAATGTCATAATTAAGCTGAAGGACTGACTCAGCTCTGCACAAGGATTGTTTCATTCACTTGCAGATTTCTGTAACTGACAGGCACCGGAAGCAACCTGGTGTGTGCAGATAATAAAATGTTAAGTCTGGGGGCTTCCCTGGTGGCGCAGTGGTTGAGAGTCTGCCTGCCAATGCAGGGGACAGGGGTTCGAGCCCTGGTCTGGGAAGATCCCACATGCCGCGGAGCAACTAGGCCCGTGAACCACAATTACTGAGCCTGCGCGTCTGGATCCTGTGCTCCGCAACAAGAGAGGCCGCGATAGTGAGAGGCCCGCGCACCGCGATGAAGAGTGGCCCCCGCTTGCCGCAACTAGAGAAAGCCCTCGCACAGAAACAAAGACCCAACACAGCCAAAAATAAATTAATTAATTAATTAATTAAAAAAAAAAAGTTAAGTCTGGGACATTACTTTCACGCTCAGCTGTTTTTAGTTCCTGAAATAAATACTATCTCATGGGATCCATTAGTTTTATTCCCCTTCTGGATGAAGCGTAGCTGCGTTGTACTGAAAGCAGCCATTGAAATCATTTTATTTTCTAGGAAAATGAGGCATTTAAAAGAAAAAGGACTTGCCCAAGGTCATCGAGTTAGCCGCGCTGGAGTCCAAATATTCTGTATGCTACTTTAAACATGAGTCTCCTTTAAATAAAAGACTTTAAGACTTTTTTCCCCTTTTTGAGCGTGATTGTAAAAATCAAGGACAACTTATTTATCATTCTCAGAATTAGTCGGAAAACAATAAAAGAATGTTTACTTTCAAGGTTCCATTCTTGCTGGCCTATTTAGGGGAAAAAAACCTATTTCTTATATTTATGTGCTATAAACATTTTTTAAAAAATGATACATGTGCTGAAAAGAATTGGTAGATGGTTGTGTTTTGTTATGGGACACTGCTAAAATTCATTCAATGAAACGATGATAGGAACCCAATGCATAATAAAGATTATTTAAGTGTACAACTTAAAAAAAAAGAACATTTTTAAAAAATGAAATCTAAAGGGTAGAGTTTGTGTTAGGATGAGGTAGCTTAAGCAAGTCCAAGAGAAGAGAATAATTATGTAAAATCCCAAATGATTGAGCATTACGAGAAGCAATTCCTAACACACTGCTTAGTATTTGCAATGCACTGGATAGTGTAATAGGTGAGGCAAATGCATGTTTTAACCTTAAAATCCTACAGTCTTATTGATTAAAATAAGATTGTGCAGAGGTTGAGAAAATAGAAAAAAAAATCCCATGCTTTGGGATTTTTAGAGTTCTTACAATGACTAAGACGATATTATTGTTGTTAATTATAATGATACTCACTTACAAGTATAGTTGGTTCTCAATAAATATTTGCTAAATACCTGAATGGATCAATGAATGAATGAACTCCTGCTGGATGTGTTCAATTCCCAACTGTGCATCTCATCCTTCTAAGGAAATCGGGTAAAGGACATTTTTGCCGAGCCACACGTTGAAAACATTGTAAGAATTAAACATCCTGAGAACATCTGTTATCATTCATTACATGAAGTGCTCATGTCTTTTTCAACACCAGAAACTAGAAAAAAGTATTACAGGAAAATGTATAATTCCAAGCAAGGCAGAGTAAGAACATAGTAAGTGTAAAAGTAACCCAGTGGCTAAAGAAGTGGCAATTCAATTCCAATTTTGGCTTCCATTTGTAATTTCTTTAAAATTGTCTTAAATTTGAATTTTATTATTTTCATATATATCTCTAGAGATTTATATATATATAATAAAATAAAAATATAATACTAATTTATAACATATAAATACATAACATAAATAAAAATATTATATGTATGTGTATGTGTATATATATATATATATATATTCCTCTCTCCTCCCTTAGGAAATAGTTGCAGGTTTTGGGTTTTTTTTTTTTTTTTTGAGATATATTTGACGTACAAATATACAAATATATGTACAAATGAGATAAATTTGATGTACACTGTGTAAATCTAAGCTGTGTAACATATTGATCTGATACACTTATATTGCAAGATGATCTCCATTGTAGTGATAGCTAATACCTCTATCATGTTATATAATTACCATTTCTTCCAGTGTTGGGAACAATTATATTCTTTTGACTTTTAATGCAGTTCACCTTGGTTAGAAATGAAACATTGACTGAAGTCCTATTTCTGAGAATAACTGATGTAGTCCAATCGTGTGATCCCTGAATAGCAGATAATGCAACAAAGTTGAACTCTGAGCATCTTGATACATTATGAAATTATATCTAATTCACTGCTGCACACCAAACTTTACATGTGATCTCATCAACTGAAAATCATCTTTCAAAGCAGAAGTCTTCATTCTTTTCCTCACCTTGCCACAAAGTGTCCTTTTCACTAGGTTTTCCTGCTTTAGTGAAGACTGTATCATCCAGTTGATTGATAACAAGTAACTGAATCTGTCCTACATTACTCATATATCACCACATCCGGGATGTGCCAATCATTCTAATTTCCATAGAGCTGCCAGAAAGCACGTTTTAAAATATATATCTTAGCAGATACCCCCCTATTTCAAACACAGAATGTCTTCTAATTACACTTTAAAACTCCAACCCCTTATCTGGCCTTATTAACCCTGAAATGGGGGTGATGGTGTACTTCTCGGATCCTCTCCCTTATCACATGTGGTCTGCTCTCCTGGATTTTCATTCCTTGAAGTTACCATGGACCCTACCTCAAAGCCCCCCAACCCCATTTTTCAAATCTGTTTTCTTTGCCTGTTATACTCCTTACTAGGACTTTGCATGGCTGGCCCCAACTCTTCCTCTGGGCTCAGCTCAGATGTCTCATTCTCAGACCCTGGAACCTCGCTGACCATCTTATGCATTCTGTGAGCCGTCTCCTCAATTACACTTATCACACATGCCTGCTTTATTTCTTCGCAGCATTGTCTGTAGTTTCTCTGGTCTGCTCATGGTTTGTTAGCTTTCCATCCCCCGCACCGGAATGTAAAATTCATAAGGTGGTGTCTAGTCTTGGGTTTACCTTCACTTCCGTATCACCGGCCTCTAAACTGACTTAGCACACACCAACCAATATAGGTAGGTGCTTGTTTGGGGCTGAATGGTATCTCCCCCCAAATTCGTATGTTGAAATCTTAACCTCCAGGACCTCAGAATGTGACTGTGCTCGCAGATGGGGTCTTTAAAGAGGGAATGACGGTAAAATGAGGTCATTAGGGTAGGTCCCAATCCCATAGGACTGGTGTCCTTATAAGAAGAGGAGATTAGGACACAGACACACACAGAGGGATGAGCCTGGGAGGACACAGCTGTCTACAGGCCCCGGATAGAGGCCTCAGGAAGAACCAGCCCTGCCCACACTTGATCTCAGACTTCCAGCCTCCAGGACTGGGAGAAATAAATTTGTTTTTTTAGGCGCCCAGTCTGTGGTATTTTGTTATGGTGGCCAGAGCAAACTCATACAGTACGCCCCAAATATTGAACCATGTACATCAAATATTCTTTCTATGTAAAGAAAATAGAACTTTATTTTTGGGAATGATGGCACTGTTTTCAAAGCTGGCCCCTTGTTTTGTTTAATTTTGCCATACCATTATCCCATATGACATCATTTTAATCTGGAAATAATTTAAATGAACATTCGCAAGAAAATAGCTCTTGGGAAATTGTCTGTGACCCCAGAATGTCACAGTCGAGAATGCTGACTCAGTGTATGACAGGGCCACCTGCGCAAAAGAACCAGTTGCCTTAATAAAAGCATGTACCATCTGACTTAGAGAAGAGGTCTACTTTGCTGATTTTAATAGATTCTAACATCAAAAAGCACTTCTGTGTTAAGCTCTAATAAGACGGAAGCTTGCACATAAAAAACTGTGTCTGTGAGTCACACTAACTCCCAGCGTTTGATCACTGCTGATGGAACATTCGACTGTTCTGAGAGAAGTCGGTGACAAAAGAGCTCATTTTTTAATCAGCTTGTGCCGTAGAGAGGAGTGATCACTAACGTCGGGACTGGGAACTCAGGGGCAGCTCCGTGTGAAGTGAAGCAGGTCAGCGAGGTTTCCCAAGCTGACGAACTCAACTTTCAGGAGAATTCTCTGAGTGGTGTATTTGAAAGATACGTTTTTATACAATCTACATTTGATGATTAGTCTATGGTATGTGACTGTAATTTAAATGTAACTCACGGAATATGATTTGGTAGGCAAAGCAATGGAAATGCATCCAAAGACATGGAATCAAGCGCTGCATTCTCCCCTTTGTATCTGGATGATACAGGGTGAACCCTTTCCCTTCTCTATTAATTTAGTTTTCCATAAGTGTTGAATGGGACAAAATCGGACTAATTTTAACGTTGCTTTACTGTTCTACAGTTTTATGACTTTAAGTTCCCTACTGGCCCATCTCAATAGACAGAGGTACCTGTCTCACAGGTGAAAAAGCTAGAACTGAAGGGACATTTCAAAATGTCATGCCAATGGAAACAAATTAAATGTCCATTGACAGATGAATGGATAAAGATGTGGTACATATATGCAATGGAATATTACTCAGCCATAAAAAAAAGAACGAAATAATGTCATTTGCAGCACCATGCATGCAACTAGAGACTATCATACTAAGTAAAATAAGTCAGACAGAGAAAAACAAATATCATATGATATCACTCATAAGTAAAATACAACAGAAATGAACATGTCTATGAAACAGAAACAGCCTCACAGACACGGAGAACAGACCTGTGGTTGTGCAAGGGGAAAGGGTTGGGGGAGGAGTATATTGGGAGTTTGGAACTAGCAGATGCAAACTGTTATATAGAAAATGGATAAACAACAAGGTCCTACTATATAGCACAGGGAACTATATTCAATATCCTGTGAGAAACCATCATGGAAAAGAATATGAAAAAGAATGCGTATGTGTGTGTGTGTGTGTGTGTGTGTGTGTGTGTGTATCTGAATCACTTTGCTGGACAGCAGAAATTAACACCACACTGTAAATCAACTATACTTCAATAAAATAAATAAATAAAAAATCACGTCAAGTTGCATAGCAGAATTGTGGAGTTAAGTAAGATTTGCCCCTCTTTTATAAGCGAACTCTTTCATTCAGTTCTCATTTGGCTGATGATGTGTAGTATATGACGATATGGTGATGAGGATGGTTATAATGATGATGATGGCAGTGTTGGTGGTGGTGAGGGTGGTTTAATGACTATACAGCTGCCAGGTATTTTGTTAGGTCCGTAGTTTTCCAACTTGAGAACATGCAAGAATGCCCAAGCTTTTAAAGAAGCAAATCATGGGCTTTCCTTCTACAGATTATGAATCTGCAGATCTGTGAAGCCCAGAAATCTCTCAGTCATTATGGTGGACATAGTACACAGCACTTACATAGAGAAACATTCCAGAGAATGTACCCTAATATCTTTTAACGACTGATATTTAATGGAAAACACAAACTATAGCATCTCCAGGGATGTCCATAGACTTTTACACTGACTACTTTTTATTTGAAGGGACGCACTGGTTTTCGACTGAACTGAACATAATTCACATCTACTGTTTCTCATATAGAAGACATCCTTCCTCACTACTTGCTAAATATCAAATCTCAATACTTAGGAGTCTGTTCTCTCTAAATGTCCTCTCTTCATCCTTTGTCCACATTGAGCTCAGAGGGATACTTTTGAATTATGATGGTTTCACTGACTAGTAGATAAAACCCACCAGAATTATTGGACCTAGAACACAGTATGGAGGATGGATCTTTGGGAAATCCAGTCTCAAACATAAAGCATTTTTTTTCCCGATGCCTATGATCCAGCATCCAGAATCCAGAACTTAATGATCATGGTTTCAACTCACAGGTCAGGAAAGAGAAAGACAGTGTAGGATGATGTCAGAGGTATTTATTGGTTAGTTTTGTGAGCAGCGTCCATCCATGGGTCATTGGCTAGAACTCAATCACGTGCCGTCCCGAACTGTAAGACAGGATGACAGATGTGATTTCTCCGTGTGTCTAGAAGATAGAAAGAATGGGTGTGGTGCTTCTCCACCAAAGCTGGAGAGACATTGATGTGAAATGTGCATTACAAGCTTTCTAAGTAGCCCAACATGACTGGAGCCTAATACACGTGTAGACACAGAGGATGACAAGACTACGAAACACGTGAAAGGGAAAAATCACAGAGCCCCTTGTATGTAACAGCAAAGAGTTTGACTTGTATTCTATAAGCAGAGTAGAATCGGGGAATAATACGAGTCTTGACATCACGTCTGATTTTCCAGAGATGATCCTCAAAACCTTTTCACTAAGGTGCTGGGAAACTCTTAAGTGTGCAGGAGTGGATTTCCTGAAGAGACTTGTAATATGGTACAGCCTGGACCCTGCATACATTTCTATAAGCCTTTTAAGAATTGGTAGCTCTCCTAACAAGTGAAAGAAAATCCCAAGGTATAACCTTGGATAACCAAAGCAATTGGATAACCATGTTCAATGCAGCCTTATTCACAATAACCAAGATGTGGAAACAACCTAAGTGTCCACTGAGAGATGAAGAGAAAAGGAAAATTTGCTAGATCCACACAATGGAGTACCATTCAGCCTTTAAAAGCAAGGCAATTCTGCAATATGGGACATGCACGAACCTCGAGGACATCATGCCAAGAGAAATAAAACGAGTCACAGAAACACAAACACTGCACGATCCCACTTATATGTGGAATCTAAGACAGTCAAATCCATGGGCTCAGACTGGACTGAGCTGCCTGGGGCTGGGAGGATGTGGAAATGGGGAGTTTGGAATCAAAGGGCACAGAGTTTCAGGTAAGCGAGGTGAGTTCTAGCTCTGCTGTCCAACAGCGTACCTTGAGTCAACAATACTGTCCACTTAAATTTTTGTTAAGAGGACAGAGCTCACGTGAAGTGTTCTTACCCCAATAGAATAGGAGTTTTTAAAAAGGAAAGAAAATCCCAAGAACCCCAAACAATGTGAAACCAAAACAACCACCAATGAAAAGCAAATCCGATGAGTTGAAACCGAAACGTAGGCTGTGGGCAAGGTCAGATGTTTGGTTTGTTTGTTTGGTGTGTGTGTGTTTGGGGGGGGGGTGTGTGTGTGTGTGCGATTAAATACGAACACTGTGGAAGGAAACTGGAGATTCAGGCCGGGGCCCATCAAACAAGAGCAGGACCCGGGAGTCCTCTAGCAGGCAGCATTCTTGGCAGGAGCTAAACTGGTTCTAGGTCAATATTTATCTTGGCTTCCAGCAGAAGCCAAAGCAAATATCTCTGGAAGAAAGCAATTCCCACTGAGGGCACAGATGCTGCAATCATGTTGAATCAAAGATGAGATCATAAAATAAATAATCAAAATCCAAGAGAAGAAGCCTCTTTGAGTGACAAAAGCAGAGGATTTGGGAACGCAAAGCCATACTACAATTGGGATTATCATACAAAGAATATAAAAACCAGGTCTGGAATGTTTAAAAGCATTCAGAGGATAATGAAAAATCTGAGGGTGTGAGTATCACCTTTGAAAGCAATCAGTTAATGTGAAAAAGAACAATACTGACATTTTAGAAAATCTTTGAATTTAAAACTCCAAAAGATGGATAACAATCAATTTATCTATAGCTTAAGGGAACTACTATGAACATCGAAAAGTACTGAAAAATGCAGTTCAGGGATATAATATGAGAAAAATAAATAGGACGTCAAGAGAATGTCAAGATCTGACACACATCTAATCAGTCACAACAGAAGAGAATACGCAAATTAGGAAATAGGCAATACTCAAAGATTTAAAAGCTAAGGATTTTCCAAAACTGGAGAAAAACATGAACCCACAAAAATGGAAAGGAAACCCCAAAAGAGCAGTAGATAGACTCATCAAAGTGAGACAAAATAGCAAAAGGGAAGATCTAAAAAGACCAGGAACAAAGGCATATTTAAGTTAGACTCGCGGCACCGCACAAAAGCAACAGTTCCTCCCGATTCTATCTTTGCCTTTGGGCCATTTAGAGCTATTGCCCTACATCGCATAGAGGTTTCAGAGGATCCATAATCATGAATCCTAAAAAAATAATTTTTAAAGATTTTGTTTGTTTTTTGCTTGTTTTGTTTTACAGGGAGAGCGCCAGTTGTGAGACAGTCTTGATTTTGCAGGACTGATGATTTTCACTACTTGCTTTTTTCTTTTTGTTTCTTTTCTTCAGCAACGAATCTCCAAGGTGTATCTCTCTCTCTCTCTCTCTCTCTCTCTCCTAATTCCTTCCCCCAAGGGCCCCCGCCTACTAGATCAAAGTCAATATCTATAATTACTTTTGTTTTGCTGTAAACATGCAATTGAACAAAAAAATAGATAACTTTGGCATCAGAGAACAATAACAAAAGAAGTATAAAGTACCTTGACTATTTCTATGAGTATTGATACACTTTTTTAATGGAGAAAATTCTCACATGTAAAGTAGGACATTCATTTAATTGGTTAATGAAATGATTTGGGATGAGAGATAATTCTCTGGGTCTGTGATGTTTCATGCTATTTGGAGGGATTTTTATCTTATGATTTTTTCTGGGCATGCCACTAACTGTCAAGGAGAATATATTCTTAGGGACCCTGACCACACCTTTGAGAAGCAGGGAATGTATCGGAGTTCGTGACAGCAGCCTCGGTGGAGTCAGAAGACACAATTCCGAGATGTAGGAGCCCATTTGTGTGCAAAAGGCATAGGTGTTAGATGAGGATACAGCTAATGAGAGATGGGAGGTTACGAAAGAGGAACTAGAAAGTGCAGTTGGCAAAGCTGACCTGGGGTCCCCAGTGTTCCCCCAGGGTCCCCTGTGTTCCCCCAGGGTCCCTTCATCCTAATCCTTTGTTTCTAATTCCCAAGGGATGTCCAGCAACACAGGTGTCATTGACAGTCATTCCCAGGTCCATTTCTAGCCCAGATTTGACAACAGTGAGGCTCTGTCCCAGCTGTGCTTTCAGTCTTAGAATTGGGCAGAAAAGTAAAATCTAAACAAATGAACAGTTCTATTCAAAGTATAAACATGTATTAGGAGGTTGGGATTGACACAGACACACTACTATATATAAAATAGACAACTAACAAGGACCTACTGTAGTGCACAGGGAACTCTACTCAATATACTGTGATAACCTATAAGGGAAAAGAATCCAAAAAAGTTACATATATATAACCGAATCACTGTGCTGTATACCTGAAATTAACATGACATTGAAAATCAACTATACTTCAATAAAATATATATATATTATTTAAATGACACACCACACAGTTTTACAATATTTAGTGATGAAGAATGAAATAAATGATGTTGAGGGAAAAAGAAAAAAATCCTCGATACAGAATTAAAGCTATTTGATATTATGCTTACTTCTATTATTTTGTCTATTACATAATTTCCTGCAGATAAACAGAAATGATACATTCTTCATTGCCTTCTGTTTCTGTTTTTACTTTACTTAATCACTAGCTTCCTAAAGAGAACACACCATATTTCAAGATATAAATATGGGTGGAAAATAAGAAATGCAAACTGTCACCCTGACATCAAATATTTAATTGCATTGGCACTTTAAAAAAAAAAAAAAAACTACAGTGAATTTCCACATTATATATGCTTTAAAGTGAACCAAAACATTTATCTTGGTGCCAGTAATGTTCTGGAACCCAGATCCCAGAGCCACATCTAAACCAGGGTATCTGTGTTCCATGAAAGTTCAAATTATATTCAGTGGTTACATTTTAAATAAGAACAGTAATAAGAAAGACATTGTTAAATTGTTTGAAGATTTAGGAGAAACATGGGTAGCGGATAGTGCAAATATAATAAAATAATAAAATTCCAGGTATACTTTAAATATTTGCTGTTGGTTTTGCACTAGATGGTAATGCCTTTTCCTTTAGATAAGGTGTGGTGATTCTTTCAAATTAGTAACCTGCCTCTTCTGCGGCTCGGTATTAAAAATCGGTCAGTAATGACCCTCCTTTACAGATAATTCTTTATAACTGAAAATAGAAGCTCTCCTTACTCCAGGCTTTCCATGTTCATCTGAACATGGAAACATGTTCATTTCCATGTTCAGGTACTTTAAAAAGTGGCTGTAAAGAGACACTGTTCTACACGCAGTGAGTTAGGCTTCATTAGAATCGCGCACGTCACAGAACGTCTGCGGATGCCTTTATTCATCTAATTATAATATTACATGGAAGAAAGGTGTGTGTGTGTGTGTGTGTGTACGCGCATATATGTAATGATATCCTTTATCTGAAGGATGCTGCTCTTTTTTTAATTGAAGTATAATTGATTTACAATGTTGTGTTAATTTCTGCTCTACAGCAAAGTGATTCAGTTATACACATATATACATTGTTTTTTTGTATTCTTTTCCATATGGTTTATCACAGGATATTGAATATAATTCCTTGTGCTATACAGTAGGTCCCTGTTGATTATCTATTTTACATATATTAGTGTGTATATTTTAATCCCAAACTCCCAGCCCATCCCTCCCCCACCCCCCTCCCCGATGGCAACCACAAGTCTGTTCTCTATGTCTGTGAGTCTCTTTCTGTTTTGTAGATAAGTTCATTTGTGTCATATTTTATATTCCACATATAAATGATATCATATGATATTTGTCTTTCTGACTTCACTTAGTATGATAACCTCTAGGTCCATCCATGTTTCTGCAAATGGCATTATTTCATTCTTTTTCATGGTTGAGTAGTGAAAAATGCTATTCTTTTTTTTTTTTTGGTTGCCTTGGGTCTTCGTTGCTGCATGCAGGCTTTCTCTAGCTGTGGCAAGCAGGGGTTACTCTTAGTTGCGGTGAGCGGGCTTCTCATTGCGGTGGCTTCTCTTGTTGCAGAGCACAGGCTCTAGGCACATGGGCTTCAGTAGCTGTGGCTCATGGGTTCTAGAGCACAGGCTCAGTCATTGTGACTCGTGGGTCCTAGAGCGCAGGCTCAGTAGTTGTGGCTCGCGGGCTCTAGATTGCAGGCTCAGTAGTTGTGGCTCGTGGGCTCTAGAGCGCAGGCTCAGTAGTTGTGGCACATGGGCTCAGTAGTTGTGGCTCACGGGCTCTAGAGCGCAGGCTCAGTAGTTGTGGCACGTGGGCTTAGTTGCTCCGTGGCATGTGGGATCTTCCCGGACCAGGGTTCGAACCCATGCCCCCTGCATTGGCAGGTGGATTCTTAAGGACTGCGCCACCAGGGAAGCCCAAGAATGCTATTCTTATACATGTACTGTCCTGCAGAGTGACCCCAATAGGAATAGATATTGCTGGGGTGCAGGCAGGCCACCCCAAAATGTGCCTCCCTGGCATACTGATTATTTTGAATTAAAGTTACTTAAGAAACAGCCGATGCAGGAGGGACACTCTGACCCTCCTCTCTGTCCCCCTGAAGCAGGAAATACATCCCCCCTGTGAAAGGGTCCCTCCCTGCATCTGGAGACAGAAGGACATCCTTACGGCCAGAGACAGGGAATTCGGGCTGAGAAGCCTATTATTTCTTTAACTAACTACCTCAAGTCCGAACTCCGATTAGATTCTTCATTAACTAAACACCGGTGTTCCTTTGTCCTGTTAATTCCTCACAAATGTATTGTTTCTTTGTCTAAAAAATATAAAAGCTGCCTGCTTTGGCCACTTCTTAGGTCCCATTTCTAGGAGACCTCTGTGCACACAAATTAAAATGTGTTTCTTTTTCTCCTGTTCATCTGTCTTGTGTTAATTTTATTATTAGTCCAGCTACAAGGACTCAAGAGGGGTACAAGGGGAATCTCCCTCTCCCCCACAATATTATAAGAGATTAAAGATAATAGGCAACCGTTTTCCTCAACTTGTCTGTAAACACGTCTCATCACATGATATTGACAGTCAGAGTCATTTATTCAGCACAACAAATATGTATAAAAGTGCTCTGTTCTGAAACAGCAAATATTTGCCTAAGAAATACTAATACTTAATGGTCATACACATAAACTATTTAATTTCATCTATGCTCCTGAACACACGGTTTAGGACTTTATTATACTTAATGGAATGTGACTTTTTTTTCTAACTGAAATTAAGTTCATAAAAAGAAAATCATTGTTTCATTTCATTTCAGTTCTATTCTATTTGGCATTACTGTGTTGTAGTCAAGTAGAGTTTCTGAAAGCGAAAGGATATAAAAATCGTCTTTAGGCAAAAGCAACCGAGAAAAGTAAATAAAAGGTCTTCTCATAGATATTAGCAATTTTATCACATAAATGCATTAGGTGCTTTGTGTAATTGGTCACAGAAAAGCAAGTGTTCATGCTCTACACACACACACACACACATACACAGTCACACATGAAGATATCGGTTTCATTTACAAATGTAAACATCTTGTTCTTCCTGTGTCTGAAGGCTCATGTCTCACAATGTAATCCACACCTCATTTCCTGTTCATGAACCGGGCTGTTACAGACCCCTGAGGACGGCTGCCATGGCAGATGCCCCGGGTTGTATCTGTGTCCGGGCGTCTCCCAGACAGCCCTGAAGCCGCTCAGGTTCACCCTCTGGGCTTCAGCTGTGACCGCCCCTCTGTCATCACCGACCGTGACAGCTCATGGCTTTGTGACGTGTGACCTTTGGGCTGCTGGTCATTTTACCCTAATCAGGAGTTCCCACCTGGGCTGACACAAGCCTCACTTAACTGTGATCATGGATTCTGCTGGGGGAGAAATTTGGAAAAGATGCAGTCAGGTGGCTTGTCTCTGCAATGGCTACATAAACAGGTCAAGGATAGAACAGCAGAGGCTGGAGAGTCTACGTACAAGATGTGAGTCTATGTACTCAGATGCCCGGCACCTGGACTGAGGTAGCTCAACCAGCACTTCGTCAAGAGGGTTGACCAGAACACCAAGATGTGCTTTACCATGTACCTCGGGCTTCTCACGGAATGGAGGCTGGCTACCAAAGATGCAGCATCCCATAAACGTGTGGTCCTCACAGCCAGGCGGAAGCTGCAGAGTCTTATATGGCTACACAGCATTACTTCTGCCCTACATGATGGATCCAGGAAGACACAGCCATCCCTGAGTCAAGGGGAGGGGACCTGGAATCCTCATATTTGATATGGTGGATGGCAAAGAATTTGTGGGCACTTTTTAAAGTTGCCACACACAGCTACACCCACTGGATTGCCCCTCCATGGTTTGCTATCACAGTAAATCAAAGTACAGGTCAGCACTGCTGGAAAAAGAAAAGATTTCCAAATTTCACAGCACTTCTCAAGGATCTTGAGGAAATCAAGAAAGAACTGTGAAAATCCTTGGGAATTCTGGAGCACAGGTATTATCGATTACTCTAGGATGGCCAACCTCAGGTTTGCTGTTATCCAGTCCCTTGGAATCGTAAGTGGGTCAGCAATTATACGCAAGAAAGCACATAACAGACAGCGAACTGTGGTAGGTTTTGTCTTTAAGAGGAAGTAAAATGAGAATAACCATTGGCTCATTCAACACAAGTGCTTATTGTTAACCTTGAAGATGCATACTTCTTAAAGGAACATTTAGGGACATCTCTAAAGACGGGACTTTTTGAAATACCTATATTTCCAGGACTACACAGTGCTAAATGAGATTCTCAAGATTCTTCACTTTCAGAACACGCTACATAGATTGTAGTACCTCTACGTAGGTTCTTTATTTAAAATTTATTTCATTGAAGTATAGTTTATTTACAATGTTGTGTTCATTTCTGCTGTACAGCAAAGTGATTCAGTTATACATACATAGATTCTTTTTCATATTCTTTTCCGCTATGGTTTATCATAGGATATTGAATATAATTCTCTGTGTTCTACAGTAGGACTTTGTTGTTCATCCATCCTATATATAATAGTTTGCATTTACTAATCCCAAACTCCCAATCTATCCCTCCCCCAAACCCCTCCCCCTTGGCAACCACAAGTCTGTTTCTGTTTCATAGATATGGTTCATTTGTGTCATATTTTAGATTCCACATATAAGTGATATCACATGGTATTTGTCTTTCTCTTTCTGACTTTACTACACTTACTATGATAATCTCTAGGTCCATCCATGTTGCTGCAAATGGCATTATTTCATTCTTTTTTATGGCTGAGTAGTATTCCACTGTATATATGTACCACATCTTCTTTATCCATCCCTCAGTTGATGGACACTTAGGTTGTTTCCATGTCTTAGCTATTATGAGTAGTGCTGCTATGAACACTGGGGTGCATGTATCTTTTTGGATTAGAGTTCTGTCTTTATATATGCCCAGGAGTGCATCCCACATTTTAAATAGGTTGGGTTTTTAATACTTCTTGTACTTTCTTCTATGACCCATGGACCAAGCAGAACTATTTTTCTTAAATTGCCAAACAGTCAAGGACTTCCAAGGTAATTGCTTTCATTGACTTTTAACTTAATTCTGTTTGATCAAAGAATATACTTGATAGAACTTCAGTCTTTGAAAATGTGTTATGATTTATTTTATGGCCCAGAGTATGGCCGATCCTTATGGGTGTTTCATGCACACTTGAGGAGAGGATGTGTTCTACACTTGGCGGGGGAGTGAATGTTCTGCAGAGGTCAGTTATTTCAAGATGTCGGAGGGGGCAGCTCACATCACCTTTACTCTTACCGATATTCTACTTGTTACACCATTTACTGAGAGGGCAGGGTCGAACTCTGAATCTGTAATTGTGGATTTAACTATTTTCAACTTTAGATCTCTCAGAATGGTGCTCCCTCTATTTTGAATCTCTGTTATTTGTGTACACACATCTGTAATATGTTTATATTTTCCTGATGATTTAACCCTTACTGTTAGGAAATGTCTTTTCTTTTTTTAAAATTTTATTTATTTATTTGGTTGCACCAGGTCTTAGTTGCGGCTCCCGGGCTCCTTAGTTGCAGCATGGGAACTCTTAGTTGTGGCATGCATGAGGGATCTAGTTCCAGGACCAGGGATCAAACCCAGGCCCCTTGCATTGGGAGCGTGGAGTCTTATCCACTGCACCACCAGGGAAGTCCCAGCCTCACTTATTTAAAGTTTAAGTAAGTGATCATGGTCATGTAATATTGAAGATGGCTGTGGACACTTATTTCTCAGCATCTTCCTCATGATAGATCCAAAGTGACAAGAGTTACTTCTGAATGAGTTTCAGAAAAAATGGGCAGGATGAAGGTTTAAAAGATAAGAATGGGTACACTGCGACACAACCCTTCTCGGTCACACACAACATCATTGCTAAGATTCCTGACAAACCTACAGGAGCAGGGTCCTTGTGGGAACCAGCCAAGGAGAAGTTTTCTGTACGAAGACGGTCCCATGACACAGCAGTAGGCTTGTGTGTGGGCACCGGGAAGGTGGAGAGAAGCATGGGGACAGAGCTGGGGACCTTTTAGAAACCACAGCTTGAGAGTGGACACATTACATTCCGTCCTTCTGCAAATGTCTACTGGGCATTTTTATAAACATTGGTATAAAGTATTGAGGAAGCTTAGAAGAAACTTCCTTCTCCTGGGGAGCTTCCCATTCGTCTGGGAAAAGCAGGCGAACAAGTAAATAAATGTCTATTAGGTCAGATGTCGATGAGTGTGGTGCGCAAAATAAAACGGAGAGAACAGCTGAGACAGACTACAGGTTTGAAGGAGGACGCCTTAAAATACTCGAAGGAAGATCGCTCCACACAGAAAGAAGGGCAAGGGCAGACACCTTGGGATGACCACGCTTCTGCCACTGGGAGATGCACTGTATGTCCCGGGTGGAGGGCTACTGAACCTGTGAGGTCATGGAGGGTCTGGGGACCGGGTCAGCTGGGACCTTACAAGATTTACATGGACTTTGGGGGAGAAGTTTTCCCTGGGAAGACTTTGGAATTTTGTAAGTGGTGGCTAACATCACAATATTTGTACCTCTTCAGTGGTCACGATGCTTGCTTTGTTTGCAATAATTTTGCACAGCAAACAAGTTGAAACAGAAGTGCTTTGAAAACAATTCAACAGTCTAGAAAAGATCGGGGTTGGAGCCTTTGCATTTTAGCCTGTGCCAAAGCTGTTCATTAATACTTTATGGAGAAGGCAGGGGAGAAATAATTTAGTCTATTTTGCACAAATTACTGAAACCTCTGAAATATTTATTTTAAAAATAACAGGTGATTTTTTTTTTTCTTTCTCCCCTGAAGAAAAATAAACAACCCTGTTCAGCCAACCGCCCCCTCCTTGGAAACAACTGTCTTGGCCACTTACCATCTCTCACTGCAAGTATATTATAAATAGAAAGCCAACAGGACATTTTTTTTTAAACATCTTTACTGGAGTATAATTGCTTTACAATGGTGTGTTAGTTTCTGCTGTATAACAAATCGAATCAGCTATACATATACATATATCCCCATATATCCTCCCTCTTGCGTCTCCCTCCCACCCTCCCTATCCCATCCCTCTAGGTGGTCACAAAGTACCGAGCTGATATCCCTGTGCTATGCGGCTGCTTCCCACTAGCTATTTTACATTTGGTAGTGTATATATGTCCATGCCACTCTCTCACTTCGTCCCAGCTTACCCTTCCCCCTCCCTGTGTCCTCAAATCCATTCTCTACGTCTGCATCTTTATTCCTGTCCTGCCCCTAGGTTCTTCAGAACCATTTTTTTTTTTTTTTAGATTCCATATATATGTGTTAAAGATATGGTATTTGTTTTACTCTTTCTGACTTACATCACTCTGTATGACAGACTCTAGGTCCATCCACCTCACTACAAATAACTCAATTTCGCTTCTTTTTATGGCTGAGTAATATTCCATTATATATATGTGCCACATCATCTTTATCCATTCATCTGTTGATGAACACTTAGGTTGCTTCCATGTCCTGGCTATTGTAAAGGGAGCTGCAATGAACACTGTGGTACATGACTCTTTTTGAATTATGGTTTTCTCAGGGTATATGCCCAGTAGTGGGATTGCTGGCTCATATCGTAGTTCTATTTTTAGTTTTTTAAGGAACCTCCATACTGGTCTCCATAATGGCTGTATCAATTTACATTCCCACCAACAGTGCAAGAGGGTTCCCTTTTCTCCACACCCTCTCCAGCATTTATTGTTTGTAGATTTTTTGATGATGGCCATTTTAACTGGTGTGAGGCGATACCTCATTGTAGTTTTGATTTGCGTTTCTCTAATGATGAGTGATGTCGAGCATCCTTTCATGTGTTTGTTGGCATATATCTTCTTTGGAGAAATGTCTACTTAGGTCTTCTGCCCATTTTTGGAATGGGTTGTTTGTTTTTTTGATATTGAGCTGCATGAGCTGCTTGTAAATTTTGGAGATTAATCCTTTGTCAGTTGCTTCATTTGCAAATATTTTCTCCCATTCTGAGGGTTGTCTTTTTGTCTTGTTTATAGTTTCCTTTGCTGTGCAAAAGCTTTTAAGTTTCATTAGGCCCCATTCGTTAATTTCTGTTTTTCTTTCCATTTCTCTAGGAGGGGGGTCAAAAAGGATCTTGCTGTGATTTATGTCATAGAGTGTTCTGCCTATGTTTTCCTCTAAGAGTTTTATAGTGTCTGGCCTTACATTTAGGTCTTTAATCCATTTTGACTCAACTTACCACTGGAACTTATTTATCTTTTACATATAGATCCCTAGTCCATAAATGATAAGAACCGCTATTATACAAAGAAACAGAACATAGTCCCTGCTTCCTGGTATTCAATATTTAAAATATTCCTGATTTGGATAAGTCTATTGGAATTTCTATATAATACCCTTCTCTTTAACAGCAGTACATGGAAATGCATTTAAAGTTAGATCTTTTAATTCTGTTCCATTTTAAAATCATAATCATAAACCCCTGGAAGTGAAGTAAAAATAACGTCTTTTGTTGAACAACATTTTACAGGGAACGGTTTATAGGAAATTTTCATACATAGGTGGAGTTTCATTTTTTAAAAAAGATGTACATAGAACATTCAAGGATATTTTATGCAGTGAAGACAGTCATTAAAAATGCAACTCCACATACAAAGAAAGTGGAAAATAGTAGAAAATTGTGCAGTTTTGACTTCTCAAGGAAAGAGGATTTGAGAGGCTATTTGAATTACAATAAAAAGAGGGTTTTAATTTTTTTTTTTTAAGGAATCAACAGTAAGCCCAAACAAGCATTTGGTGTGTTTATAAAGAAGTCTTAAATGGTGGAGGAAGATGTACTGAATGAAGTTTGGAAAGCCAACTCTTTTGAATAGAACATCTTGTCTTGGGAGTATGACTTCAAACAGCTGCCTCTTACTGTGAATTCTCTGGTACTGGCATTTTAGGGAGGCTACTTCATTGAAGATGTTTCAATGAGGATGTTTCCTATAGATTATTGATATAATCTATACGTTGCAGGGAAAACTTGAGAAATTATGACGACTTCGCTTCGCTGCCTTCCCTCTACTGAGTGTGACCCCAAAGACATGGACATGATTTCCCAGAAGAAGGGCTGTTATTTTCATGTATAGACACAGGGATGGAAATGGTGGAAGAATTTCCTGATTGTGTGGAACTTTAATAATAAGACCTACTGAGCCACCGCAAAACACACTCACGTGATCCTAATGCCCAAGACAAAACTAGCAGTTCTACAGGTTTTTTAATTTCTTTTTTCTCCTCATCAAATAGACTCAGCTCTAGTCTTGCCTTCAAAGATGGTTTCAATCCACGCTTTTACATCCTGCTGTTTATGGAAGTTTGCTATTGAGTCAGCAGGCATGTGCCCAAAGAAGAAAAAACGTTACTCTAATGGGAAGCAGGGCAAGGAAACAGACCTCAATAGGCATTTAATGGATAAATGGAACATTTCACATTGAAGTGGGAAATTATGCACTCAATAGGTTCACAGGAGAAAAATCCTCGTGTAGGTTTGAAGCCAACAATCTCATCTCAGCCAACGCATTACTAGTCATTTGTTACACGTACAACTGGTCGACCCTTTAACCACCCTTCCTTCCCTACAATGTGTTCTCCTGATGCCAGCTGCGTTTACTTAGTTGATTTCCACTCAACCTCAGCTTAAATACCACCACCCATTATTCACTCATTACTCACTCTTGATGATTTTAAAGTACCCCTTTATAACACTTTGCACAGTTTTCACTGTGGCAATCTACACTGTGGATTGCTGTGAAGATGGCGTTCTCAGTCACCATATTCTTCACTACATCCCTAAATGCTGCCCAGAGATGCAAGATCTGGATGAGAGTTGTTTACTATGGAAGTGACAGTCCAACAAACACCTCACCTAGCCTATCAGGCCTTTTTTCAAACTCATAGCAATACAGGAAAATCAGGGTCTTGCAATGTGATTTACTGTCCTGGAACTCTTGCACAGAACTGGTGAAAATTAGATGTGTTTCCTTTAAACTTCCAAAAATCTGTCCTTCCTCACATTTACAGAGAGACGTGGGATGTGTAATTTCTCTGGTGTTTTTGTTTTGCTTTGCTCAACCATAAAACGTGAATAGGTGAGACCCTCAAAGGATGGATTAGTGTGAGCTTTCATACCAGGAAGGATACATTTAAAATTTTCACTAAGTTTCTCTATGCGTGCAAAAATACTCTGCTTTGTTCAACTTAAATTTTATATATAATACAATCAACATGTTTATATTTAATATTAAAGTATATTATATATTATATAAAAGTATATATACTATTATATATTATAAAAGTATATGTAATATATAATATATATTAAATATTTTTATACATTTATATTAGAGATGTTTATTATGTATAATATATATTCCCTATATATATCTCATATTTGTTCTGTTTCTCTGGAGAACCCTAATACAAGCTTCATGAGCAATTATTAAATTTTAAGGATGCTTTATAGATTTGCAAACAATATTATGGGGCTTGAGAAATATATATTTGCTACACTGGATTGTTTCACCCTCTTCTGAATCATTTATTTGTTATACTATTGATACTTATTTATTCTGATTATTCCTTCTCAATTAAAAAAGTGACTTTAGCACCTATTCCTCTCCAAATATGCCACATTTCTCTCTTCTTCTCTTGCAAAATTCTTCAAGAGAGTTGTCTAGACAGGAGTACACCTATCTCTCTCCTTTTCACGTCTCTCTGGAATGCACCTCAAAGCCGAGGGCAGGGTGGGGCTTATGGATGTCATACGGACGTGAGCCGAAATGATGATTGACCCAGATGCACCCACATTTCAACCACCTCCACACCGTGAAGTACGACGGATCACATCAACTTCTTACCTTATGACATGTTCTGCGGAGGCATGCCACATGCTGCCTCTGAGAAGAAACTTGCAATGTCATTGTGGGGTTCGGCGCAAACTCCTGTTTTTCCCTTTGCCCCGAGAATGGACACTTCCCACAGAAAGAGCTACTGCTCCTCCGGTGTCCTGGAATGAGGAAACATGGAGCAGAGCCTTCCACGAGCTGCCGCGTGCATGGCCGGGAGGCTGACATAAACACTGACCCGTGTCGACTACCACCGACGCTGGGTGCTGGGGACACCAGCCAAGCGGGCTGACGAAGACGTCTGGTGTGTTCTCACACATCAGGTGTCCACACACAGACTCCACCACGTGCCCCAAAACGACCCAAGGTCCATCTTCTGAGTCTTAGACGCCCGCAGACGGACGTCTACATCTCTGGCTGTTCCTCCTCTCTCCCAATCTATACTCCATCTGCAAGCACGTGACGGAGGTTCTATTTCAAAGTGTTTGCAGAAACCAAACATGAGTCATTACTAATACCAGGACCACTGGGAACAAATAGCACCCTCTCATCCATTGCCCTGTTTTCCAACAAGATCCCTGAGTGGTCTCACCCCACCCGGCCGCTGTCAAGAAGTGAAATATACAATCTGATTAAAGTTAACGTCAGAGCACCGTGTTTCTCCACTCAAAACTCACCGGGGGCTTCCTGTTTTGCTAAGGGTTAGAGACCACATTTCAAAAATGCTTCTGTGTCTCCACAATTCTCCCGTCTGTATGTGACTTGCGAGGTACAGAGGGAAGCCCTGAGAATTTATGACCAATTGTTATTTAAACAGCTTATAAATTACCTCAATATTTATGGTAATTTTATTTATGCCTTACCCCAAAGTAACACCTGTGTTTGGTCAAGTTCATCTGTAATGTAAGGATAATAAGGGCCCCTATTTCAGAGGGTGGCTAAAAGAATCCCAAGAGATATGCCAAAAACATTTAGACCAAAGCTTAATATATATCCTCCCAATAAGTTCAAAATATTTTCAAATTTCCAATTACTTTTTCTTGGATCCACCTTTTTTTAAAAAAATTCTTTCTAAATTCCAAATATATACGCACTTTCAAGTTCTCTTTTTACTCATGCTGTACTAAATTCAACGTTAAATGCATAATAATCTGTATGATTTTACTGTTGTGTCATTTGTGAGACTTCCTCAAAGTTTCAGCAAATAGAAAATTTTGGTTTGCTTTTTTTAAAGTTCAAGCATTCTCCCATTGTTCTGTGAAATGTTTTAGACAGAATGATTAGTTAAACTTGATGAATCTTCTTTTCCAAATGTTTTATATCTTTTGTGATAGTTTATTGAAATGTCCTCTCAGTCCTGAAAGAAGTGTGTTGAACTCTCCCACTCTAATTTTGCAATCGTAGTTCTGTCGATGTCTGCTCCGGTGATTTCAGGATTTAGTGTTCCTCATATGCTCTTTTAGGACTGTTATACCTTCCTGGTGTGTCTCATCTTTTACTCTTGTCCACTGTTCCTTTTTTCCCCCCTTTCTTGCATTTTTTGCTAATTCTGTCTGATATTACTATAGCCATAACAGCTTACTTAAACTTCGTGTTTGTTGGGTTTTTATTAATTTTATCCTGAATGTGCACACAAGGTGTCTTGGTTCAGAGGTGGATTTCCTGTGAAGAATCTCACAGGAAATAATAAGTGCATTCCTGGGGTTTGCCCCATTCCTTACCCAGTGGGGATGCAATGAGAAACAAGTCACTTGTCCAAAGTGAGGAGCCTAACGCCCTAGGGGGCAGGAAAAATGAGTTTTCTTTGTGTGGACAGGTCAAGGGGAAAGCTGTCCTCTGAAGAAGTCTTCTCCTTTCTCCAGCCCTTTGGAACGTAAATGAAACCTCCCCAGGAGCCTGAGGCACCTGTCTTTTTTATCCCCTACCAATGGCCATAAGGTCATGGGATCATTCCTCCTTGAAGTGTAAATACCCCAAGTGAACACCAGTCTTCTAGGGACCTTGGGGCTTAACCTAAAGATAAGTCTGAGTTCTAACCAGTTACCTTTGGGGGAGATAAGAGAAGTTTTATTATCCTGTTGGATCAGAGCAATTATTTCCTTCATTAGAGAAACAAATGGCTACACACCTAACCCTTATGGCATGTGAAAATGTTTCCAGGAGAAGTGAAAGGTAACATTTCCTAATTTTATATCATATATACTTCCGTGTCCCATTGACTAAAGCTTTTTTGTTTTCTTTTGTTTTGTTTACAGAAACACTGAAAAAGCCAGAAAAGTTTTCTTTCTCCAAAATGTTTTTTTTAGGGTTTTTATGGTATATTCCTTTCCAGTGTGTTTGCATCTTTATATCTAAGAAGTATATCTGGTAAAGAACATACATTGTACATTTTTCACAGAGTCTGATTCTCTTCGTATGTTATATGGAGATGATAGTAAATTTTACATAAGTTTATTACTGTATATGTATGTGCAAACATAGATGACAGATAAATTTAGGTAAATTATATACTATAATACAACATTTAATAGGATCTATCTACCTAGCTAGCTATTTGTCTATCTACATACAATTTCGTTCTATCAATTTCAAGTTCTGTGTATTTCACCAAAATTAACAATTAAAAGAAAAAAAGGTATTAGACTTAGTAGTCACTCTTTCGGGAGTCTTTTCACTCAAGCGACTGTATGACTTGCTGTCTTCCACTCATCAGATCTCTGCCCGGGTGCCCTGTGTTATGTTTCCATATGACCCTCGTCAATCTCCTACACTGTGGGTTTATTTGTCTGTTTCCTGTCTCCCCTCCCGGAACAGAAGCTCTGTGGATCCGTACCTGTGCGGGCCGCTGTTTTCTCTGCTGCAAGCCTAGAACGATGGCCTCCCCCAGCCTGGGCTCAACAGAGACCTGCTGAATACACACCCGACCCTCGGTATTGGCACCTGTGAAAATACCCCCTTTCTGGACAGTATGCATGGGGGTAAGTGCCTACTCTGCTCTCTGCTGTACTTTTTGAAATTGGAGCATAGTTAATTTACAATGTTGCGTGAGCTTCGGGTGTAGAGCAAAGTGATTCAGTTATATATATACATATATATACATATATAGTGAATCAGCTCTACGTATCCCTATATCCCGTCTTTTTTGGATTCCCTTCCCATTTAGGTCGCCACAGAGCACTGAGTAGAGCTCCCTGTGCTGTACAGCAGATCCTCATACATACATATTCTCTGTCAGATTCTTTTCCATTATAGGTTATTCCAAGACACTGAACATCTGCTATACTTTTTAGTAGTTATTTTTTAAAAATCTGAGACACCCATTCATTCCACAGATACGGAATTTGTCTCCTAACGCAGTCACCAGATGGCTACAATTTAGGAAGGTTCATGAAGTGCCGTCCTTGAGTGCAGGTAACCTGCTAGGCAGGATTAGAGAGGAAGCTCTCATACGTTTCCTGCGCGACTTACTTGGGCTGAGAGTGGCTTTTTCCTCAAACGCGGGACTAGCTAATATGGAAATGTAACTCAGGGACGGGGAGGGGGAAGAAATTCCACAGTTCACGGACAGTAAACATGGTGACAAACAACGGAGCTCGGTGCCGTGTCCCCACAAGAACGCCATGCCCGCCATCAGGCAAAATAAATACACACAGCGAGACGAAAATAAAGAACGAAGAGACGCTATGCACGTGAAAAGCAGTGCACGGATAATGGGGGAGACAGTGGTGCCTGCCCTTCCAGAGGGAAGCTGCCCCTCCGACATTTGTACAAACTACGGGACTGTCTCCTCTAGTTGGGTCAATGCCTATTTTCCTGATTGAAACGGGCCACACGCGTATCTTGAAGTTAGCACAGACACTGGAGGTGTGACCGAGGTTTGCAGTTTCTTTTTCCCCGTCTGCATGGATGGATCTGTGGGATTTCGGATGGCCCGAGGGGCGCGCAGGAGGCTTGGGGAGGAGAGATTTCTGGACAGAAAACTGCGTGGCAAGATGAAGACCCTTGCTCCTGCTGTCCCCATTTGGAGACCTGAGCCCAGCAACTTCTCCCTAGCAATACTAAAGTTGAGACTAAAACATAATAATAGCAATAATAATAATAACTATTATTAGAATATGAAGCAACGAGTAGGGGCTGCTTTGGCTACACCAGGCAACTCCTGAGATCCCCTTGGAATGATACAGTGCACTGTGGAATCCACATAATCAATGATCAGGGGGCATTTTTCTAGGACATGCATTCTCAGTGGTGGCAATACTGCCCCTAAAAGGGGCCCAAAAGGGATTCCTTGTGGGTTAAAAACAATCACGTTCTTGTATCTACAAAGCCCAGACACAAATAGTGTATGTAACCAGATAGACAGTTATTTCTGCTATTAAGATTTCATGGAGGTGGGGCTGGCTGAAAAAGAAAGATCTCAAAAGGTTCCTTGGAAAAAGGGGGTCTGATAGTCGTTTTATGGATGTGGATGCAGATGTGCATGTGAGTGTGTCAGTGTGAGTGTGTGAGTGAGTGTGTGTGTGTGAGAGTGTGTGTGTGTGAGTGCGTGTGTGTGTGTGTGAGTGCGTGTGTGTGTGTGTGTGCGCCCCTTTTGGGGCTTTATATACGTGTATCCAAATCTATCTGACCCAAAGCCTAGCCATCTCCTCTGACTCAGAATTACTCCATTACCTGGGTCCATATACACTTCTACTGAACCTGTCTTCCACGGTCTCTGTGTATTTATATTGTCTTTTAATAGGGTCCTCATCCATTTCTACTCTGCTTGTAAAAGAGAAGGTGAACCAGCCAATTAACAGCTGGACTGGAGTTCTTGCATTTGATAACAGAGTGTAAGCTATTTCAGGAATATTTCCATTTCTTCCTTTGCCACTGATTTGGGTAGTCACACAAGTTTATAAATCCTGCTTTGTTCAGTAAAGTTAGATAATTTGTGCTGATGTGCAAAAGAGAAGGGAAACTCCTGAGGGATGATGTCAGACAAAATTAAAAGAGATGGACTAAAATTTCTACAGAGAATTTTGCTTTTACCTTTCTGGAGAATGGAAAACCCTTTACGTCGCATCCAATAACCCAGAGAAGACCAGTGAGAATGGGCCATTCAAGGTTTATATGCGTAATATTCATCTTGATGATGAAAATGACAGAGCAGCCTTCAACTTTTTTGTCAAGTAGCAAAAATAACATAGAAGGAAACCACATATGTATCCCAAAGCCTGAGGGAGGGTCTGGCTTTCCTGTTTGCAGGAAACTATTGGGATTATACGTCGAACAGCATGACTCCCTGAGTTATGGGGCTGAGAAGGGTCTCTGGAGCTGTGGGATCAGGTCCGCTCTAAGCCTCCAGGGAATGTCCTGGAGCCTTTGCTTCGAGGGAGGAGTCCCAGAAGCTCCACTGGCATCAACTCATGAAAGGAAAGAGGGACACAGCAGTGGGAAGAGGACCCTGCCCTCGACCCCGACAGTCCCACCCGGGGGCTTGAATCCTTCACGCGGAATTGGTAAGCGATGGTTCCCACTGTGCCCCAGAAGCTGTAAGCAGGGGGAGGACACACAGTGCGCTCTGCCCTGAAAGGGCTCACGCACAGCGATGTTCGATCACGACTACATTTATTAAAGCTGTCACAGCCCCAAGTACTACCCATGGAATGTTGACTATACTGCAGGCGGTTTACTAAGAACTTGAATGAATAAGAGAAGAGGAAGAAACATGTTTTTCACCTTCATTGATGAAAAGAGAGTGAGGGATACAGATTCATATGCTAATAACAATATTGTACGTGAAACTCTACAATAATGGTATGGATGAGGTGGAAAGAGGGCACCAAAAAGCTGGAGAGGGTGGGGGCACGGGGAGTCTGAAAAATTACATGAGGAATGTGGTGCGTAGAGGATGCTTTGAAGGGGGATTGGGATTTCTAAACAAAGAGCTAGGAAAAGGGAGAAATACTGCCATCCTCAGAGGCACCCATTTATTTAAAAACACAGGAAATAACAAATAGCGTCAGGGAGCTGGGATAGTATGTGTGGAGGTCACTGTACAAGTGGAGATTTAGAAAAGAAATATTAGACTTCGTTCTGAAGACTCCTATATGCCCAACGACTATCCGTTTCAACTTCGCCACAACAGAAATGGGTATCTATTGAGTTATGCAGAAGCAGTCAAATTCCACTTCTTTCTAATTATGCTTCTCCTGTGAACTCATGAAATAGAAAAGAAACAAGGTGTGGATTCTCAAATTTAATTCTGAAGTTTCAGCTTCACCATATAGATCAATGGCAATGCCTTAAACTAAAAAAGAATATTTTAGGAATTGTAGATCTTGGTGTCTGTCCGTCTGTCTCTCTCTCGCTCACATTTAAATTTTATGTTAAATTAGTAATAAATGTAAACACATAATTTGACTATTTCACCCTCAAAAGAACAGTTATTCCCATGGTAACATTTAAGTTTAAGCAGAAGAATCCAAACATAAAGAAATGAAGCAGGAGGAATTATTTCAATCAAAGAAATATAGGGTATCCCAAAACATCAGAGTGCTAAGAGATCTCTTGTCAATAGGATTAAAATATATATTTACGTTGTAGGTGTAAGTTATGTTAATCTTCACTTTTATCTGTCGTTTAAATCCAGATATGATGGCATTCAGAAATACAGCTTAATATTTCAAAAAACAGCAGTAAAAAGAAAGAGGGAAAGTGCAAAGAAGAATTCTAGGAGGAAACAGAAGATTTGAAGGAAATATTTCTATCAGTATAAACACCAGGGCAAATTTACTGTCCAAAATAATGATGAGAATAAAGGGTTGGATCCACCAGAGGGCAGAGAGCAGAAGCAAGAACAACAATCCTGCAGCCTGTGGAACAAAAACCACATTCACAGAAAGATAGACAAGATGAAAAGGCAGAGGGCTATGGACCAGATGAAGGAACAAGATAAAACCCCAGAAAAACAACTAAATGAAGTGGAGATAGGCAACCTTCCAGAAAAGAATTCAGAATAATGATAGTGAAGATGACCTGGGACCTTGGAAAAAGAATGGAAGCAAAGATCGAGAAGATGCAAGAAACGTTTAACAAAGACCTAGAAGAATTAAAGAACAAACAAACAGAGATGAACAATACAATAACTGAAATGAAAGCTACACCAGAAGGAATCAATAGCAGAATAACTGAGGCAGAAGAACGGATAAGTGACCTGGAAGACAGAATGGTGGAATTCACTGCCACAGAACAGAATAAAGAAAAAAGAATGAAAAGAAATGAAGACAGCCTAAGAGACCTCTGGGACAACATTAAACACAAAAACATTCGCGTTATAGGGGTCCCAGGAGGAGAAGAGAGAGAGAAAAGATCCGAGAAAATATTTGAAGAGATTAGAGTCGAAAACTTCCCTAACGTGGGAAATGAAATAGCCACCCAAGTCCAGGAAGCGCAGAGAGTCCCAGGCAGGATAAATCCAAGGAGAAACACGCCAAGACACATAGTAATCAAATTGACAAAAATTAAAGCCAAAGAAAAATCATTAAAAGCAACAAGGGAATAATGACAAATAACATACAAGGGAACTCCCATAAGGTTAACAGCTGATTTCTCAGCAAAAACTCTACAAGCCAGAAGAGAGTGGAATGATGTATTTAAAGTGATGAAATGGAAGAACCTATAACCAAGATTACTCTACCCGGCAAGGATCTCATTTGGATTCGACGGAGAAGTCAAAAGCCTTACAGACAAGCAAAAGCTAAGAGAATTCGGCACCACCAGACCAGCTTTACAACAAATGCTAAAGGAACTTCTCTAAGTGGGAAACACAAGAGGATAGAAGGCCTGACAAAAACAAACCCAAAACAATTAAGAAAATGGTAATAGAAATATACATATTGATAATTACCTTAAATGTGAATGGATTAAATGCTCTAAACAAAAGACACAGGCTCACTGAATGGATACAAAACAAGACCCATATATGTGCTGTCTATAAGAGACCCACTTCAGACCTAGGCACACATATGGACTGAAAGTGAGGGGATGGAAAAAAGATATTCCATGCAAATGGAAACCAAATGAAAGCTGGAGTAGCAATACTCATATCAGATAAAATAGACTTTAAAATAAAGAATGTTGCAAGAGACAAGGAAGAACACTACATAATGATCAAGGGATCAATCCAAGAAAAAGCTATAACAATTTTAAATATATATGCACCCAACATAGGAGCACCGCAATACATAAGGCAAATGCTAACAGCTATAAAAGAGGAAATCAACAGTAACACAATAATAGTGGGGGACTTTAACACCTCACTTACACAAATGGACAGATCATCCAGACAGAAAATTAATAAGGAAACACAAGCTTTAAATGACACAATAGACCAGATAGATTTAATTGGTATTTATAGGACATGCCATCCAAAACCAGCAGATTACACTTTCTTCTCAAGTGCACATGGAACATTCTCTGGGACAGATGACATCCTGGGTCACAAATCAAGACTCGGTAAATTTAAGAAAACTGAAATCATATCCAGCATCTTTTCCAACCACCACACTATGAGATCAGAAATAAATTACAGGGAAAAAAACGTTAAAAACACAAACACATGTAGGTTAAACAATACTAAACGTTACTAAATAACCAAGAGATCACTGAAGAAATCAAAGAGGAAATCAAAAAATACCTAGAGACAAATGACAATGAAAACACGAAGATCCAAAACCTACGGGATGCAGCAAAAGCAGTTCTAAGAGGGAATTTTATAGCAATACAATCCTACCTCAAGAAACAAGAAAAATCTCAAATAAATAATCTAACCTCACACCTAAAGGAACTAGAGAAAGAAGAACACATAAAACCCGAAGTTAGTAAAAGGAAAGAAATCATAAGGATCAGAGCAGAAATAAATGAAATAGAAATAAAGAAAGCAATAGCAAAGATCAATAAAATGAAAAGCTGGTTCTTTGAGAAGATAAACAAAATTGATAAACCTTTAGCCAGACTCATCAAGAAAAAGAGGGAGAGGACTCAAATCAATAAAATTAGAAATGAAAAAGGAAAAGTTACAGTGGACACCACAGAAATACAAAGCATCGTAAGAGACTACTACAAGCAACTCTATGCCAATAAAATGGACAACCTGGAAGAAATGGACAGATTCTTGGGAGGTACAGAGGTCCCTGATTGAGAACCAATATCCTACAAGCAGTTTTAGAAAACCTTCCCAGATCTGGTCAAACCAAAGCTCCTAGGTAGGAACAGAGACATCTACATAAGAAACCAGTACCCTACAGGATACTTAAAACAGGGCAAGCTTTGGGAAGTGTTTTGGGAAGACTTTGTCGCTGAAAAGTATGGTTTGAGATGAGATCCAATGACATCTCCTGGGGCGTCTGTTAGAAACGCAGGGTTCCAGGCTCAATACTAAACATGCTCCATCAGAACCAGCAGCATCAATAAATTTCTTTGGGGGGGAGGTCACTGAGCATGTTCCCGTTTGAAAGGCACTGTGTAGAGAATGTCACCAGGATCAGATCTCAGAAAGTGGGCTTGTGGTTAATTATATCAGGTTAGATTCTAAGTACATTGGAACCTTGGTCAGGAATCCTTGAGGGAACCAGGTGTATTTAGGGGCCAGGTTCAAAAGCTTCCTTGCATTATTTAGATAGGAATTGTGAAATCTAAGACGTGAAAACAATGATCACAGAGAAAACAGGAAAACAAGACAGAAATTTATAAACTGGAAAAAAGAGGCTTCACAGTTACAGAAACCTGGACAAATTTGAGAAGGAAACCCAATGTTCATTGCAGTACTAGTTACAATAGCCACGACATGGATGCAACCTAAATGGATAAAGATGTGGTACAGGGACTTCCCTGGTGGTACAGTGGTTAAGAAACTCCCTGCCAATGCAGGGGACACGGGTTCGAGCCCTGGTCCAGAAAGATCCCACATGCCACGGAGCAACTAAGCCCGTGTGCCACAACTACTGAGCCTGCGCTCTAGAGCCCGCGTGCCACAACTACTGAGCCCGTGAGCCACAAATACTGAGCCCACGTGCCTCAACTACTGAAGCCCACGTGCCTAGAGCCCATGCTCCACAACAAGAGAAGCCACCGCAATGAGAAGCCCGTGCACCGCAACAAAGAGTAGCCCCCGCTTGCCACAACTAGAGAAAGCCCACGCGCAGCAACGAAGACCCAACACAGCCAAAAAATAATAATAAATTAAATAAAAAAAAGATGTAGTACATATATACAATGGAATACTACTCAGCTATAAAAAAGAATGAAATAATGTCATTTGCAGCAACATGGATGGACCTAGAGATGATCATACTAAGTGAAGTAAGTCAGAGAAAGACAAGTATTATATGATACCACTTATATGTTGAATCTAAAAATAATACACATGAACTTATCTACGAAACAGAAACAGACTCACAGACATAGAGAACAGACCTGTGGTTGCCAAAGTGTGGGGGGGTGGGGGGGCGAGGAAGGAAGGATGGGAGGTTGGGGTTAGCAGATGTAAGCTTTTATACATAGAATGGATAAACAAAAAGGTCCCACTGTAGAGCACCGGGAACTATATTCAATATCCTGTGATAAACCATCATGGAAAAGAATATATTAAAAAAAGAATTTATACATATATATACAACCGAATCACTTTGCTGTACAGCAATAATTAACACAACATTGTAAATCAACTACACTTCAATTAAAAAAAGAAAAGAAAACCTCCTATTCTATAGCTTTCACAGTAGGAGATTAGATAGGAAAATACGAACAGGAATATGTGAAAGAAAGAGAAAAAAAAATGATATTGGGACCAAAAGAAAAGAGAAGACAAAGTAAAGAAAGATAATATTATTTAAGAAACAGTGATGTCCCTTCTGAGAATAAAGGCAAGTGGCCATTGAAGATGTAGGCTGAAGTCTCCTTTCAGCCAAGCTCTCCTCAAAGGTCAGACACCAAATGAAGAAGGATTCTGAGGCTCTGATGTGTCCCTGGAGCAGCAAATACTTGAGTCAGCCCTCCGGGTGTTTTCACTCAGCTGAATTGGAAATCATAAAAGTACCATTGTTTTTTCATTTCCATGGTAAGAACAAAATTAACAAAATATATCTCCATCTGATACGTTGCTAGGAAAGAAAATAACACACATGGAAATGTGAGAAAAAACAAAAAAACCAAAAGAACAAGCTCTTTGGCTGTTTCAATGTCCTTGAAAATAACCAGCTGTACACAGATAGGAGGGCTGGACTCAATGAATAGACAGGTGTATTGAAGATTAGATTGTTAAAAAGCTGTTTAGAATGTGGAGCAATGAAAATAAAGTGTTCATTATTCTTTTGACAAGGTTGTTGAGCATTTATACAGAAAGTCCTTTAAGTAAAAAGGATGGAAGTGCCTGCTTTGGGGAGGAAGGAGGTGATAAATGCTTTGTGCTGATATGGTCATCACACCAGAGGAATAGGTAACTTGCCCGGGATCTCTTAGGAAATCTAAAAACTGAAGAAGTTTATCTACTGTCACCCAAAGGAAAATGGAATAGGAGTTATTCTAGGAGATTGTTGTGATGGGTCAGTCTTTGGAACTGAAGTCTTACGTTATTCGTAAAGGAAGTCATATGACCGTCATATTCTGTCTTTAATTTAACACTGCCCAAAACACAAGTAAGGAATGCAGAAAAACAAACCAAACCAAAACAAAACCTGCTCCTGGGGAAGGGACAGGAATATATAGACAAATGGATTTCTGATAAAGATTCAAAGGAAATTCAGTGGAAAAGAATAATCATATGGACAAAAGTTGATGGAAAAATTGGATATCCATATGCAAAAAACAAAACAAAACTTCAACCCATTCATTCATTGCCCCATGTTTTAGAACTAACATAGAGTGATTCATAGACCTATGTGTAAGACCTAAATCAAGAAAAGCTCTAGAAGTAAACATGGGTGAAAACTCTTGTGACAAAACACTACACACATATTGATTAGAGAAAATACAGCACGGCATGATTATTCAGTGAAAACAATACTTTCATGACCTTGAACATAAAGATATTTGTGTCTTTGAGGGATACCCTTGAGGGAAGTAAAAGAGAAACCACCGACTGGGGAAATATATTTGTAAATCTTCTATGTGAAAAAGCACTTGTATCCAAAATATATTTATTTATTTAAATAAATTTATTTATTTGTTTATTTGTTTATTTATTTATTTTTGGCTGCATTGGGTCTTCATTGCTGTGCACGGGCTTTCTCTAGTTGTGGCGAGTGGGGGCTTCTCTTCGTTGAGGTGCACAGGCTTCTCATTGCAGTGGCTTCTCTTGTTGCAGAGCACGGGCTCTAGGCGCTCGGCCTTCAGTAATTGCAGCACATGGACTCAGTACTTGCGGCACATGAGCTTCAGTAGCTGTGGCACGCAGGTTCAGTAGTTGTGGCACACGGGCTTAGTCGTTCTGCGGCATGTGGGATCTTCCCGGACCAGAGCTCAAACCCATGTCCCCTGCATTGGCAGGCAGATTCTTAACTACTGAGTCTCCATGGAAGTCCCCAGAATATATTTAAAACCTCCAAACTTCATTATAAAGAAACAAACAACCTGGGGCTTCCCTGGTGGTCCAGTGGTAAAGAATCTGCCTTCCAATGCAGGGGACGTGGGTTTGATCCCTGATCGGGGAACTAAGACCCCACATGCCATGGGGCAACAAAGCCTGCACACGCCACAGCTACTGAGCCCATGTGCCCTGGAGCCCAAGGGCCACAACTAGTGAGAGAAAACCCACACGCCACAACTAGAGAGAAGCGCATGTGCCACAATGAAGAGCCACGCACCACAATGAAAAAGATCCTGCAAGCCTAAACGGAGATCCCATGAGCCACAACTAAGACCTGACACAGCCAAAAAAATAAAGAAAATAAATATTAAAATAAATAAAAATTAAGAAAACAGAAACAAACAACCCAATCAGTAATGAACAAATGACGTGGAGACACTTAGCAAAGAAAATATACAAATGGCAAGTAAACACATAAAAAGGTGTTCCACCTCTTTATTCAGGAAATGTAAATTAAAACTGTAACTGGATACCATTACATACTACTTATAATGTCTGAAATGACCACACTAAGTAGTGGCAAGGATTTGGAGCAACTGAAATTCTCATCTACTGTTGACAGGAGTGTAAAATTAGAAAGGCACTTTGATCCAGCAATTCCGCTCCTAAGTGTCTACCCAGGAGATAAGACAGCTGAGTTCCTTACAAAGATTTGTCCGTAAATATGCATCCATCACCATTTCAGTGGATAAAACTGGGATATATCCATATAACACTATACAGGAGTAAATGGAAATGTAGTCTACAAGAACAATATAGATAATTATTAAAATAAATATGCTAAGTGAAAGAAGCCAGAAATGCACATGCATGCTCACACACACACACACACACACAGGTTCAATTTTTGAAAAATTCTAGAGAATACCAACTAATCTATTGTGTCAGAAAACTGAGGAGTGGGTTCCCAGGACAGGGTGGGGGATGGCAGAGAAGGGGCAGGAGAAAGGATGACCAAGGAGCCCAAGGATCGTTTTGAACATGACAGATATGTTCATCAGTGACTGGGGAAAAGTTTGCACAGCTGTATTCATCCAAAGCTTATCAACTGTACACTTGAAATATGTGAATGTTTTTTCTATATCATTTATATCTCAGCAAATATTTTAAAAACTCATCTTTCAGTTCAGTATAGAGTTCATTTCAGTTACAGAGGTCTAGTTCAATTTCTATATTTTTATATCCCTAATCACAATCCATCCATTTACTTTTTTATTATTAACATGATAATCAGAGGGCTGGTCTCATCCTGAGAGCAAACTGTCCAAATGAGTGTTATTTAGAGAGTGGTTGCCTATGGTTTCTTTAATCTAATTTGCCTGATGTGTGGACAGTTCAGGAGGATGGTTGAAAGAACATGGGTCTTAGTGTCAGGAACTATACACACATAAGGCAAAAATCTCATAAATTGTAGTGAGATTAGGTTATACACTCAAGACAAAATGATATTGTAGAGATGAATTTGGGAGAGATCCTTGAGTGGGGTAGGAGGTGAGAATTTGTTCTTGTTAGAAATATTTTGTTAAATTTAAACATAATGATATAAATATAAAGAAGATGTAGTGTACACACACACACACAATGGAATACTATGCAACCATAAAAAAGTTGAAATTTTGCCATTTGCAGCAACATGGATGGACTTGGAGAGTATTACGCTAAGTGAAATAAGTCAGACAAAAACAAATACTATATGATATCACTTATATGTGGAATCTAAAAAATATAACTAGTGAATATAAGAAAAAAGAACCAGACTCACAGATATAGAGAGCAAACTAGTGGTTACCAGTGTGGAGAGGGAAGAGGGGAGGGGCAAAATAGTGGTAGGGGATTAAGAGGTACAAACCATTAGGTATAAAATAAATGAGGTACAAGGATATATTGCACAACATAGGGAATATAGCCAATATTTGTTATAACTATAAGTGGAGTATAATCTATAAAAATTATGAATCACTATATGGTACACCTGTAACTTACATAATATTGTACAGCAACTATACTTCAAATAAAAAATAAAAAAAATAAACACAGACTCCTGTGAGGAATGCCTTGATAATCGATTCATGGTATAGATGCCACATATTAAGCTTGTTAAATCAGTAAACAGTAACATCTTTAGTTTTAGAAAATAAGCTTAAACAGACCTCTTCAATGTTAAAGAAATAATACAGGAGTTGGGGATATGTGTCTTGGACTGCTTATCCCATTTTGGAAACTCAGCATATAAAAGAAAATAAACCTTACTGTCCTTGAAATAACTTCATACGTACTGTGATTTCTCACCTACTCTAAAGGCCAAATGTCCAGATCCACTTAAGCTTCTCTTAAAACTACTCTCTTTATAAACACAACAGATTGCCAGAAAAGCTCAACTGCCAACCAGGATATGGTAAGATGATTTATATGTAACCAAGGTCTTATGATGACCAACTGTTGGTTCATCATGTGTTATACCAAGGGACGTATACTATAAAAAGTGGCACAAACTCACATTCTCTCCAACAACTGGGACACCCTCAGCTTCTCCAGAAGAAGGATTATGAAAACCAACAAGATGGAAGATTCTGCTGCTAAGTCTTGTCTTTGGCCTGGTTTGTGCTGACCAGGAACCTCCATCTGAGGAAGCTCTCTCAAAGGTACCCAAAATGAGCTGATCTGGGAGGAGGTCTTGGTTGTGCATGTGTGTGAGAGACTCATGTTTATATGTGTGATCAGATTATATATATATATATATCCCTTGGTCCATGTATCTACACGAGGATAAAACAACCCTTCTGTCTTCCAGCTCTTTATATTTTTTTCATCTTATTTGTTTGTAAATAGCAAGAAAAAATTATATGCTATCATTTAGATAGCAATGAATTGTCATCATCTTTAATGGCATTGTTTTAGCTATTTCAAGAAACTCTGAATTCTATCCTTTATGCTTGAGTAGGAATCATTATTTCATTTCATATTATTCTGCAAGGTAGGGGGTAGAACCCTACTTTGCTCAATAAGATTGAATTTCTTTGTCTTCTGAGGTAAAGCAGAAGAAAAAGATTATGCTGGGTACTGGTGAGAAAACAGTAAAGAGACTGACTAACATTTCTTATGGAAACTTTCCTTTTTAGATTACAGGAGAATGGCGCACCATTTACATAGCATCCGATAACGTGGACAAGACACGTGAAAATGGCCCATTAAGGGGTCATATCCATAGGACTGAATGCAGCAACAACCGTGAAACAACCTACATTACTTTTTATACCAAGTAAGTGGAATTTGCCTAAATGTAAAGCAACAAAACTGTTGACTTTTCTTTTTTTTCTACCAAATATTTTCTATTTTTATTTATTTTTTGGATGGGAAGAAGTATTTATTTTTTTAACATCTTTATTGGATTATACTTGCTTTACAATGTTGTGTTAGTTTCTGCTGTACAACAAAGTGAATCAGATGTATGTATACATATATCCCCATATCCCCTCCCTCTTGCATCTCCCTCCCACCCTCCCTATCCCACCCCTCTAGGTCATCACAAAGCACCGAGCTGATCATGGGGTCCAAGCTCAAATTTGCAGTGAAAGGTCTCTGGATGATGTTCTCGAATTTGAGTCTGTCAATTCTATTCATAGAAGAGCATTTTTGGCTTGGTGTCATATCCTTAGAGCTCATCACAAACCCCCTGCACATCTGCCTGTAGCCTCTTCTTAGAGGGCATACTGGTTGAGCAGCTCGGTTGGAATTATGTCATTAGTAATTCAGATGAAGGCAGTAAGGAAAGACTCTTGTCCTGAACGCCTGAAAGTTATGGCAATAGCATTCCTATCCCTAGGATCTGTGTGTTTGATTCTTCAGGTTTTGCATATATTGGAAAGAGATTATATACAGTTTCTTTCATGGTATACTTCAGTGTGAAGGGTTATACACAGAAGATTATTCACCTGGCATCTTAGCGACAAGTTTCCATCAATAAATTAATACTCTCACGAGTAAATGAACATCTATAGAATGTTTACTCTACTGGAGACATTGTGTAAATGTGGGAATAAAAAATGACAAATTAAAAAAATATGTCTCACCTTACAGTTCAAAACTGAATCAAGGTCACAGACATGCATGTGCAAAAAATAACAAAAAGACTCACTGATAAAGGTCATACTGAAGTATCAATAAGTGAATGACTGTGCCAGTCATGGGAGTGGGAAATGGTTTGCACGGGGTGGTGTGTGTGGCATTTATTCACTGAACACTAAATGAAAGTTTAAACCAAGAATCAGAGAAACAGAAGAAGTGTGCAGAGAGGCATCGCGAATTCAGGGGACGTTGGATTTTCAATGCGGTCACATCCTATGTGTGTGAAGTGGATTCCAGAACACCAACTGGAAACAAAACTCAGACTTTGTTCTGGAGAGTTTCCTATATCAAAAATACTAATTTTATGTTTACTATGTGGGAAATCAGCACGGATGTAGGTTTTAAAATAAGGGAATCATAAAATTCATTTTCTATTCTATAAGTATTAGTCCTCCAGGAACTCACATGGTAGGGACTGTATCCAGCAAAATAATTTTGGAAAATTTTAGCAATGGAAGAAGTAGATATGGGGGTGACTGAAATCAACATTTTAAGAAAAATTTAGAGTATCAATAGTTTATTTTTCAAATTAAATGCTCAAGTTTGAACTTGTCCATCTGTAAAAATGGCAATGCCATTAAACCAAAGGAGAGACTAACATATAAGGTGGAGAAAAACAAGTGTGAAAAAGAATTAATAATAGTAAACGTGCCTGTGAGGTATAAGTTTGAGATGTGGTTAATGAATTTATACACAGCTGACCTGTGCATGGTGTGTAAATATATATTTCCATTTCTTTCTATGTCTGTGTGTGCCTATGTCTATCTCTGTCTGTAGGTCTATCATTCATTGATATTCTATTTGAAGCTTCTTACTAAATAAGTACTACCTGAATTCACAGAAGTTGAACAATTTGCTTCGGGAGAGAGAGGACTTCAGAGTCTGTAGGAGCACCAACATTTATGGCAGAGGGATAGACATGGTCTTTGGAATGGAGAAGAAGGACAGAGTGGGATTGTTGAAAGGAATGGAACAGCAATCCTAAATGTGGGGCGTGGCTCTGTCCTCCCTCCCCGGATGGTACGTGGCCATGTCTGGAGATATTTCTGGTTTCACGTGGAGCTGCTGGAATCCCCTGTGTAGACACCAGAGATGCTACTCCACACCCCACAGTGATCAGGACAGTCTCCCTTCCCACAACAAAGAATTATCCTGCCAAAATGTCAACGGTGCTGCGGGTGAGGAACGCTGTAATAGAACAAATAAAGCCCCAAGTAGTGCGGATAAATTAAATGAGCCTAAGATTAAAACATCTATATAATTTTTAGCAATTAAAATGCATTGTAACTTTTGCAGTTCCTCAAGTGTTGAGGAATGCATGGGGAATCAGGAATGTCTTCTTTTTGTTTTTAAGGATTAATGGGATATGCCAAGAACACACAGCAATGGGAACAAGAAGAGAAAAAGATATTTACGGAACGGATTGGGAGTCCGTGACCTTTTCCGATGGGTGCCTCTTCTCAAAACCACAGAACGTGTTCAAATGTACAGTTTTAGCTCCATCTAAGACATCTAGATGTCTGGATCTGTAAACAGTTTCTTCTACTAATTAGAAATGCAACCTTGAAAAAGACATTTAATTTTCCAAGCATTAATTGTGTTACACAACGTCAGGATAAGGTCCAAGTTTGGAATGTTGCTACTGACAGTACCTGAGAAAAAGTCCCAGAGCATTGATTTCATATGTTCCTCAGGCATGCAGAAGTTTTTAAAGCTATTTAAAATTATATCATCTCTTTCAAAATCTTTTGTATCTTTAATTTGACCAACAAGATCAAATTTGCTTTAACTAAAAAAATTTTTAAATATTACAAGTTCTTTATTAACATGTTTAAGAAGTATAACCTGATTAATTTAAATCCCAAAGATAAGTATGAGAATAGTTAAAATAACAGCAAAAATTTCAAACTAATTTTTACATAATTTGAAAGCAACGGGGGCATTGGGACAGACTTCTATCTCTATAGTTTAAAATAACTGGAAATAGGGCTTCCCTGGTGGCGCAGTGGTTGAGAATCTGCCTGCCAATGCAGGGGACACGGGTTCGAGCCCTGGTCTGGGAAAATCCCACATGCCGCGGAGCAACTAGGCCCGTGAGCCACAACTACTGAGCCTGCGCGTCTGGAGCCTGTGCTCCGCAACCAGAGAGGCCGCGATAGTGAGAGGCCCGCGCACCGCGATGAAGAGTGGCCCCCGCTTGCCGCAACTAGAGAAAGCCCTCACACAGAAATGAAGACCCAACACAGCCAAAATAAATAAATAAATAAATAGCGGAAAAAAAGTGAACAAAAAAACACTTATGGAAACGATGTTACATTTAAATAAATAAATAAATGGAAATAATTCTCAAATATCAATACTGTAATATTAAGTGATCAAATGTCTTCATATTTAATTTTCATGGAAAAAATGTACAATGTAGCCTTCTAATCTTGGTCTGATGCATATTTTTTCATTTTAAATGTGGATATATGCAGCAACAGGATCTACTTAGGAATCATTACAGAGTATGCATTTCCAACATTTTGCAATAGCTTCATTTATACCTCTTTTATTACCTCTTGCACTAGGAAATAACTGTGGGTTATGCATTAACTTTTATTTTAATATGATTCATTTAAGTTTATAGAACTACTTTACAATAATGGCTGTACTTGACAATTCGGTCACAAAATTCCTGAAAATGTAACACAGTCATGTGTTCTTGTATGAGAGGGTTGCAGCCCACCACCGATCATACACCTACAAATACTGCGATAAGCGACTTTGCTATTGTGCACAGACTGTCCAGTCTCAAAGACTGGAAATCTTTACCATCTTCAGAAGTGGGGGTTGTGGAAGAAGCTGGCCTACTTCAGTAGCTCTCATAACTCATTATTGACCAGGGGATTTTTGCAGAAACTAACGCCTGTGGCCGGCGATTTGTTATGTAAATAAATACTGAAACGTCTCCGGTCAATCACGTTCGGGGTAACAAAAGACGTATTAATACATCTCTGGTCAAAAGTGCGTTAATTGGTTCTAACAACACACTACGAGAAATGTCAGTGAGACAGAGATCATCGTTGAAGGAAAGATTGACAACAGCGTGTGAAAAATAAAGCATGTCAAGTTGAAAATGAAAAAAGTTAACTGTATTGAGGTTTGAATTTTCTTTTTCTATCACAGTCTCGGGTAGAAATGATTTCCAACTGATTACTGTATCAAAGAACATGTTGGTAATCTATGCTGAAAGCATCGATGAAGACAAGACCACACACCTGACTGAAGTCGTCAGTACATATTGTAGCGTATTCTATGCAAACTAAATATGCTCATATTACCTGTATTTTTATATTAAGGACAGAAGTGCATATATACCTTATTTTTTATTAAGTACGCTGGAGCAGAAAGGTGTTCACACATGGGAATTCAGACTTCATGTTGGCTGAGTTAGGGATGCTGAAAGGTTGTCTACTAAAAAAATGAAGAAATGCATCCACTAGGGATTCTATCAGATGGCGTTTTAAAATATTATACACGCTTATTCTGGAGAGCCAATAAAATATTCCAGGATGGTCCATGAGTTTATTGCCAAATATCACACACTGGAGTAGCCAGGTCCTGACACCTAAGTGAGCCAAGATTTAAAATTTGCGTTCAGCAGAGTCACCAGTTTCCAGGCATCACTGCATTCATCTCAACCACAAATGCTTTATTTTTGTCACAATCGTTAAAATAATGGTTGAGACTTGAACCCAATATTCTGCAAATAACCACTGAATCATATTGAATCCTTCAGATGCAATGTTCTCAGGCAACTCAATCATTCTGCCCTCTGGCCAACCCCACAGGGCCATTGATAGATCCCGTTTAGCCTTTCCGATATTATATCCTCATTGGAGGTGCATGGGGGTTGAAGCTTGTCTTTGACAATGACAAAGCGTGAGTTTTCCCCCCCGATTAGCATGTGTGATGGGGTTAGTATGCTTGCTGAAAAGTCCAAATCATTTTTTTTCCCATTCACTTGATTCGGGTTCAGGAAAACCAGGGAACAAATTCTAGAAGGTAGACAAAGCTCAAAAGGAACAGAGTTTGGAGGAATTCTGAGCTCTCAGGCCCTGCCATTATGTTCTCTGATGTACCTTTAGAGACTGTATCCAATTTGGGGATTCTTTAGCTCACAGGTGAATGGTCTTTAATTTTCTCAGTAGCTGTAAGAACAGGAAAGTGATAAAATGTTCAATATTTGGACTCTACCACATGGTACCATCTGAAGACCTGATGTACACATTTTGGAACCTCCCTTGAAAATCACCTGGCGGGCAGCATGAAGGGGCTGGGGGATGCAGTGATGGTGATGGTGAGATTTATTAAGACAGTATTAAACAGTTACGACCCAGGTCATACTTTATAAACTATGGAGGGTTCTAACATCTCTTCTGCCTTATTTGCTATGGAATCCCGCCAAAGGGTGTAGTCTCAGTGAAGAAGAATTCAACAAGTTCGAGGAACTGACCAAGGACAAACGTGTCCCAACGGAAAATATAGAAGATGCCACTGCAACAGGTAAAGTCCCAGAGGCCAACATGTATCCGAGATGAAAACACACCACTAGGATACTTGATTCAAATTTCCTATTCTCACAGTCATCTTTTATAAAGGCTGTTATGAAATAATCCTTTGAAATAGAGGAACTTCAATGATCATTTCCCCCCCTATTCATGCTCTTTCACAGACCACTGTCCTAACTAAGAACTGAGAACATCAGTTGGGTGGGTAGAAACATGATAAATACACCTCCTGAGTTTTTTAGTAGGTTAAGGTTTTTTTTCTGGGGCTTACTTCTTTAAGAATGGGATACATACACAATGGAATATTACTCAGCCATAAAAAGAATGAAATAATGCCATCTGCAGCAACATGGATGGACGCAGACATTACCATACTAAGTGAAGTAAGTCATACAGAGAAAGGCAAATATCATATGATATCACTTCTATGTGGAATCTAAAAAAAGAGCTCAAATGAACTTATCTAGAATACAGAAACAGACTCACAGACACCGAAAACAAACTTATGGTTACCAAAGGGAAAAGGTGGCGGGAGGGATAAATTAGGAGTTTGGGATCAACCGATACACATTACTATATACAAAATACATAAACAACAAGGACCTACTGTAGAGCACAGAGAACTCTACTCCATATCTTGTAATAACCTATAATGGAGAAGAATCTAAAAATGTATACATTTATATTCATACGTGTATCACTGAATCACTTTGCTGTACACTTGAAACTAACACAACATTGTAAATCAACTGTATTTCCATAAAAATTAATTAAAAAAAAAAGAATGGCGTAACAAAACAGTCCAACTTGCAAGGTGGCAAAGGCTAGGACTTCAATAAGTGTTTGGATTTCAATATCCAAAAGAATCACACTGATCTAGACTCTACAGTGGGATGCTTTGAGGACAAAGGGGGGAAATTTTGCGAAGCACTGAACTGTGAAATACGATTAACCCTAGTGAATCCCAGTGTGAACGAAACATCTTGCAGCCACAACATGTTTTATAATTATAAATAAGATTTATAGAAGCTGTAAGCATCTCAGACTTACACCGTATGTAATTTTCTCTGTCTTGGAGCCGTGAACATGTAACTTAGAAGCTCTCAGCATAAGACCCGATACAGGATCACTCACAACTAATTGCATCTGGTGGAAGCGTTCTATCCAGCCCCACACAGGCACATACACCGACGGAGCTCTGTGAAATGAGTCCTGTAGGAGACTTTTTCCACTGTTTCCCCCAGCAATCGCTTGTATTTTTTTCTTTCATGCTCTCGCCAATATCATATTAAACATAATCAGCTCAACTACATTTTTAATTTTTTTCATGTTTGTAGAAGACAACGACCTAAGACTATAAGCAGCATTGGCATCACTAATGCATCAGAATCATCCATATGAAGATAAAAATAGCCTTTCCCTTCACATCATGATTTCTTCTTTCCCAGGAAGCCATGATCCTGGACTCATGGCTTTCCTTCCATGAATCGCCTACGCCCTTGTTGATGTTACTGGATTCCTAAACGGTTAAATAAATCGATGAACATACCTATGAAGAAAGGTAGCGTACTTGCAATGCACAGAAACACTTGCACACAGCTCGGCAGAAAACTGAGTAAGCAGAGAACCAGGAGATAATTCTGTTTAGGACGCGTAGCGTAAATCCTGGAAGTGTCTTGGTGAGAAGAGAAAATAGATCGCAGATGGTGCTTTTACAATGGGATATAAATCTCCCACCAGATGTCACTTGAGAGATGGGACTGGTTAGTCAGACTACTTCAAAAAAGAGCCTGTGCTTTCCTCACTAGAACCAGAAAACACCTCAATTATTACGGGGCTGAGCAGCGTTAATGTGCTATGGGGGTGTGTGTGCCCATAAGGATTAGGCAGAATGCAGTATAATATGACCAACGCTGTAATTTAGAGGAAGCACCAGCTGATACCCTCTCACCACATCTCACGTGCTTGTAGCTCTTTCCCAAAATGAGACACTTCATTTTTCCTTAGAGTATGACGATTAGTCACCAAAGACGAGAAAGAAGCTAAAATCTGATATGGTTAAGCCATAGGGAGAGAATCTAGTTATGATGCAAAACAAAGCACTTGCACATGTGATGCACGAAGCCCAATTATGATTAGATTATGATTACCCCAATACTCTACAGAACCCATTATGATTAGGGGACCATAGCACCAGGATACCTACATAAAGTCAGTGTCTCTTTTTAGGTAGATAGGATTCCCAGTGACCTACTAGCAATGAACAAAATGCTTAGCATGTAGGAGATCATTTTCTTAACCGAAATCCACCAATGGATTTCCACCAATCCACCAATGGGCTACATGAGCAGCTTCAGGTGACAAAAACCCAAAGGCTGGTACAGCACTTCTGGAAAGATTGAATGAGGAGCTCATAAAATTCTCTCCTCCAACAAAAAAACTGTGAAACTCACAAAACTATGAAATTATCAAAGACAACTATGTTACAGTTCTGGAAATTAGTTAAGGGTGTACAACAAATACGAAAAATATTTCCTCAAGTACTGAATGTTGGTTAAAAAAGTACAGGGTCTGTGGTGTCTGCCTCAGGCTGCTACCGTCCTGCCTTCTCCCCAAAGACCAGCAGCCTTGCTGCTGATGGAGTGGGCTGACTGATTTGCAGCTGTGCATAAAAATCCCATATCAGGGGTGTTTTCAAAATCAGTAGTAATTGATCGGTGGGAAATGATGGAAAAAAGAGCCTCATGGCTACCCCGAATGATCATACTGCTGGACCGGGCAAGAGACTAGGTGAAAAATGTTAAGGGAAATGGGAAAGATGAGACAGTCCTAGACAACTCTGGAAACCTCTGGCATATTCCCGGGGATTTGGAAGGCTGTATGCACATGCAGGGCTGCAGCAGTGCCAGGAAAGACAGAATAGGGCGTTGGTTACCTACTTGCCCAGCGCTCCCTGTAAACCACATGCACTTTGAACGCATGTTGCAACCCACGCGCGGGTCTCCTAGGGTAAGATGTTTGTGCCTTGTTGACTCGTTGTTTAAAGAAAATGGAACAATTAGTGGTTGACTACTAAGCTAGGCTGACTCAGGGCTGACCCCTAAGAAGCCAGCCTTAAAAATAAAAACAAGAATTTAAAAGAAAGAGGTGGGGGGGAATTCCCTGGTGGTCCAGTGGTTAGGACTCAGTGCTTTCACTGCTTTGGCCTGGGTTCAATCTCTGGTCAGGGAACTAAGATCCTGCAAGCCATCTGGCACAGCCAAAAGGAGAAAACAAAACAAAACAAAACAAAACAAACTGAGCAGAGACATTAGTGGCTTCACACTGCAGGGAACGGAGACTCTATAAAATTATTACAGGCAAGTCACTAAACAAAAAACAAAGTTTTCTGAGCCCCTCATTCAAAAAAATAACAATAGTAAAACAAAAAATGGAAGCAACGGAAATCCCAGAGAAAGTCAGAATTCAAACTTGTTACTCTATAATGATCTAAAATGTCCAATTTTTCAACAAAAAATCTATTAGATTTAAAAACAAAGAGGCAAGGATAGCCCATAAATGGAAAAAAATATAATGGAAAGGCCCAGATATTGTCCTAGGAGAAAAATACTTAAAATCAGCTATTACTAATATTTTCAAATAAGAAAAAAAAGGTTGTTAAATAATTAGAGTATAATGACAGTAACACACCTCCAAAAAAGGCTTCTGATAAAGAGATAAAACTTCCTTTAAAAGAAGAAAGAAATTGAAAATCTGGAGTTGAAAGTTATAAAACAAATGAAAAATTTACTAGCATGACTAAGCAGTAGATTTGACCTGAAGGAAGAATGAATCAGTGAATCAGAAACTAGGTCAGTACTTATGATCATGCTGAGGAAGAATAAGAATGAAAAATGAGGGAAAATGAACAGAGCTTCACAGACTTATGGAATTCCATTAAGAATATCAACATATATCTAATGGAGTCGTAGAAAGGAAAGAGAGAGAAAAAGCACAAATTTAATTTGAAAATGTATTGGGTGAACACTTCCCAAATTCAATGGGAAAACAAACAAACAACAACAAAAAACTAATCTATATTCCAAAAGCTCAAGAAACTCCAAGTAGAACAAATATAAGGACATTCACATCTAGATACCTCATAGGAAATTTGCCAAAAGCCAAAGATAAAGGGAACATCTTGAAATTGGCAAGAGAAAAATGACCCACCAAGTAAAGGAACCTCAAAATGATTAACAGCTTAGTGTTTATCAGATGTGATGGGGTCTAGAAAACAGTGGGATGGCATATTCAAAGTGCTAAAAGAGAGAAAAAAAGGCTACCCAGAAAAAACCCTGTATCCAACAAAACTATTCTTCAAACAAGGAGGCCAAATAAATGCCTTCAGAGATAAAGGCATAGAGAATTGATGACTAGCATACTTGCCTCAGAAGATAGACTAAAAGAAGTCTACAGCTGAGCATGGTAACTTGAATGTTTATTAAGAAATAAAGACACAGACTAGTCGTAAAGGTTTCTACATAGGTAAGTATAAGAGAGTATAAGTATGTATTATACAGACCTGTATCCAGGAGGAAATTAGTGTTATGTGTTGAAATATGTCCCCTCCTAAATTTTCTATGTTGAAGCCCTAACGCCCAATACACCAGAATGTGACCATATTTGGAGATGCAGCCTTTAAAAAAGTGATTAGGTACAATGAGACCATTGGATGGGTCCTACTCCAATCTGAGTGGGGTCCTTATAAGAGGAGGAAGCTTGGATACACAAAGAGACACCAGGGATTCATGAGGACAGAGGAAAGGCCACGTAAGTACAGAGAGAGAAGGTCAAGCCAAGGAGACGCACCTCAGAAGAAACCAGCCCTGCCAACACCTGGATCTCGGACTTACAGCTTCCAGGACTGTGAGAAAATATTTGTCTGTCGTTTAAGTTGCCCAGTCTGTGGTAGTTGTTATGGCAGCCCTAGCAAACTCATTCAATTTCCTATAATCATCTCAATAGATAAAGAAAAAGTAACTGGCAAAAGTTAATATATTAATCATAAAAATTATTGGGAAACTAGGAATTTAAAAAAATGTTCCGAACTTTGTGTGCATAAAATTAAAACTTACGTATAACATTTAAACGTAATGGTGAAAGATGATGCTTTAGCCTGTTGATCAAGAACAAAGGATATGTTACTACAACTTCTAGTCAACATTTTACTAGAGTTGCTAGCAGTACCAAAATGGAGTAAAAAGGGGGAAAAAAAGGAATGCAGGTTCAAAAGTAAGACATAAAACTTTCTATGTTCACACACCACATGATAATTATAAAGAATATATCAAATTATCTACAAAATAAACAGGAACAAGACAAGTGAGTTTAGTGAGGCTTCAGACAAGTTAAAGAAACAAAACTAATTTTATTTTTATATATGTTATAAAACATTTGGAATTCAAAATTAAAACAGGAGATTGGTTCAAGACGGCAGAGTAGAAGGACATGTGCTCATTCAGTCTTGCGAGAGCACCGGAATCACAACTAACTGCAGGACAGTCATTGACAGGAAGACACTGGCACTCCCCGGAAAAGGTACCCCACATCCAAAGACAAAGGAGAAGCCACAATGAGATGCTAGGAGGGGCGCAATCACAATAAAGTCAAATCCCATAACCACTGGGTGGGAGACTCACAAACTGGAGAACACTTATACCACAGAAGTCCACCCACTGGAGTGAAGGTTCTGAGCCCCACATCAGGCTTCCCAACCTGGGGGTCCGGCAATGGGAGGAGGAATTCCCAGAGAATCAGACTTTGAAGGTAGTGGGATTTGACCGCAGGACTTCAACAGGACTGGTGGAAAGAGAGACCCCACTCTTGGAGGGCACACACAAAGTAGGGTGCACATCGGGACCCAGGGGAAGGAGCAGTGACCCCATGGGAGACTGAACCAGACCTACCTGCTGGTATTGGAGGGTCTACTGCAGAGGCGGGGGACGGCTGTGGCTCACTGTGGGGACAAGGACACTGGCAGCAGAAGTTCTGGGAAGTACTCCTTGGCGTGAGCCCTCCCAGAGTCCGCCATTAGCCCCACCAAAGAGCCGGGTAGGCTCCAGTGCTGGGTCCCCTCAAGCCAAACAACCAACAGGGAGGGAACGCAGCCACACCCATCAGCAGACAAGCAGATTAAAGTTTTACTGAGCTCTGCCCACCAGAGCAACACCCAGCTCTACCCACCATCACCAGTCCGTCCAATCAGGAAGCTTGCCCAAGCCTCTTAGATAGCGTCATCCACCAGAGGGCAAACAGCAGAAGCAAGAAGAAGTACAATCCTGCAGCCTATGGAACAAAAACCACATTCACAGAAAGACAGACAAAATGAAAAAGCAGAGGACTATGTACCAGATGAAGGAACAAGATAAAACCCCAGAAAACAACTAAATGAAATGGAGATAGGCAACCCTCCAGGAAAAGAATTCAGAATAATGATAGTGAAGATAATCCAGGACCTCGGAAAAAGAATGGAGGAGAGGATCAAGAAGATGCAAGAAATGTTTAACAAAGACCTAGAAGAATTAAAGAACAAACAAATAGTGATGAACAACACAAGAAATGAAATGAAAAATACACTAGAAGGAATCAATAGCAGAATAACTGAGGCAGAAGAACAGATAAGCGACCTGCAAGACAGAATGGTGGAAATCACTGCCACAGAACAGAATAAAGAAAAAGAACAAAAAGAAATGAAGACAGCCTAAGAGACCTCTGGGACAACATTACATGCACCAACATTCGTATTATAGGGGTCCCAGAAGGAGAAGAGAGAGAGAAAGGACCCAAGGAAATATATGAAGAGATTATAGTCGAAAACTTCCCTAACATGGGAAAGGAAATAGCCATCCAAGTCCAGGAAGTGCAGAGAGTTCCAGGCAGGATAAACCCAAGGAGAAACACGCTGAGACACCTAGTAATCAAATTGACAAAAATTAAAGCCAAAGAAAAATTATTAAAAGCAACAAGGAAATAATGACAAATAACATACAAGGGAACTCCCATAAGGTTAAAAGCTGATTTCTCAGCAGAAACTCTACAAGCCAGAAGGGAGTGGCATGATGTATTTAAAGTAATGAAAGGGAAAAACCTATAACCAAGATTACTTTACCTGGCAAGGATCTCATTCAGATTCAATGGAGAAATCAAAAGCTTTACAGACAAGCAAAAGCTAAGAGAATTCAGCACCACCAAACCAGCTCTAACACAAATGCTAAAGGAACTTCTCTAAGTGGGAAACACAAGAGAAGAAAAGGACCAACAAAAAGAAACACAAAACAATTAAGAAAATGGTAATAGAAACATACATATCAATAATTACCTTAAATGTGAATGGATTAAATGCTCCAAACAAGACACAGGCTTGCTGAATGGATACAAAACAAGACCCGTATATATGCTGTCTACAAGAGACCCACTTCAGACCTAGAGACACATACAGACTGAAAGTGAGGGGATGGATAAAGATATTCCATGCAAAGGGATATCAAAAGAAAGCTGGAGTAGCAGTATTCATAACAGTGAAAATACTTTAAAATAAAGACTGTTACAAGAGACATGGAAGAACACTACATAATGATCAAGAGATCAATCCAAGAAGAAGATATAACAATTACAAATATATATGCACCCAATATAGGAGCACCTCAATACATAAAGCAAATGCTAACAGCTATAAAAGAGGAAAGCGAAAGTAACACAGTAATAGTGGGGGAATTCAACACCTCACTTACACAAATGGACAGATCATCCAGACAGAAAATTAATAAGGAAACACAAGCTTTAAATGACACAATAGACCAGACAGATTTAATTGATATTTATAGGACATGCCATCCAAAAACAGCAGATTACACTTTCTTCTCAAGTGCGCACGGAACATTCTCCAATACAGATCAAATCTTGGGTCACAAATCAAGCCTCGGAATATTTAAGAAAATTGAAATCATATCCAGCATCTTTTCCGACCACAACACTGTGACATTAGAAATAAATTACAGGGAAAAAAATGTAAAAAACACAAACACATGTAGGTTAAACAATACGTTACTAAATAACCAAGAGATCACTGAAGAAATCAAAGAGGAAATCAAAAAATACCTAGAGACAAATGACAATGAAAACACGAAGATCCAAAACCTAGGGGATGCAGCAAAAGCAGTTCTAAGAGGGAAGTTTATAGCAATACAATCCTACCTCGAGAAACAAGAAAAATCTCAAATAAACAAACTAACCTCACACCTAAAGGAACTAGAGAAAGAAGAACAAACAAAACCCAAAGTTAGTAGAAGGAAAGAAATCATAAAGATCAGAGCAGAAATAAATGAAATAGAAATAAAGAAAACAATAGCAAAGATCAATAAAACGAAAAGCTGGTTCTTTGAGAAGATAAACAAAATTGATAAACCTTTAGCCAGACTCATCAAGAAAAAGAGGGAGAGGACTCAAATCAATAAAATTAGAAATGAAAAAGGAGAAGTTACAACAGACACCACAGAAATACAAAGCATCATAAGAGACTACACAAGCAACTCTATGCCAATAAAATGGAAAACCTGGAAGAAATGGACAAATTCTTAGAAAGGTATAAACTTCCAACACCGAACCAGGAAGAAATCACTGAACCAGTAATGAAATTGAAACTGTGATTAAAAATCTTCCAACAAACAAAAGTCCAGGACCAGATGGCTTCACAGGTGAATTCTATCAAACATTTAGAGAAGAGCTAACACCCATCCTTCTCAAACTCTTCCAAAAAATTGCAGAGGAAGGAACACTCCCAAACTCATTCTACGAGGCCACCATCACCCTAATACCAAAACTAGACAGAGATACTACAAAGAAAGAAAATTACAGACCAATATCACTGATGAATATAGATGCAAAAATCCTGAACAAAATACTAGCAAACAGAATCCAGCAACACATTAAAAGGATCATACACCATGATCAAGTGGGATTTATCCCAGGGATGCAAGGATTCTTCAATATACGCAAATCAATCAATGTGATACACCATATTAACAAATTGAAGAATTAAAAACAATATGATCATCTCAATAGATGCAGAAAAAGCTTCTGACAAAATTCAATACCCATTTATGATAAAAACTCTCTGGAAAGTGGGCACAGAGGGAACCTATTTCAACATAATAAAGGCCATATATGACAAACCCACAGCAAACATCATTCTCAATGGTGAAAAACTGAAAGCATTTCCTCTAAGATCAGGAACAAGACAAGGATGTCCACTCTTGCCACTATTATTCAACATAGTTTTGGAAGTCCTGGCCATGGCAATCAGAGGAGAAAAAAGAAATAAATGGAATACAAATTGGAAAAGAACAAGTAAAGCTGTCACTGTTTGCAGATGACATGATACTATACATAGAGAATCCTAAAGATGCAACCAGAAAACTACCAGAGCTCATCAATGAATTTGGTGAAATTGCAGAATACAAAATTAATGCACAGAAATCTATTGCATTCCTATACACTAACAAGGAAAGATCAGAAAGAGAAATTAAGGAAACAATCCCATTCACCATTGCAACAAAAAGAATAAAATACCTAGGAATAAACCTACCTAAGGATGTAAAAGACCTGTGCTCAGAAAACTGTAAGACACTGAAGACAGAAATCAAAGATGACACAAACAGATGGAGAGATGTACCATGTTCTTGAATTGGAAAAATCATTACTGTGAAAATGACTATACTACCTAAAGCAACCTACAGATTCAATGCAATCACTATCAAATTACCAAAGTATTTTTTACAGAACTAGAACAAAAAATCTTAAAAGTTGTATGGAGACATAAAAGACCCCGAATAGCCAAAGCAATCTTGAGGGAAAAAAACGGAGCTGGAGGAATTAGACTCCCTGACTTCAGACTATACCACAAAGCTACAGTAGTCAAGACAGTATGGTACTGGCACAAAAACAGAAATATAGGTCAATGGAACAGGATAGAAAGCCTGGCATAAACCCACGCATATATAGTCACCTTATTTTTGATAAAGGAGGCAAGGATATACAATGGAGAAAAGAGAGTCTCTTCAATAAGGGGTGATGGAAAAAATGGACAGCTACATGTAAAAGAATGAAATTAGAACACTCCCTAACACCATACACAAAAATAAATTCAAAATGCATTAAAGACCTAAATTTAAAACCAGGCACTATAAAACTCTTAGAGGAAAACATAGGCAGAACACTCTTTGACATAAATCACAGCAAGATCTTTTTTGACCCACCTCCTGGAGAAATGGAAATAAAAACAAAAATAAACAAATGGGACCTAATGAAACTTTAAAGCTTTTGCACAGCAAAGGAAACTATAAACAAGACAAAAAGACAACCCTCAGAATGGGAGAAAATATTTGCAAACGAATCAATGGACAAAAGATTAATCTCCAAAATATATAAACAGCCCATGCAGCTCAATACTAAAAAAATAAACAACCCAATCAAAAAATGGGCAGAAGATCTAAGTAGACATTTCTCCAAAGAAGACATGCAGATGGCCAAGAGGCACATGATAAGCTGTTCAACCTCACTAATTATTAGAGAAATGCAAATCAAAACTACAATGAAGTATCACCTCACACCAGTCAGAATGGCCATCATCAGAAAATCTACAAACAACAAATGGTGTGGTGAAAAGGGAACCCTCTTGCACTACTGGTGGGAATGTAAATTGATACAGCCACTATGGAGAACAGTATGGAGGGTCCTTAAAAAACTAAAAATAGAATTTCCATATGACCCAGCAATCCCACTACTGGGCATATACCCAGAGAAAACCTTAATTCAAAAAGACACATGCACCCCAGTGTTCACTGCAGCACTGTTTACAATAGCCAGGTCATGGAAACAACCCAAATGCCTGTCGACAGACGAATGGATAAAGAAGATGTGGTACATGTGTACAATGGAATATTACTCAGCCAAAAAAAGGAACAAAATTGGGTCATTTGTAGTGACGTGGATGGACCTAGAGACTGTCATACAGAGTGAAGTAAGTCAGAAAGAGAAAAGCAAGTATCGTGTATTAATTCATATATGTGGAATCTAGAAAAAAGGTACAGATGAACTGGTTTGCAAGGCAGAAATAGAGACAGAGATGTAGAGAACAAACATATGGACACCAAGGGGAGAAAGCGGTGGCCGGTGGGTGGTGGTGTGATGAATTGGGAGATTGGGATTGACATATATAAACTAATATGTATAAAATGGATAACTAATAAGAACCTGTTGTCTTTAAAAAAAGAAAATAAAATTTAAAAAAAAACACATGGAATACAAAATGAATAAATAAATAAATAAATGCCTGATTTCTACTATAAAAAAAGAAAATTAAAACAAAATGAAATGCTTAAAAGCAGTGGGAAATGAAATATTTAGGATAGAATTAGCAAAATATGTAATATAAGTGTTACAAAAATAGAAATTATTTCTAAACTTAATGAAAAAACTGATGAAGTGAATTATCAAGATTCCGGAGAAAATCTAGATGATCTTGGATTTGGTGGTAAATTTTTAGATATTACATCAAAAGCCCAATTGATAAAAGAAAAAAGTTACACTGAACTTCATTAAAAATTAAAAACTTCTGCTCTGCAAGAGGTACTCTTAAGACAATGGATAAACAAGACACAAAGTATTTTCAAAGCACATATCTAATAAAGGAATTGTGCTTAAATATACATAAAACAATTGAAGCTCAAAAATATAAAAACAATACCTAATTGAAAAGTCAGCAAAAGATCTGAACAGATATATACAAAGAAGATATATTCAGGTTAAATAAGCACATAAAAGGGTGTTCAACATCATAGGTCATTAGGGAAATACAAACAAAACAAGGAGAGACCAGTACACACATATTAGAATCACTAGAAAACAAACACTGACAACACCAAATGCTGATAAGGAAGCGCAGTAAAAGAAACGCTCACTCACTGCTGATAGGAATGCAAAATGGTGCAGCCATTTTGCAAGACAGATAGTTTCTTACAAAAATGAACATACAATCCAACAATTAATCATCCTTGGTATTTATCTAAATAAATTGAAAATTTTTGTCCACACAATAACCTGCACATGAATGATTAAAGCAGCTTTATTCATAATTGCCAAAACTTGAAAGCCATCAAGATGTCCTTCAGTACTGCTTTAAGAAGATGGGGTACATATATACAGTGGAATATTATTCAGCCATAAAAAAGAAATCTTGCCATTTGCAGCAACATGGATGGACCTAGAGATGTTCATACTAAGTGAAGTAAGTCAGACAGAGAAAGACAAATATTGTATGATATCACTTATATGTGGAATCTAAAATATAATACAAATGAACTTATCTACAAAACAGAAACAGACTCACAGACATAGAAAACAAACTTGTGGTTAACAAAGGGGAGGAGGGGGAGGGATAAATTAGGAGTTTGGGATTAACAGATATAAACTACTACTACTAAGGATTTACTGTATAGCACATATGTATGTAACTGAATCACTCTGCTGTACACCTGAAACTAACACAATATTGTAAATCAACTACACCTCAATTTAAAAAAAAATGTCCCTTAGTAGGTGAATGGATTAATAAACTGTGTGGTCCATCTGGACAATGGAATATTATTCAATGTTAAAAATAAATGAGCTATCAAGTTATAAAAAGATATGGAGGTTATTAAAAAAAACAATAAAATTCAAAAAAAAAGGTATGGAGGAATCTTAAATGCATATCACTCAGTGAAAGAAGCCCATCTGAAAAGACTACACCCTGTATGATTCCGACTCTATCACATTCTGGATAAAGCAGGCAGAGCAAAAAAAAAAAAGAAAGAAAAAAAAAAAGAAAATCAGTGGTTGCTAGGGGTTCAGGGGAGGGAGCATTTTTCAACACCCCAAACACTGTACAACACAAAGTGTGAATCCTAATGTAAACTGAGGATTTTCAAGGGTGTATCTATATGGGTTCATCGATTGTATCAAACGCACACCACTAATGCGAGATGCTGATAAAATGTCAGGAGGAGAGGGTGTGTACGGGGACTCCATACACTTTCTGCTCAACTTTTCTGTAAACCTAAAACTCCTCTAATAATAGGACATCTCCGGAACCACAAAACTACATTCAAGAATCTCTAAAGCTTTATGCTGCACGAAGTGAGCCAGAAACAAACGCGAACACGATGTATGACCCATTTACATGAAATCAGAGAAACATGAATCTGACCTGGAGTGATAAAATTAGATCAGGGTTTGTTTGCCTGCTGCTGGGTGGGTGGGAGTAGTGACTGAAAAGGGAAACAGGGAAATATTTGGAGAAATACAAACATTCTGTAACTTCCCTCTGTGCTGCTTACATCAAAGTGTATTTGTGTCAGATTTTTATTTAACCTACTATGAAGACTTAAGAAGAGGAAGTCAAGATGAACTTTTAATTTATTAAATATTTCAAGTGCCGAGAACTTAGATATCCAATATGGGGGCTATAGCCAGAGTCAAATTAGATAATATGTGATGTTTTCCAAATTAATTTAAAGGTTACATTTCAATGAGGATGATTAATTTTATACATTTTCAGATCTAGTTCGTCTTTCCTCCAAATTCAGTATAATGACTTTAAGTGTAAAATTTATAAAACTAGTTATATGGCAAGACATTCTGATTATGGTGATGGCAGAATGGCTTGTATTGGACTCATCTCTCTGCCAGTAACAATTAACAATCAAAATTTTTTTAAAATATGTATTTATGAAGGTGGGCAACCAAACAGAACAATGTGAGGTGTCAACGTCCTTATGTAACGAGAAGGAAAAGTAGATGAGATCGGCATATAAGTATGTTAGTGGGAAACTATAATTTAACATTGCTAAATCTGAGAAAAGTATATTTATTTTTGGAAGACACATATCAAACAAACTTCTAGGAGTTTTCGTATTAGCTACACACGTGACGTTTACAAGTCATCACTCAGGTCTCTCGAAGAAGAAAATGAACACACTGAAAAAGATCAGCTTTTCTTGGACACATTAGAGAACTGAGGTCTAAGGGCAAACAGACTTATCAAATTTTGGAGGGACAGATGTGTACAGAGTCACAGATGAGACTTGCCCACCTGAAGCACGAGTTCTGGAGTCATCACAGAGTAGCTCAGAGTAAATGCTAATTTTGTCCAATTCCTGGAGATGGAGTGTGGACTTGGACAAGGAAACCATCCTGGTAACTACAGTCAGGTGACCACACATCTTCATAGGCTGTGTCCCCAGGAACCCTACCAGGTTTTCATAGCGAGGACCAAGAAACAGTCCCTTGTCCGTCTATCAAGACTGAGGAAGAGAAACTATCATGAAATATGGCCACTGCATTCCCCATGACAAAAGCTTACTCTCCAGGAATAAAAAAATATTTTGCCAGGGTCTTAACCCAGCTGAAGGAAGGTCATTCTTCATACTCCGCACTTCATATTTCACTGGAGAAACACTTATGAAGGTCTCAGCCCAAAGATACAAGCCCACACGAACACTGATTTGGTCATACTGTTATAAACTGCATTCCCTTCCCCATACCTCAGCATCACACCAGTAAGAGTCCAATATAAAAACAGTGGATCCCACAGAAAGAAGTGCAAGATGCAGATTCTCTCTGAAGATAAGGAATTAGGGAAGCCCAAAGTCCAGAGACCCAAGTGGAATCTGAAACTCGTAAATATTAATTATAGCACAACTACCAGCCAGGTTATCATAAACCCTCACACAACAGTCTTGGTGATTTTACTTCCTATTACAATGCATGCTGGAAGGCAAAACCAAGAGTAACGATAACAGTAGTATTGATAATAATACAATCTGTATTAAGAAACACTACAAACACTTCTATGCTCACAGATTTGGTTAACATAGATGAATTGGACCAATTTCATGAAAGACACAAACTACCAAAACTTTTACAAGATGAAGTATAAAATCTGAATGGGCCTATCAGTATTAAGTCAAATTAACAATTAATAAACTTTCCAAAAAAAGAAAGCTATAGGCCCCAATAGGTTCATGGTGAATCCTACTAAACATTTAATGAATAAAAGATACTGATGATCCATAAGCTTTTCCATAAAATGAAGCAGAGGAATCACTTCCTAACTTATTGTATGTGTCAAGCTTCACCCCAATACAAAAAGTACATAAAGAAATTATAACAAAGGAAAACTACAGATTAATATTTCTCATAACTATAGATGCAAATTACCCTCAGCATAATAATTACAAAAATTATATATCTGTGTGTATATATGTATACATGTGTATTGATAGATAGATTCATACATCATGACCAAAGGGGATGTATTACAGGTATGCGACGGTGATTAACATCCAAAATTCAATCAAAATAACCCATCACATCAGCAGGCAGAAGAAAATCATATAATCATGTCACTGATGCAGAAAAAAAGGACTTGAAAAAAAGTAAAAATTCATGGGAAAAAAACCCAGTAAACTATTAACAGAGGGGGAGTTTTCAACTCGATAGTAAACATCTCTAAAATGTCTACATCTAACATCATATTTAATATTGAGAAAGTGCATGATTTTAGCCTAAGATCAGGAACAGGGCAAGGGTGTCCTATTCAACATCGTGCCAGAAACCTATCTAGAACAATATAATAAATCAAGGAAATAAAGTGTTTACAATTTGAAAAGAAAGAAATAAAGCTGTCTCTGGGTGCAGATGACATCACTGTTTAACTAGAAAATCCCAAAGACTTGACAAAATATTTGTAGAACTAATAAAGGACTGCAGTCAGGTTGCAGGATATAAAATCAATATAAACATCTCACACATGTGGATGGGGTCAGCTAACTGAAGACTGGAGTGGGAAATTTGAACCCAGCAGAACAAGCTACCATTCACAAATGCATCCAGCTCATTACAAACGCTGTCGTTTTACAGCAAGCATTAAGACAGTGTCTGCAACTTGAACATGTGGTTCTGCCCATGAACCAGAACCAGACGATGTGCTGTCTGGTGAGGCCCCCCTTTCTGGATCACAGACCTCTCATCCTGTGTCCTCACATGGGGGAGGGGCTGGGGGCTCTCTGGGGTCTCATTTTAAGGGCACTAGTCCCATTCATGGGGGGGGGCCACCCTCATGACCTCATCACCTCCCAAAGGCCCCCCACAGCATCACACTGGACTTGAGGATCCGACATGAGTTTTGGGGGGACGCAGACATTCAGACCATAGCAGAATGACCCCAGTAATCCAGCTACAGTTTTCATGCTGACGACACGCCCAGGGCTCAGACCTCACTCAAGGGAGGAAGCAGGGTGAAGACACTGATCAGTTATCGAGGGTGGTCTGAGGTTGAGCCTGGGGAGCTTTCGCTCAACTGACTCAGCAGCAATCTTGCTAAAATTGGACAATGAAAAGACAGACGCTGAAGCCCAGAGTCAGCGCTAGTTGGGAACTGCTCAGAGGAGCCCGACCAGAGTTTGGTCCGGGAGAGACTGTGACCCTCCTCTGCCCCAGCCCACTTGTCACTTGTCACACTGGTCCAGGCTGTCCCTTCTCCACAGTGCAGGGGGGGCCCTCAGTGATCCTGGACACCCAGTCCTGCCCCCAGAACTCCACAGGATCCCCTCGGGGGCGTGTGACAGGCAGACTTCGCAGAGATCTCGGGTTCACGTCTGTCACAATCACTCCATCACAATAACGCGAGTCACACGAATTGTTTGCCGTCCTAGTGCATATAGAGGTTGCGGACACTATGCTTCAGTCTCTTATGGGTATAGACTGATGTCCAAACAATGTACACACCTTAATACTTTATTGCTAAGAAATGCGAACCAGCATCTGAACTTGCTGCAAGTCAGAGTAGTGAGACCACTCATCACAGATCAAATAATTAAAGTCTGAAATATTCCAAGAATGACTACCAGGTGAGAAAGTAAGGCAATGCCGTGGGGAAATGGGCACCAGAATCACTCGACGCAGGGTTGCCACTAAGTGTCGATCTGCGAAAAATGCAGTATCTGCAAAGCACAATGCCGAGGTCACCCTCAACAAGCACTGACCGGGGGTGCACGCCCACCTGCCCAGCAGTGAGCGTCAGGTCAGGTCAGGTCCAGCCCTCCTGACCCTAGAGCCTGGGGGCACCTTCCTCCTCAGCTGCCCCGGGACACTGCACAGAACCCTATGCTCTGGGAGGATGGGGTCTACTTCTCTTCCTGGGAAAAAAAAAATTGTTTCCCCAAAGGAAGCTTTCCTGGGGTGAGACTCCCCCTGCCCCCGCCTTTCCACCTCTGGCTCGGGGGTCGGGAAACAAGGCACCGGGATCAGCCAGGAGGTGACAACGCAGGGCCCTGGACAGAGTCTGAGTGTCAGATGTGTCACCTGTATTTTCATTAGGATTAAGAAAAACAGGCTCCTTTGCGTTCCCTGCTGGATCCTAACTTTACACCTCACTGGCACTGGTTTATTCTGATGTGATAACATCAGAGGCTGTACATCAAGTATTTCAGCCCATTTTTCTTCCCATTTACAAAATAAATCTAGTTGCCAAGTTGTACTATAACTTAAGGATCTATTTTCAGGCCTTTTTGTTCTGGAGTCTAAAGGATAGTGTGGCCATGCAGTGTTAAGAAAAAGGAAGGAAGGAAGGAAGGAAGGAAGGGAGGGAGGAAGGAAGGAAGGAGGGAAGGAAGGAAGGAAGGAAGGAATGGGGGAGGGAGGGAAAGAAAGAAGGAAGGAAGGAGGGGGAAAAACAATCTTTTCCTTTCCTATAGATTCACGACTAAAAGTCACCCAGTTTTGGAAGATGCAGCCTAAAGGGAATCACGAGAGGAAGGTGATTTACCATCTCCCATTCTGAAGGGGCTTTGCTTCCAAGTGGTCACAGCAATGAAATCTAAGGGTACTCGCTGCGGTCACCAAAAAGCTCAGTCCCCAGTAGCCTGTTCTTAACAACACAATCAGATATAAGGACAAATGAGAGCAAAACAAGACCAATAAGCAGAGCCTGGCCTCTTCCCCAGGAACGAGGACCTCAGCAGCTGAAACCTTTTCTCTCGTCTCCAAAACCCCGCCCGCTGGGCCGCCAGCCACGACCTGCATAGAACCGCAAAACAATCTAGAGCCAGGTGCGTTGGTGTAACAAGATGACTCACCGAAGGCGTCTTCCTGCAGAAACCCGAAAGCCGCTTCTTCCCTGGGAGACCACAGCAAGCTCAGGCGGTCGGTGGCACCTGGAGGGATCCGGGGCCGGTGCTAGAACCAAGGGACCCGAGGCCACTGCCCCCCGGGGGCCACGACCCTCGGGCAAAGGTCCCTCTGGATTCCGTCCCGCTGGCTTCCCAATGGGTCACCAAACCAAGTTTGTTGGGCCCGACGCACAGCAAGCAGAGATGCTGAGCGTGGAAGCGAGGAGAGGGTCCCTTCGGGAGGCACCGGGCGAGGAGCCGGGAAGACAGGCGTCCAGTCCGCCTCCGGGAAGGCCGGCCGGGAGGTTGATGGGTCAGGACGAAGCCGCGGGGCGGCGTGAGGGCGGGCAGCGCGCGCGGGGCGGGCGCAGGTGATGCGGCGCAGGTGATGCGGCGCAGGTGATGCGGCGCAGGCGCGGGAAGGGTCCTCCTGCGCAGGCGGGACGAGGCTCCGGGCCGGCATGTTCACGAGGCTGCAGCGGACATGCGCGCAGGCCCAGGGGCGGGGCCCTTGGTCCCATCCAGTCTCGCCCCACTCGACGCAGCTGGGACTCAAAGTTCCCGGAAAGGAGCTCCGGCAAACTGCGCCCTGTTTAGGTTCCGTGACTTTGATTAAAGAAGAAAGGTTTTAAAGCCAAAATAAATAAATACGTAAAATAAAGACTTGGGGCTTCCCTGGTGGTGCAGTGGTTGAGAGTCTGCCTGCCAATGCAGGGGACACGGGTTCGAGCCCTGGTCTGGGAAGATCCCACATGCCGCGGAGCAGCTGGGCCCGTGAGCCACAACTACTGAGCCTGCGCGTCTGGAGCCTGTGCTCCGCAACAAGAGAGGCCGCGGTAGTGAGAGGCCCGCGCACCGCGATGAAGAGTGGCCCCCGCTTGCCACAACTAGAGAAAGCCCTCGCACAGAAACGAAGACCCAACACAGCCAAAAATAAATTAAAAAAAAAAAAAAAGACTTAGTAGTCCGCAGTGTGGATGGACCACATTTTGTTTATCCATTCATCCTTTGATGGGCTTTGGGGTTGTTTTAACCTTTTGGATACTGGAACCAGTGCTGCTGTGAAGGGTCGTGTACAAGTACCTGTCTCAACACCTGTTTCAATTCCCTTGGATGTGTACACAGGAGTGGGATTGGCTGTCATGGGTCTGGAAGGGGGAAATTTCGAGACTGCTTAATCAATGTGACTTTTTTGGGGGAGAATGATGAAATGTTTTGGAACTTGAGGGAGGTGATAGGTGTAGAACATTGTGAATGTACAAAAAGGCACTGAATTTTACACATTAAGGTGATTAAAATTATGAAAAATAAATCCTTAAACAGGGTGTTATATCTGGATGCTGCTCCTAAATTAGACAAAACTCTTCATTTCAATAGGGGTTTAAGATCTAGTATAATATCTAGGCCAAAGATGATCAACAAATCCTGCGGGAAATGTTGGGTGTATTTTCTATGCTCCAAACCATGGCATGGTTTATAGATGCTGTGTAACACTGTAGGTATTTTATTTCGTGTACCAAGTTCCCTGAGACTGGCTCTGAGAAGAGTTTGCCAATAGAGGCGCTTGGAAAGACAGCGATGTTTCCCTTCCTCAGTGTTTCTCCTTATAGAGCCTACAGGGTTCTTAAAAGGGAGCCTGTTTAGCTGTCAGGCCCTGCGGGTGAGGATGTAAACCAGTTCAGCCACCTTGGCAAATTCCTTCCTTCTTCTGTTAAATATCTGAGTGCATCTCTTAACTCAGCAGTTTCCCTCCTAGGTATTTACCCAAGATGATTCAAGCCATGTCCACAAAAACACTTGTTCATGAATGCCAACTGCAGCATCATCCATAACAACCCCAAATTGGAAATATCCCCAGATGCCCATCATACAGAGAATGGATCGAAAAATGATGGTATATTTGCATAATGGCGTTCTAATAAACAATGAAATAGAGCAACCTACCAACAACTTCCTAAGACCCCTCGGAAAGAGATTCTGTGCAGCAAAAGATGCCATGCGTCGCTGTTAGAATCCATGTAGCTGAGTCTCCCTTTTTAAATCCAAAATGACAATTTCTGCCTTCTAATTTATCAGAGTGTTGAGTTCATTTATTTTTAATGACATTAATTGCATGGGTGGGTTTGAGTCTGGCATTTTTCAGGTTTCTATTTGCCTGTTGATTCTGTTCTTCTGTCCCTTGGACTTCATTACCCCGTAGACACCAACCTCACATGCATCAGGTTAGTCAAGTAATGTTTAAGGTTTTATTTTAATTTGTCTACTGTTGTTTATCTGTAACTTTTAAAATGATGTTTGTGGTTGCAAATAGATGTGTAATTTACCCAGTGTGTTCCCTTATTTCAAGAGACAATACCTGGCCAGACTTGGTGTGCTTTTGTTCATTCCTCAGTCGCTTCAAAGAGTTGACTGTATTTTGTTTACAGTTCTTATAGGTTGAATGAAACGTCTGATACAAGCTAAACTATCATCGCCATTTGAAAGATTGATTTCCCTTTAAAAAGCATTCAACAAGAGTCACTAAGAGGGAAAATGAAGACATGGTCATTTCTATGAATTGAGAAATTAATGATAAAATTCAACAGCCATTTATGATTTTTTTAAAAACATGACTTTTAGCCAAGTAGTGATGGAAGAAACTTTCATTAATCTAATAAAGACTGTTGGCAAAAAAATGTATTTTTTTAAATCACTAAAAAAGGATGGAGCCATATGCTATACATATGTATTGGAAAGGAAGATAAACACCCACATTTCTGCCTGAGGACAGACTATCCATCCTTTCATGTTTAATCCAAATACTTTCTTCTTCTTTACTTTTTTGCTCTTCGTAATGTGTTCATCCTTTGTATTCTTTATTTATCTCCCTTATAATATTTTATAATATAATTTTCTAGTTTCTTTCGTAAATAGACTACACATCCCTTGAGGTGAGTATGGTACTGCAGAATTCTTTCCTTAATAAAGTATTTCTCAGATAGAACAAATATTTCAAAACATTATTTTGTGCAAGAAAAACAAGAACATTTTAAGTCATTACTTGGGACAGAATAGAATTTGTCTTCTGTGTCACCATTCATCACCATTGCTGTTGGCACCTCATTAATCATATGGGGCTCCACCCCTGAATTCCCTTTTCTGAACCTATGCCTATTGTCTGAACATCATTCTTTCAATTGCTCTGCTCTTAAAGTGGAAATCCGTAAAAACATTTTGAAATTTGGCATTATGAACTATTTCATTGTTTGCTCCACATCAAATCCAAACTACTTAAAAAAAAAAAATCTGGAATTTCATTTAGGTGTCTATGTGCCATCTTATTCCCCAAATATATTTTGCCAGTAAAGTCTATGCGAACATGTGTCTCTTGTACTCTCCATAACTCTGAGCTCTCAGTGAATTTGTTTGCACTCAACGAAAATGACTCAAGAGCTGATTAAGGATAGGAGGCAATAGGTCACAGGAGAAATGCAGCCAAAAACAACAACACTTCCTAAAGACAATGAAGCTCTGCTGATTTAAGTAGATATCATTGTGTGGACAGAGCTGATTCATGTGTTAATTATACAACCCCTTTTCCCATGGGGTATAAGGGTGATTGGAAGAGACATTAATCAAAGTATTTGCAATATAAATGGACTTCTTATTGAATGAAAAGCAAGGTTTCTACAGTTGTTATTAAATATAATGATGACAGGGACTTCCCTGGTGGCACAGTGGTTAAGAATCCGCCTGCCAATGCAGGGGACACAGGTTCGAGCCCTGATCCAGGAAGATCCCACATGCTGCGGAGCAACTAAGCCCATGCGCCACAACTACTGAGCCTGCACTCTAGAGCCTGCGAGCCACAACTACTGAAGCCCACATGCCACAGCTACTGAAGCCCGTGCGCCTAGAGCCCGTGCTCCGCAACAAGAGAAGCCTCCGCAGTGAGAAGCCCGCGCACCGCAATGAAGAGTAGCCCTGCTCACTGCAGCTAGAGAAAGCCCGCACACAGCAACCAAGACCCAACCCAGCCAAAAAGAAACAAATTAATTAATTAATTTAAAAATGTATATATATATATATATATATATACACACATATATAAATGTATATATATATATACACACACATATATATATATATATATATATATATATATATATATATAGAATGATAGATACAATGGTTATAAGAAGTTTGACCAGTGAGGCAGACCATTAAAATAGTTTTAAGAATTTTAAGTGAAACGGTTGCTGTTTGAATAATGGAAGCAACCTTAGGCACCAGGCAGGAAATATGAACCATTAAAAAAAAATTATCTTTAAAAATTATTTTCAAGGATCTTTCTCAAGTTGACAATATATCAAATCCTGGAGAAGAGGTATCTATTGCAACTGGATTGAGCTTATATCAATGTGCATCGATGAACTCTCCCAGGTTACAGGGAGTTAAGAAGCAGTCAGGAAGGATTAGTCAAAGACTAACTGGCACTTGCTATTTTAATAAGAAACAAGTGAATTAACATCTCCTCACATAGTTACCGTGTATGCGTGTGTGAGTGTGTGTGTGTGTATGAGATAAGAACACTTAACATCTACGCTCTAAGCAAATGACAAGTATATGTGCAATACTATTAATGATAGTCACCATGCTGTTCATTGCATCTTTCTTTAAATCATAGAAGCTCTTCAGGTAATTATAACTTTAAACAAAACTAGGAATCATTTTAATTTAAGTCAATTAAAGCTTTGAAACTGAATATTTGCTTATGTTGAGGAGTCAGCAAGTCCCAGGCATTTTCTTAACGATTGTTTGTCAGAACCTGCCATGTTGTTCATGCACTGTGTCTTGACAGCATGGTAGCCTACAGAATGAGTGTTCATGCAAAGATGATTACAGTTCATACAACCATCTTAAAAGGGCTCCACAGAAGTGTCTTTGTGATCTGGGGGTGGGGTGGGAGAGTCTCTCAGTCTTGGAAAAAAAGGGTTGGTAAGAGAATGACCTTGGATCGGGGTCCAAAACACAACAAAAATAATGCCTTACTGTTTCAGATAGCACGTTGGGAAGATCAGTAGAAATATATGATACCGTAATTATCTATAAATGGATGAGCAATTCTATTTTCACACGTTTATGAGCTGTGAACTGTTTATGCTTTTGACACCCATTTGTTGAAGGATAGTCTTCGCATGTCTCAGGAAATTCATATTATCTCCTTAAACATTTGTGCTGAAGAAATATTTTCCGGTATGAGGCGAAGTGATCCATTTTGAAGTCAAGCTTCCGGAGGCATTAGCCCTCTACAACAAATGAAAGACATTTAATTACAAACTATCCCCTTTAAACGTGTTCTGCTGTCTATTAGCAAATGTTTCCTTTTAGCTTCACTTTTTTTTTTTTTTTTTTTTACCCCAGCCATTAACTGCTTGTCCCGTTGGAGAGCAAATGAGAGTCTGTCCAAATTCATTTGGCTGTCTCCTACAATTCAGGACCTTCTGTTAAGTGTTCTGTAGGTGGCCTACAGGGAAAGCACTTCGACAATGAAATTAATAAAAGCTCCCAACTCTATCATCCTTAGAGCAGCCACACTGAATCAGACCCTTTCAATGACCAGAATAAAAGAAATGGACAGGCTCTTTTTTTGATAATTTATTAGCTCCAGGGTGAACAATTTCTTTCCAGGGCCCTAATAAAGAGAAAACCAACCAACCAACCAACCAACCAAGAACTAAAAAGAGAATACCTAATATTTCAAATGTTAGCATTTTGCTTTTTTTTTTCGTGGAATCTAATTTTTAGTAATCTCTTAGTGTAGAAGCCATTCAAACATTACCTTTAAAGATTATCAAAAACAGAAGGAAACAAACATGTGCTAAAAAAATTCACTGAAACATACAAAATTGGCTTTTATGAGTTCCCTTTGCCTCTCTCTTATTCTCTTTGTAAGTGAATGCTGTTGCCCATGCCAGTTTCAACTGTGAAAAATCAAAATTGTCTTTTTAATTAAGTATAAAATTTCCATTTTCCTTCACTGTCTTTCTAAAATAAATCGAGACAATAGGTGAGAAAAATGAAATCCATACTGAGTGAGTCAACTGCCAACTACAGATGCCTAATAAGTCTTTGTGCTAACTTGCAGCTGACTTGTACCTATCTGCAAATGTCATAATTTCCAGGAAAACATCATGGTCTACAAACCCCCCCTTCCTGGAATGAAAAAGAAAGTGGTATGAGGAAAGTTACTTTTGGATGATTGTTGGAACATTTTCTGCTTAAACGATTGAGTTAATAGTCTCCTATTTAAATACTCCTCATTTTTCTGACAATCTAAGCGAAATGTTGAGAACATATGAGAATGGCTCTCTCCATCATTTGTGTGAGTGGTGACTACACAGAAGAAAATTAAAAGGAAAAAATTAAGTATGTCTGCAGATATGCAAAATATACAATGTGTACATTCCTGTGTGGACATACATAGGTTATACACATAAGAATGTACATAATACAACAACATACACAATGATATATATGATTACATACATATAAATGGGTGTCTATACATATATACACATATATGTGTATATACACAAAGAAATATACATACAGCATATATGCACATATATATATATTCCTGTCCAAAAGGATAAGAATTATACAGTATATATACTTTTTCATGAGTTTTATGTACACATGTAAAACAGATTTAACATTTAAGGGTTTTTCTGATAACAATTATTTAAACATGCACCAAGATCTTCTTTATTTATTACTTCCCTATTCAGTCATTCAAAAAACATGTATTTATCAAATACTCTAAAAAAAAATATGCTGTTTTCAAGGGCAGTACCACAAAAGTGTGGTTTCTATATAAATGTATAACAGTTCTTGCATGGAGTCATCTAATTTTAAAATAAATGTTAAAATCCTGGAATTAAAGAAAAATTAATATGTTAAATATGTCCGTAGTGAATTAAGACATACATTGCAATTCCAAATCCACAGAAAATTAGTAAACTGAGCTTATAGTGGGAAATGTCAAATTTTGGATTCACTTAAGAGTACAGTGGCTTCAAATGTAGCCATAAAGAGACATGTTGGCTCCTGGTTAGTGCAGGTGAGAGAAACCATGTTTGATAACTCTCCTGCATCCTAGTGTGTTTTCAAAGATGCTAGCAGCTGGTTAAGATGCATAACCAGAATATATAAGAATTTGTTATCCTGTGATACACGTAATGGAAAAGAATAGGGAAAAGAATGTATATATATGTACAACTGAATCACATTGCTGTACAACAGAAACTAACACAACATTGTAAATTAACTCTCTCTGAGTAAAATGAATTTTTAAAAAAGAATCTGTTATAAGTTAGAAGAATCTGGTAACATAGCTTAAGCTAGAACGTAGCCCACACATGAGATTTGCTGTCCAAGCAGACTTCCAAAGTTTTCACCAATTTGAAATCATAGAGCATAACGGCCGTTTTAATTTTTTCTTCTGTGAATTAAATGTGTCCAGTAATAGACTCTCGTGTATGAAATGAGAGAAAGCAGAGGGAAGAATGTTAGCAGGACCAGACGTGAGGAGATGTTGTCACTAGGTCAAGGGACAAGAGATGCAGTTTCCATTATGTTACTTATTTACATGCCATAAACGCTGCTAAAAGGTGACTAGAAGAACAGATACTATTAAAATTGTGTAGAGGGAGAGGGAAGGAAGGGTCACATATGCAAACAACACGTTCATCAACCACAGCAGGAAGGCATTACGTCGTCCTTTTTGTTTATAATGGTGATAAAACCGTATTAGTATTACTGAGACAAAGAGCAGAAAAGCCGTGTGATTATGGAAACAATTCCATTTAGTTAGCCAGGAGGTTGGTGCAGAATGGACCTTTTTAAATAAATCTTTTACTTTACTGCTTTTAGCCTTGCCCAAGGTTTTTTTTTTTTTTCTTTTTTCTTTTTTTTTATCACCTTTACCAAAACCGAACTAATTGAGTTTTAAGAATTTTAGCAAAGAGAAGGAAAGGGAGAGAGAGAGGAACTCAAGACTGTCAAATGAATTGCTGTACTGCTTTATAAATAGTACCTTGTAAGGGACGGTGCAAAGGAAGGGACCGGAAAGGAACAATTGGAACATAAAAATTGCAGTAAATTCTGATCCCAAAGACAAAGCACGGCCCCTACAGCCTACTCTTGGCCAACCATGAATAATTAGATCATGTATCAAAAATTCTTAAAATCACATACAATAATGCAATAATCATGAATATGATTATGATTCATTTCCTATAGTTAGGGAATGAAAGTGACCCAAGGATATGTGCATATTGTATAAAAGAGTAAAACTGTGTATGGTTGGGTTTACAATTTTAAATTGTTTGGATTTATCCATCAAGATCGATATATAAATAAACACTGCTCTAGATGTTTTTCAGTCCCTAAAAAAAAAAATCACGCTTTTGAATGCAAATATATTTTTCTCATTTCCTGGAAATAAAGCCACAACACTGGGTTGTAAACTTCTACCAATATTGCTTGTACGTATGAAATCATCATTTCTTACTCCCAATTCTTGGTTTAAAGTTAAGAGAGCCTATTTACAAAATGGCTAGAGACCGTGCCTTATTTCCAGAGCACTAAAACAGAAGTTATTTTATATATCTTATGGAGAGTCACTACTATAGCATTAATATCACATTCTAAATGGAATTTTTTCCCTTTCCTCTCTTACACATTCCAAAATAATATATACCTTTTTGACATAAACATAAAACTCAGGCAATTACAAAGAAAAAAAAAGAAAAGTCTTTCCCAACTGTAACATTTACAACCACCTATAAAGACTTTGGTTATTTATCATCTCACTGCAGATACAGATTAGATAGATATGGATAGACATAGATGCAAACATAGATGGCGATAGTGATAGATACCTCAATTAAGGTTTCTACAGATACAGATTTGATGATTACAGTTTTACTCGTGGAAACACACGCAATGTAGACACACACAAAGATAAGTTACGGTAAGAAATTTATCTAATGATGACTTTGTAAGAAAGCGGTGTGGTAAAGACCTTATTGAAAAAATATGTGAATGGCTGTCGCTATGACCTTGAGAACTATAATGGGTTTGAAAGTGGAAAAAACTGAAATTTGAGAGTCTACCAAGACCATCAGTGAAGCAGAAGATAAATGAAATATTAATCAATATTGGTCTTGAATATATAACGAACCTATAAGCCATGAAATACGTAAAGTTATGAAGTAACAATTTTCAGTAATCTTAACAGAAATAGATCAACTTAATATTAAACTACAAAAATGGTAGTATTCTAATCCAGCTTGAAGTTGCCCTTGAGGAAACCTTAGCTGTCCCTACAATAGACTCTACCACTTACAAAGAGGCAAGTTCCTGCTTATGCATATATATGCACACATTAAATATGGGTTGAATAATTTCAGAACATATCTTAACATCATGCTGTTTAAAAATCTTGGGAGGTAGTTTCTCGAAAAGAACTTGTCCTACAAAGCTCTGAGCACCTAGATTGATTGATTGTGGCTTAAAAGATTCTTGAAAACCAAGTTATTGCAACAAACCAAAATTAGATACTCAGTACCATTCTAATATTATTTGCTTCTCAGTGACCAAGAAGTGGAAACAATTTCGTGTTTGAGAATTAATGTAACACAGATGGAAACAAAACTTAACTCAAGGAGGTGAGTCCTTTCACAATTTAATGGTATTCTTTAAATACCACTTTTAAAAAAGATACGCCTAAATTCATTAGAAGATTTTTATTACACTTTTCTAAATGTGAAAATGACAAATTTTCTCCAGCCCAACTAGCCTAAACTTGAGACATGATACACAAGACAAAAGACAAAATTATAGCTTGGTTTCCTGACTTGGGTATGCGAAGAAGCTATTTATAGATTTAAAGCTAAAGTACATTTAGAAATGTGACTGCAAAATGTGGTTACATGTCATGTTTATGTTCTTTCACTTTTAATTCTCTACTGTCCTGCCTATTCTTTACGAAGAATTATCTTTTCGTTGACTATACAAAATTTGTCACCTATGGCAGATGTAAAAATGAAAGATACTCATAATGAAAAGGAAAATAACTATCCATTGACAGTTCTACATGGGGAAGTAGATAGCCGTGAAATTTATTTCTGAAAAATAAAGCATCAGATATACACTGTTAATATTTATAGGGACATAAACTGTTACAGATGTCTCACTTTGATTAACTTCTTATCAGTATGCAAGCAGGGAGATGATTATGTTTGAAATTAGAAGATAAGGTATTTATATTTGCTATACCAAGATGATTTTTTCTTTGATGAGGCCAATTTCAGGTATAGAAGTTCAGGTTAATCAGAGGAAGTAGGCATGTTTAGTAGTCTTCAATAAAAATCTAAATTTATCCTCACAAAGCAAGTATAATGTGAGTGGTTTCCAGTGCATCAATTATGTACGCTTATTCCAATTCTTGTCCTGATCAGTACAAATGAGATAAATTTATGTTACACGTATTTGAATTTTTCCTTCGTGTTATGCTGCAAAATTGGTATGTATTATTGGCTGTCCTGTTTGCTAATTGTGGAATGTGGTCTGGATTCCGCATCCCCAAATAAGCTTTAACTCCTGAGCTGAAGGCGGGATGGATTTCATTTCCTGTTTGATGCCCTGTATTTCAGGGATCAGGGTAAACAGTGACCTTTCTGCTCCTTGATCAGCGTTCCATTCTGCCTGGATCAAGACGACAGGAAACATGGCTGCAGTGCCCATCTCTAGGGCAAGCAGGTGTGCACACAGTCGGGGAAGAGGCTCCCTGGGAAGAGGTGAAGCACAGTCTCACAAGGAGAGAGTACGTGTGTCCTGCAGCCACGTACAGAAGAGTTTTGCTGAGGATGTGAGTGTGTTGGTCCTGTCACCTCTCTTGGGTTCTTACACACAAGGTGCTTTCATCTTCCACATGTGCACCCCTGTGTGATCCAACAAGGCAAGTCAGCCATTGATGAACCGGTACATTGCGAGGCGTAAAGAAAAGCCACAGTGCAAGGCTTTCCAAACGGGGCTCCACGGAACCTGGTCTCAGAAGGTACATTGTGGGGACAAGATGCTGGGGAAACAACATTCCCTATCCCATCCATGAAGAGTCAGACGGGGCAACGGATCTGGACGCTTCAGAGGAAATAACCGTGTCTCATAGTCACAGCTTGAACCAGTGGTTCCCAGACCTAGTTAACTGCAAAACACTGATTTGTGTTTCTAGTTACACCTAGGAGCACCTGAAAACACTTTGAGAAACATGGCTTTAATATATTAAATTTTCAAAACTTGGAGTTTAAGTCAAATCAGATTTAGTTTGGTGGGTTTTCCAATGAGATTAAGTTTGGTGGGCTTTTGTTCTTCCCGATCTGATTTAAACAACCTACTGTGTGTGGAGTATTTATACCGCATGGCATGAAACTTGAACTTATTTTACAACTTCTCAGCAGGGAGGAAGGGAGGGAGTATGTGAGTCCTGGAAAGGGTATAATGTTTTTATATGGATGAATACCAATTACAAAAACCTGGATGCCACTGACATGACAAAAGGCACACATTCTAATTTAGCTTATGATTTACATTGATTTTATGCATATATGGGAAAGTATTATATATACATTACACATACATATACACAAACATACAGTAAATAATTGTTAGCAAATTCATAAGCTATATTTTCTCTTTACAGTCCTGCTTTGAAATCTCATTTCACTTCTTTAGGTCTTATGCTTTAATGACAAGGGACATGAGTTAAAATACAAACTGGAGCCCTTTCTCTACTAGACTATGACAGCTGGAATTTCAATAAGATTTTTCTGCCACTGGTAGGTAGTGTGGGCTGACTTGTGTCCCCCTGGATTCCTACGGTGAGGTCCTAACCCCTAAGACCTCAGAATATAATTGTATTTGGAGACAGGGTCTTAAAGAGATAATTAAGATAAAATAAGGTCATGAGGATGGGTCTTAATCTAATAGGAGTGGGGTCCTTATAAGAGGAGATTAGGACACAGACACACACAGAGGGATGACCCTGTGAGGACACAGGGAGAAGGCAGCCGTCTACACACCAAGGAGAGAGGCCTCAGGAGGAACCAGCCCTGCCCACACCTGGATCTCAGACTTCCAGCCTCCAGAACTATGATAGTATAAGTTTCTGTTGTTTAAGACCCACATCTGTAGTGCTCTATAAAAGAAGTCCAAGCAAACGCATACAGTGGGTAAAAAGATACAAAGGGAAATGAGACAAAGTTTTAGATCAAGAAATTATTAGAATAGGCTTGTCTTAGGGCTCCATGGGAAAGGGACTCTGAGAAGGACACTTCCAGGCAGAAGGTTTAGTGGGAGAACATTCTTGAACAACCCATGAGAGCAACTGAGGAATGCAGTCGTGGGGATAGCCAGAAGATGAACCCCAATGCAGGTTCAACCGTGGCCCCGACCCATATTATAAAAGCATCCACCGTAAGTCTTTACATCTGCAACAAATCCTCAAATTCCTAATATGGCTCACCTTCCCCAATCTTGAGTGGTCCGTTCAATACACCTAAGATGAGTGTCTTGTGTCATTATTCCAAGATACGCTTTATGGATCTAATTTTAATTTAAAAATCTGTGGTCATGCTTGTGTCTAGATAACAGCCTGCAGCCTCTAAAACCTCACTTTATTATTGCAAAGTGGCTAATTCGCTTTGCCAACCTTGAGAGTAGACCCAACTCCTGTCTACTTGGCATCTTTATTTCAAAAGAAAGTCATATATCCCTCCTCTTCCATGCAGAACTTTGTCAAACAGGCATGCATCCAATTTAAAAAATGCATACCTGACTCCAAAATAGATATGTCCCACAGAGCTCTTAATAAGACACACGTGTTTGTGTATTTCTCTCTCATCGACTTTCATACATAAATAAGGCTTACCCACATTTTGTGGCTATTTGGATTTTTTTCCTTCTGTGTCCTGAACAGGCGTTTTGATCAGAAATTGGGGAAAGACCTAGGAAGCACAGATATGTAGGAAGTAATAATAGCATTATATCTCCCATCTCAGTATGAAAACAGAAATATAAGGTGATTACTATGATCAGAGAGTGTCCTACATACTTTACATATTGTAATTCAGATAATTTTATGCTTTGTAATTATCCTAGGTAGTTGATTAAATCACCCTCATTGAAAACAGTGAGACAATTATGTAAATAACTTGACATATGTATACAACATTGTTTTGTATAAAAATAGATGTATATACAATTATTAAATCTGTGTTAACCTATTCATAGCACAGGGAACTCTACTCAATACTCTGTCGTGACCTATATGGGAAAAGAATCTAAAAAAAGAGTGGGTATATGTATGTATAACTGATTCACTTTGCTGTGAAACGGCAGAAACTAACACAATATTGTACATCAACTACGTGCTAACAACAATTAATTTTAAAAAGTCTGTGTTTATTTTTAATAGCAATACGTTCCTATGCAAAATAAATGCAGAATATCCATAATGGCTGACAGAGTTTATGTGTCTGAGATAGCAGACGTTATAAAATATGGATATTTTATCAGCCGCTTTCTAACTGTGTGGTGGATAAATGGAGTACAGCAGTAACACAGAACACAAGATGTGTGCCACTTTAGAAATGCCTTCTCTTGATAATTGGAATGAAAATCTTTGAAGCGTAGAGGGAGAGAGCAAAGATGAAATTATTTGACTACGCTGTTAAAAGTGAATCAGAGGGACTTCCCTGCTGGTCCAGTGGTTGAGACTCGGCCCCACTGCCGGGGGCGCAGGTTTGATCCCTGGTTGGGGAACTGAGATCCCGCATGCCCCATAGTGAGGCCAAAAAAAAAAAAAAAAAAGTGAAATGTCAGTCAAATGTGATGCTCCTGTGCCTAAGACAGTAAGCTGCTATTTTACCACTAAAGACAGCACCCTCAGAACAACGTTTATTCTGTGTAGCCATCCCAGGAGCTCTGCACCCTTTCCTGAGCATCCTCCGCATGCCTCCATGCAGATGTTTTCTCACCATTGTAACCTGAGGAAGACCCCGAGAGAACCTTCGGCGTATTACAGGTAAACCGTTCTGTCACAACAGCTACTTGGCATTTCCAAATGATTACAAATTACACTGAACAAGCTAACCACCAATTTTTATATTCCAGCAATCTGTCTCTGAGTGTTTATATTATGTCAGAAATAATTTTTAGGAGATGGTTGAGTGGTCCACATGTTAGGTCCGCATGGGTCACTGACTCATTCCTGAGTCCTTTACGCTGGCAAGCGATCACAGCTACGAGAAGTTGATGCCAGGGCGAGAGAAACCATATTAATTATCCTTCCTTAAGATCAATAGTTTTTAGTTTATTAAGAAATGTAATCAGATTACGGTAACCACCGACAAGCAGTTAGTTCCAAACATTGAGTTTTCAGCATGTAGGATGAACGTAAGCCAGGGACATTTTTAATATTTAATGCAGCATATTTTCATGGTTCTTCAGTTCATAATGTTTATGCAGACACTTCCACATGTAAATCGAGTATTTGCATGTTTTTAAAAATGTATGCCCATTAGTGAAAGCGATTGGCTTGGTCACCTATGTTTTCCTGTGGCTGTTTGAATCATTCATCGAAATTTGTGAATTTAATCAATTGATATAGTATGTTTATTGTCTACTCTATGCTTTGTATTAAGTAAAGGGGAGCAAGCTATGGCCATTTGGACTTAGTACACGGAAATATTAGCAAAAGGAGTTTTCCCAGTTTTACTGTAGGAATTTGTATTCCCAAACTTCAAATCTGTAGCTGGTGGATTCCAAAGGAAATGACCCTTTTCTCTCTCCCTCTCTCTCTTCCCCTCCCTCTGTCTCTCTCTCCTTTTTATTTTTGTTTTGTTTTGTTTTGCATCTATTAGCTATTCACGTTACACAAACGTAAAGAGAAATGATCATTTGATGTGCAGCATCTTCAGTTCTTTCCATTCTCCTTCACTTTTTTTGTTCCAACCTAGCTCGAACGAAACACTTGAAGTGGTATCAGGAGAATATAAAAGAAAATTGAAGGAGCAGAGAGACCTGGTGAAAAAATGGAGAATAGAAGCGAAGATACGTACTCCCTCTTTGCTATGGATTTTAGAGTTTGTGGATTTTAGAACTATGTACTAAAGAGCCATCTGAAATAGTAAACAGTATGCATTTCACTCCTTTATGGCTTGCTCCTATCAGCACCTTCATCCTTCAAGGTTGCCTTGTCATTGGAGTTTGACAAACACACGGGGAGACCATGTTGCCATCACAGAGGCTGGGATGTGACGAAGCAGAAATCCCTCCGAACTAAAGAACACTCTGATGTCAGAGTGTCGGAGATGTCGGTCATTCTCTTGATGGGAGAATGTGGGAGCTCTGATTTGGATGTGAATATTTTGTGAAAAGTAAACATTTTATAAATGTAAGAAACAAGGGATCTGGTGAGATGATAGTGCAGGTTTATGTTCCTGGACCCCTACTTTTTGCAGAGGAGCTCGATGACTAAAGAGAGAGAGAGAGACAGAGAGAGACACACACACACACGAGACAGAGAGTGAGTCTGTCGGTCTGTGGACCACAGCTTGATCCATGCCCATGAGCTGCAGCCTGTGAAGTGAGTTTCTGTTTGTGACAAGCTGTCTATGGTTTTTAGACTGAGGAAATCACCACATTCACCTGAGACAACTGCTTGTATACTACATTATAGTATATCTAAGATATATTTTATATATAGATAATATAAATGTATTGCAATTATTGTAACTGTATTACAGTTACAATACATAATGTATTATGTACTACCTATTTATATATCTTTATTGTTTCTGCTCATCTGATTGAACCCTGATGGATATATCCACCAATATTTCTCTCTATATCTATGCTGCATTTATCTATCAATACATATATGATTGATATATTTATGTCCATTATATATACATCTCCCTATATATGCAGCATACACATAGAAAATACTAATACTAAAATATTAATCAATTGTGTGCAATAATGGAATAAGTTAAATAATAAATGTATAGCAATAAAATGTACCCATTCTGTAAATAAGCTTATTCCAGTCTAAAATCTTATGAATGCATTATTATACAAGAAACTCTCTCCATTCATTTATTCTGACACTTTTTCATCAAGAACTAATGCCTGCCTAGTGTCTATAGCACTTTCAGAGACGTGACTGCAGCTATAATGAAGAAAATATTGACAATGTCCTCCAACATCATAAATTTATTTATAAAGAGGACCACGACCAGACATTTATGAAAGATGCTATAAGAACATCAGAAAGACAAATTTAAGGAAGCACAATAGTTAGATAAATTGATTCCAACTGAGATCATTGAAAAGCGGGACCATTTTCGCTGGCAATCAAAATCTAAATGTTTAGGGAGAAAAGTCATAAAGGATACTTAAAAGATAATGCTATTAACTAACACTTGTTCTTTAAATGCCAAGTACCATGGTCTATTTTTCGTGAATAGTTCACTCTTATAAAAGTCACTATGATTCTCAATTTGCAGATAATGTCATAAAAGCCTAAGAAATGCACATAGTAGATGGCAGAGCCGAAGGTCATCTATGATTGGTGTGATTTATCGCCCAAGCTCCTACGTTCACTCGCCCAGTAAAAATTTCTGGTTGTCCACTTTGCATGATGCCATATTTTCCCGCTCCAAGGGTCTGTGTGGGGAGCACCTGAGTGCAGCCCCAAGTGGTAAAGACTAGTGTGTTGAGATTTTGCAGCTTAGGTAGATTTGGGACAAATCATAGAGATCCCTGCATGTTACCGCCCAAGTGATTTGACTGCACTTGATTCTCTAAGGGCCGTCAAGCTGCCTGGACTTCCTGTTTTTGTAAAGTGGAGTAATTAAAAGCTCCCTGTTAAGTGAGCCTCTTCTAAGGTTAGAAGAGGACCATTCTGAAGGAACAACCATACCATTATTCTAATGGATGGCTTTCTGGAGAAGTAGCGATTATCAAGTCTGATTTGAGAAGAATTAGAATACTTAGTACAATCACTGACATGGATGAAATACAACAATATAATCTTAGGACAGCAGGTGAAAATGGATTTGATGGTGAATTCCACAAAACCATCCAGGAAGAAATGATCACCATATTATAGGCAATAGATGCAGCAGACAGAGGGGTGTGTGTGCAATTTGCCAACGCGTTCACGAGCCTTCTGTAGGCTAGAAAAGGACAGAGTGTGACCAACCACCTCTTGTGAGGGAGAGGATGAGGAGGGGCAAGTTTTTCCTTAAAAAGAGTTTGTTTTCTCTAAGAAGATGCAGAAAAATAAGGTGGCTGTGAACATTAGAAATGGGCCTCTAAAACACTTTTCTTGTGTTCTGATATGGGATATAAGAGAGCATAATTATTTGCTGATGAGAAAAATATATATATAGATGGGCCCATGATGAAAAACAGATAAGAGGTCATCTTCATGGTGGAGAACAGAGAAGGCTATCAGGGAAGAAGTCCACTACCAAGTGGATGGGGGAAGCTTTGATAGAAGTGGTACACGTGGTCCTTTATAACAGGAAGGGGTAAAGTCTGAGTGAAGATTGATGGAATTGGGACCACAAGAGGTCCCTTCCGAAGAGTTTCATTTTCTGAGTGAAGCACAAGGCGGTATCTTTAGGGACAGCACAGAGAGTAGAAAGGATTTGAATGGAGAGAAAGAGTATGCATCTCAGAATGAGTTTGTTCACTCAAAAAGCATCCATGGACATTTCCAAAGCATGCATTTGATATCTGTGTTCCTGCCTTGGAGGTTAGATTCCTCTTCAATTGTGTGTGTTTTCTCTAGCGATGTCGACACATTCTGGTCAGGTCAAGGATTGGTTGAACAGCTGGCTGAACCAGAGATATGGTTTATTCAGGCCAGTCCTATAGAATAGGAAAATCCTGCTCATGAGGGAGTGACTTTAATGGAGGCCCTTCGATTTTAGGCTGAGTAAGAAGGCAAACATAAATGAGCTGAAAAGAGAGAACCATTTGTAACAGCAAAGGGTAGAGGTATCGGTGATACATGGAAACGGTAATACATGGAAACGCTGCACCAAGTGCAGGGGGGTCGAACATCAAAATTCAACTTAAGACCTGAATGTTGGGCTTCCCTGGTGGCACAGTGGTTAAGAATCCACCTGCCAATGCAGGGGACAAGGGTTCGAGCCCTGGTCTGGGAAGATCCCACATGCCGCGGAGCAACTAAGCCCGTGCGCCACAACTACTGAGCCTGTGCTCTAGAGCCCATGAGCCACAACTACTGAGCCCGTGAGCCACAAGTACTGAAGCCCACGCGCCTAGAGCCGGTGCTCTGCAACAAGAGAAGCCACCACAATGAGAAGCCCGTGCACCGCAACGAAGAGTAGCCCCCGCTCGCCGCAACTAGAGAAAGCCCGCATGCAGCAACGAAGACCCAACGCAGCCAAAAATTAAAAATTAATTAATTATTTTTTAAAAAGAGATGAATGTTGACCGTACTTGGGAGTTGCAGAGCATTTCTTTTTCCCTTGCTTCACACACAGTAACTGTTATCCTCATTTTGGGGTTTACCATTGCCTTTATTTATTTTTTTAAAAATATTTATTTATTTTGCTTATTTATTTTCCTTATTTTTTTTGGCTGTGTCGGGTGTTAGTTGTGGCACACGGTATTTTCACTGAGGATCTTTCGTTACGGCGTGCGGGCTGTTCGTTGCGGCGCACAGGCTTCTCTCCAGTTGTGGCGTGCGGGTTTTCTCTCTCTAGTTGTGACGAGCAGGCTCCAGGGCATGTGGACTCTGTAGTTTGCAGCACGCGGGCTCTCTCCTTGAGGCGCGAGAGCTCAGTAGTTGTGGCACGCAGGCTTAGTTGCCCCGCGGCGGCACGTGAGATCTCAGTTCCCCGACCAGGGATCGAACCCACGTCCCCTGCATTGGGATGCAGATTCTTTACCACTGGACCGCCAGGGAAGTCCCTTACCATGGCCTTTAAATGTAATTTTGCACCTCTAGTTATTTACAGCTATTTTGTGGGAAGTGTAGAAGAGCAGGAGACAGTAAATATACATTTCGAATATGTTAATTTTAACTGTAAATCTTAATGTTCTTTCTACACAGAGGTGAAGGCAAGATGCTTTCTATTTGGTGTAATGTTTGCAATGGTATTTTTCAATATGAAATTGGCCCTTGAACAGCAGGAGTTTGAACTGCACGGGTCTACTTGTATGTGGGCTTCTTTTGTTTGTTTTTCATTAAATGAGGACTACATGACCCACAGCTGGTTGAATACAGGGATGCAGAACCAAAGATACAGAAGGCTGACTGTAAAGTTAAATGCGGATTTTCCACTGTGTGGAGGGTCCGAGTTTGTAACCCCCGTGTTGTTCAAGGGTCAACTTGAACTTGTTTGATTAGATATTTAAAAGCAATTTAAGCGATATTATGATCCCTGATAGAATATATAAATAGTAATGTCTACAGTTTAGGACTTTTTTCATGTTACTACATTCTATTTCTATTTCTATATACCCTACAGTATGCTCACCAACAAAACTTTAGTTTTCATCCATCACCATACAGGAGAACTTTTCAATAACCTTTAAATCAGGATGCACCTGGATTATAAAGAGTGGTGTTGACAAATTTCAAGAGTTTGGAAGGATAGATGTGGGTCAGAGGGGAGGGAATGTGCACAGCCTTGTTAAAGAAATAAAAATTTCAAATTCAGTTTATTTTCTAGAAGCCAGAGAGATTAGAGGGTGAGACATTGCTCCCATGGGAGAATGACATGAAGTTAAAAAAAGGGCATCAAGACATCAGCCAGGTGGATTCGATAGAAGCGATGAGACTGAGAGTTATGGAGCAAAGCAGGGAGACCTACGGGGTGACAGTCAGGGGACCCATCATTAAATGTTTCCATAGAGATACAGAAGAAAGGGGAGGTGGGTCCTGGAGCAGGGTATGGTCCCCACCTTGACCCACGATGATGGAGAGAAGGCAAAAGCAAGGGGACCTGTGCACCTGGGATGACCATGTGTTACTCCAGGAGCCTGAGTCCTCTGCATCCGTGATGATGGGGAGGTCGCATTTTAAGTGCCACATTCTTTTTATTACTCTTTCTAATGAATCAGCAACTTTCCTCACTGGATGACATGACATAAAACCTGCACATGTACTCATTTTTATAAGAAACCAACAAGGATGAGAACAATTTCTTATGCTTTTAAGCATTTCTGTTTTTCTTCTTCCAGTTTTATTGAGATGTAATTGACATCCAGCATTGTGTAAGTGTAAGGTGTACAGCACAATGATTTGATTTACATACAACATGAAATGATGACCACAATACGTTTAGTGAACATGTATCATCTCGTACAGACACAAAATTAAAGAAATAGAGAAAAAGCTTTTTCCTCGTGATGAGAACTCAGGATATACTCGCTTAACTTTCATACACAACACACAGCAGTGTTAATTATATTCACCAAGCTGTACATTCCATCCCTAGCCCTTATGTATCATATAATTGGGAGTTTGTACCTCTTGATCTACCTTCCTCCACTTCCGCCTCCTCCCACCCTTCCCTGTAATCACAAATCTGACCTCTTTTTCTATGAGTTTGTTTGCTTTCCAAGTATAATTGACCTACAACACTGCATTAGTTCCTGTTACACAACACAATGATTTGATACTTCTATACATTTCAAAATGATCACCATGGTAAGTCTAGTTACCATCTGTCACCACACAAAGTTATGACATTATTACGGACTGTGTTCCCCACGCTGTACGTTTCATGCCCCAGACGCCTCTTTAATGAGTTTTTGTAGGGGACAAAGGGCTTCCAATTTATTTCACATAAGGGATTGTTTCCCTAGTCTTGATATTTAAAAAACAACTATTAGCATCTTTTTTTCCCTTAAGCTCTTGTTTTTGCTTCAAGGTTATAATATTCATTTGAATCCTGAAAATGGTCTTCTACCCAAAATTAACATGATTTTTACCATAACATTAAATGAACATGTTATTGTGTATTTAAGATATTTCCAACGAGGCCAAATACAGCTGCAGCCACTATTTACAATTGGCATTTGCTCTAAATTTTAAATGCTAATTCATTCATAAAAAGGTAGATCATTGAAATTCTCACAGTGTTTCTGTGTATATTATCTACTAAGCTATGTGTTAGTTTGGGAACACACAGGGGCATGTACACTCTACTTGTTTTTAAAGAGCCTTTTTGTGTAGTAATCGTGAGCAGTTTGAGGGAGTCTTGGGAGTGTCCTAACCCTTCTCTTGAGATTTATGTGTTTAAGTAGCGCAAACCCTTATCTAGACGTCTCTGATACGACTAAAGGATGAGTGTACACATTTTAACTTCCTTTACAGGATAATGGGGAGTCATTCATAATCTCCGTGACAGTGGTATTTTGTCCACTGTGAGTCCCGATGTCTACACTGAGAATAATTCATCCGTGAAAGGACTTGATACAATGGGAAGTACGAACACACACTTGCTCTGACAGAAGCTTACGTTCAATCTCCCTGCTTCCACACGCCACCGCCCCTCACCCCCATTTCCTACGGTGCTGATCTACTACCCTGGGGGAGTCTAATTGTTATATGGGTTTCCAGGGGACAAAGACTCTATTAACAATTTTCTGTATCTTTCTCTCTCTCTCTATCTCTCTCTCTGTCTTTCGCTCTATCTCACTATGCATTTAATCTCACACCTAGAGAAAAGAAATCATCTTTATGCTTTCTGATTCATTTCAAAATATTACAAACGTACGTTAACTTGCTTTTATCACTCTTGCAGCGTGGAGGCTGATATAATCATATATAAGATCCTCTATTGAATCTGACATAGGAGCACAAGACCTAAAATTTTTCCTTCTCCAAACCTACATCAGTTCATCCACAACCAACTTTCTTGTTTTTTGGGAACTTTCTGAGAAAACAGGAAAATGGCCCAGTTCTAGATTAAACATTTTTTTTGAGACAAAACACAAACTTTCTCAAAGAAAGTTCTCTAAATTGTAAAAGACAGATGTATCGTCTCTGAGCCTTCTTATTAAATGAACCAACACGTCTGATAGCCCACACCTGCCCCAGAAAGACAAGACTTAGTTCTGTGGAGTTTCCAGATAAGTTACTGTGCAATTTAAAAAGCTATCAGGCCAAACCCTTTTATCATAATTAATTGCAAATTAGAGAAGCACATCCATTTTTAAACCTTAGCTCATTTCCATACAGATCATATGTATATGAATGCAGAATATGTATTCTTTCTTTCCACTTCAAATTCTGTTCACTTACAGAAGAATATTTCTTCTCTAAGCTAGAATTTTTTCCTCAAAGTTGAGAATGATTCAATTAAAAATATGCTCTAGTCTTTACTAGAATAAGCTTTTGGAAAGCATCCTAAAATCATTCCTCCTTCCACTAGGAAGCTAATAAAATATGAAGCCAAAACACACACACACACACACACACACACACACACACACACACACACACCCCAAATCTAACAAGAAAAATGCTTTGGAAGCAATAAGTATTTTTATTACTTTTTACATTAGATTCAATTTCTCTCCTTAGAAGTCATAAAAATTTTTTTTCTTTTCAAATTGATTTTGCTTTAGAAAAGTACAGACTTCTGCATTTTCATGCCAAAAGAAAAAATCCTTGGTGAGTTCAGAATGGCATACGATACAAAATAATTATCTTGGACTTGGATTTGGAGAGGAAATGATATTTCTATAAATACAATAATCCCCAACCCTGTAAATTGACCACATTGAAGGTACCACCCCACTAGCTTCAGACATCCAATTTTGATTTGAGGAACTAAACTGCTAAAATAACTGTCACTTATTTCAATGAAAAATATTTGGTAGTTTTACAATTTTATTATTTTAATTTTCTTCTTACTTTTTCATGTTTGAACTTCCAACTTAGACATTATTCTTCTATTCTTGAGGACAATAATGCTTTAAAAAGTGCATTTTTTCCCAAAATTCAAGCTGTTTTTAGCAGAAAGCTGGGTCTAAATAAACTATTAGACCATATCATGGAATAAAAACTCACTATATGGGGATCTTAGTTCTACCTATTCAATATGAAGGATTATTATTTTCCAGACACCATGAAAAGTAACTAATTCTCCAATATGCTTTAGCTTTAAAATTGTATATTCCATTAATGACTTGATGTGTTAACATCATTTGCTTCATAATAGCATTTTGGCCAAAGAAACTGATTTCAGAGCCATTTTTCTTTAAACATATGGAGAGATGTGCGCTGACTGCTTTTTCCAGGAAGCTTAAAATGAACTCCTTTTCTTAAATCTGAGCATCAGAGTCTGACACTCAATTTCAGCCAATAGTCATCTATCTTTATCACGGATATTACACTTACAGACGGAGATTAAATAAAAATAGTATATGTTCCTGGTACACATTTTAAATAAATATTTTATTATGGCAAAGGAAAAGAGAAATATAAATTTGTGTTATATGTTTAACAAAAAAAATGTTAACCCAAATTACCATAGGTGAAAAAGAATTATTAGTTTTTATTTCATGAAATTAAATAGTGAATAATATATTGGGAAGAAAATAAATATGCAAAGGTATGCATATACATTCGTATTACATACACTGCAATATAATATATGACATAAATTGTACATATTTTAAAATATATATAATTTATAAATAATTGTAACTTATAATTTATTATATTTTATTTATATTATTAATTATATTAGATAACAGATATAATTATATATGCATTATTAGATTATATGTTATATATGTTGCAAATCAAATATGTGTTATATATATTCTTATGTTATACATGCAATATATATATCTGAATATTATAACATATATAACATATTTGTTAGAGATAATTTTTGTCTAGTCTTGTTGTTCATCCTTTTTATACAAAATTGATTGGTAACTAATGAAATAATAAAGCTGCAATTCAAAGAGCACAGTGAATTTACAGGATAGTAATTACTGAGTAGGATAAGCAACTGCTTTCTTTATTCATTTGTTACTAACATTAAAAATGATAAGTGTAACCTTTGCATGGTCTACCTGCTCTTTCTGCCTGCAACACTGGCCCCATGGTTTTCTGCTTGGTCTCTTTATTCACTGATAATTCCCAGGTTCCTAGAATACTGTTCAGTATAGTAGCTGCTCAATAAATAGCTGTTGAGTGGATATATGTGAAAACGCCATTTTTCAAAATTGTGCTTGTGAATAAAGTAGGATATAGAGAGCTTTTAAATCCACTCCACTGATGTTAAATTCAGTGAACTGAAAAAAAAGTCAAGTGGAAGAATCACCTGACTCTATGTATTTCTCATTTCATTTCATCTGTGATGCATAAGGAGAGTGCCAACTTCTTCCTACTTTCCATGTCATTATCCATGTTACTTCGGTTACCCATTTAATAATAATATGTGTAGGATTTGCCTTTGTGTTGATTTATTAAACTTCACTTAATTCTGTGAGCACACTGATGGCCTCTGGTGTAGATAAAATTGTGTAGTGATTCCATGTACAGGAAGCACCCACCCTGCTTCTGGATATGTAGACTGGTGTCTCACATTTCGAGGTTGCTGTCTTGCCTTTACTAATTAATCAGTTATTTCTGTGTGAGCACAAACTACCTCTATGAAGAGTAAAATTAATTAAAGTGTATACAATATACTAATATATAGCATAACATAATGTAATCTATATAACAACCCTTATTTCTAGGGCTTACTATTTGGTTCATTTTCAAAAGTTTTTATCAATTCCCCCCAAATAAAATTCATACCTAGATTAAAAACAATAAGATCTCATATCATGCTGTTTTCTGAGGAAGATTTAGTTCCCAAGTTTAGAACTTTATAGAAAAAGTATTTATCTAATGAGTGAAGGAGGTCACATATTACAAACTTCCAGTTACAAGATAAATGCTGGGGATGTAATGTACAGCATGGTGACTGTAGTTAATAATACTGTATTGTATACGTGAAATTACTAAGAGAGTAGATTTTATTGATAAAAGTTCTCATCACAACAAAATAGTTTGAAACTATGTGTGGTGGCCCATGTTAACTAGACTTATTCTGGTGATCAAATCACAATGTATACAAATATTGAAATCATTATATTATACACCTGAAACTAATATATTGTTATATGTCAATTATACCTCCATTAAAAATATATTTTAAAGAGTACTTATCTGAGAAAACTCCAAAGTACTAAGTGATATAACATGAACTATAAAATCACCTCCCTACCTCTTGGCTCAGAAACTCCTGACCCATTTTTGCTATGGAGATTCACTCTTTAAAGTTATTTTTTGAAACGGTTCTGAAGAACCTAGGGGCAGGATGGGAATAAAGATGTGGACGTAGAGAATGGACTTGAGGACACAGGGAGGGGGAAGGGTAAGCTGGGATGAAGTGAGAGAGTGGCATGGACATATATACACTACCAAATGTAAAATAGATAGCTAGTGGGAAGCAGCCGCATAGCACAGGGAGACCAGCTCGGTGCTTTGTGACCACCTAGAGGGGTGGGATAGGGAGGGTGGGAGGGAGACACAAGAGGGAGGGGATATGGGGATATATGTATAAGTATAGCGGATTCACTTTGTTATAAAGCAGAAACTAACACACCATTGTAAAGCAATTATACTCCAGTAAAGATGTTAAAAAAAAACAGAATGTAAAAAAAAAATAATAATAAGGTTATTTTTTGGTGTTGTCATCCTTTGTATCATCAGAGGTATTTACTACCTAAATGTGAATATATATGATAATATACCATTTTTAAACTTAATTATATAACAATTATATTCATATACACACGAAACACCAACTTTCCATATCATATTTAAAATACTAAAAATTGCTACATTTTAAGTCAGGTAGCTTAGTGTACCCTTGATTGAATGTATGATGGTTCATTTAACATGTTCTTTGTTAAGAGACATGGATCTTGCTCTCGGGTATTCTGTTGTAGCTGGTAGTTAGCTTCAGCAATATGTTCTTTCTCTTAACTGAAATCAGACCTTTTCTTTCTTTAAATAGTTGAACATGGCTAATCCATATTTATTGTTACCTGTATATTTTGGTTTTCATTAAGTCATAGCATTGCCTATTTTGATGTGTTTTTTTCCTATCTGATCCTACAGGACTTTTGTTTTACTAATTTGTTTGGTAACTTTCCAATATACAACCATACACCTGGAACCCAAACACACATACACACACACACACACACACACACACACACACACACACCCATAGGCCAGTTTAGCATAATAATGACACCAAAAGTAAGACATTTGGGGTTCAAATCACCTATTCACCACTTACTATGTTGGTAACTTTTAAACAAGTATTAAATCTGTCTGCTAGGTTCTTTATCAGTGTAATGGGAATAAATGTAGTGACTATTTCACAAGGTTGTTGAAAGAAGTTAAATAATCTTTGTAAGAACAAAGTGGATTGCATAGCACATAATAATATGTCAAAAGGTTAGCTATCACATTATTACTATTATGCTAATCTTTAAATCTTGCACTTATATCTCTATTTCTTTATTTGTTTACCCCATACTTTTTAACTTGTTGCTATAAAGATGTGACCATTAAGACATTTACTGTTTCCTCAACTACCTTTAGTCTTCTCTTCCCATTAACATTTTTGTATTTTGGGAAAGCTATCATTTACACTCAATGCCTATCTATTATTATTTCAGTCCTATTCTTAATTGGATGGCAGTCTCTTGGTTTCTTTCACACAATATCTCCGTTATGACTTAAACCCTCTCTCCCTGTACTGTCCCAGTAGCTGCAGATTTTATTTCATAACGAATCCGAGATACTTTGGAACACACTGCTCTTTTTGATAACTGACGCTGTAGGTCAGGTATCTCTTTAGAAGCTGCCTAAGCTGAAAAGTCCATGCCTGGAAACTCTTCATCTAAGACATACATTTACTAGTTACACAAGAAGACCTGCACAAAAGTCTAAAGGAAGATATGAAAAAAGGTTCAGAAGATTCTGTCCCATAGATTTTTCTAGAAATCATTTCACCAAAACCCTTCCATGCACTAAATTGTGAAGTACCTAAGAACAGAACCCAAATGAAATCTCCGTGCCCATCGTGGGTCCCCCAAAAAAGGACTTTGACATTTGGGCCAGTTCTGCAGCTTTGCAAGGATGGCGGTTAGCAACCTACTCAGGATGGTACCTACATACGACAGCTGAGCTGAGCCGTGATGAATCTTCTCTACCTGCGGGTTTTTATTTGGTTGCCGTTCAATAGGTGGAAATTCACTTATATGCGTCTGTCTCTCCTATGGATGCTTCCTTCTTAGGGAGTTATGATTCAACCCAGGATCACATCACCATTTTCCCTTCAAAACATCTTATCCTCCAAACCTGTTCTGTTACCTTCCATCCCTGTTCTCCTGGGAAGCTTTGCTTCTTCTGGAACAGGGGTCCCCAACCCCCCGGCCGGTACCGGTCAGTGACCTGTTAGGAACCAGGCCACACAGCAGGAGGTGAGCGGCGGGCAAGCGAGCAAAGCTTCATCTGCCGCTTCCCATCGCGCCCCATTGCTCACATTACCCCCTGAACCACCATCCCTGCCCCCCCGCCCCCATCCATGGAAAAATTGACTTCCACTAAACCGGTCCCTGGTGCCAAAAATGTTGGGGACCACTGGTCTAGAAGACATTCATTTCTGTGAAAGCAGTTCCTGGGAAACAGGCTTTAGAAGGGAGATGTTTCCTTCTACTTTTGGGTACTCTCTTTTCGTACAAAGATATTTGCTCATTGGAATAGAGGCAGGGAAATGGGGGTAATTCACATTTATAATTTTGCTTAATTGCTGACTTTCCAAATATATATCTGTTTTATCAAGTGTAGAATGTTTCTATGTGCCTTGGAGGGCCTTTATAGCAATGGCGTGGTCAGCCCATGCATCTCTGTCTGTCTGTCTCTCTTTCTGTCTCTAGATGTAGCTCTATCTTTCTGCCTCTGTCTCTTTCTCTGATATTCTCCAGATAAAATTTCCACTATGGATTTTTTCATTTCTTTTTTATTTCACTTTACTTTTTTCCTGAAGGTTTCCTATTCTTTTAAATATTAGCTAGCGTAATAAGCATCATATCCAACAGACAAGTAGGGTTATGCTTCTGAAGTTGACCTGGTAAATATCACTGACTCATGCATTTTCCAAATGGAATTTTTTCTGATGAAGCTGAATCACTGTCTAGATATGCAACATCTTTCGACCAGTAGAGAAAACGTTTTTAAGCTAGTTTTTTGTACAGTTTTATGCCTGTCCTGATCCTCCCCCAACGCCTTCCATTTCAGATGGTTTTCTGAATTGCTTTGTTAGCACTGGGTCACTCGGGAGCTGAAAGGCACGTGTTTCTTGCTCCATTTCATTGGCCTTTTTGAGTGTCAGTGTTAACAATGCTGAAATAGAGACACAGCCAGAGGGAGAGGGGAAAACGAACGCTGAACAATTTACGGTCCCTTAGCTCCTAGGATGTTCTCATTGTGTCCTTCCTGTAAGCGCCAGCTCACTGCAGTGTTTCAGAGGTGACATGACACCCCATCCTTCTTCCATTAAAGCCAGTCTATTATCCTCCTGCAACCTCACTTGCGGGTAGCAGACTGAACAAATTGATACAGCCACTGTGGAGAACAGGATGGAGGTTCCTTAAAAAACGAAAAATAGAACTACCATATGACCCAGCAATCCCACTACTGGGCATATACTCTGAGAAAACCATAATTCAAAGAGAGTCATGTACCACAATGTTCATTGCAGCTCTATTTACAATAGCCAGGACATGGAAGCAACCTAAGTGTCCATCGACAGATGAATGATAACAAAGATGTGGCACATATATACAATGGAATATTACTCAGCCATAAAAAGGAACAAAATTGGGTCATTTGCAGAGATGGGGATGGACCTAGAGTCTGTCATACAGAGTGAAGTAAGTCAGAAAGAGAAAAACAAATATCGTATATTAACGTATATATGTGGAATCTAGAAAAATGATACAGATAAACCTATTTGCAAAGCAGAAATAGAGACACAGACGTAGAGAACAAACATACGGACACCAATGGGGAAAGGGGTGGTGGGATGAATTGGGAGATTGGGATTGACATATATACACTACTGATACTATGTATAAAACAGATAACAAATGAGTACATACTGTATAGCTCAGGGAACTCTACTCAGTGCTCTGTGGTGACCTAAATGGGAAGGAAAGCCAAAAAAGAGGGGATATATGTACATGTATAGCTGATTCACTTTGCTGTACAGTAGAAAGTAACACAACATTGTAAAGCACCTATACCCAATAAGAGAAATAAAATAAAATAAATAAATAAAAAGTTCGGCATAATTAATAACAATAAAAAAAAGGTGATGTCACAGAGTCCACCCCACACATCAGTCAGGGTGCGTTCCAAAGGCAGGTCCACGTGCCCCGAGGCCACAACTTTTCATTTGGAAACGTCCCATGGACTCTCAGGTCAGCTCCTGGAATGACTTTGTTTCCCACCAACATGGCTAACCTGTTTGACCGAGGCGCCTCCAGGGTCTTCCCTCAGATCTCCTCTCATCCAGCACTCTCTCCGTTGGGCCCTGGGGGCCTTCTCATCTCCCACACACCAACCCACTAATCCTGGCTGGGGAGCCCAAGCATGATTTCCTGAAGTCATTCACCATTGAGGAAAAGCATTCACCACCGACGCGATCCTTCAGACAGGGCTACCGGGACAGACCATCATAAACTAGACTCAAATACATTGTTTTCTAAATTTCTTCATAAAAAGTATCCACTTATCTTCTCACATGCTTCCTTCTGATCATGACTATCCATTACGTATAAACGGCCATTATTCCTAATTGCCCCAGACTAGGAGAAACTCCAATGCCCCTCTACAAGAAAGTACAAATAAACGTTTCATACATTCATGCAAGTGAATATAAGCAGTAAGAATGATTGAGCATTAGAATGAATGAACAAAAACGACCTGTGATGATATGGATGGGTCTCAAGTCAGGCAAAACGTCCATACGGTGGTAGAGATGAAAAGGACGGTTGCTACGGGACAGTTACAGGACAGATGAAAGGGAGTTTCTCAGTGGTGACAGTGTCATGTTTCTTGATTTGGGATCATTTTGTTTCTTAGTCTGGGTGCTTTCACTTTGTGAAAAATCCACTGCACAGAGCACTTAGTAAACTAGTCTGTACTTGTGCTAGACCGTAACTGTAAAGTTTTAAACATGGAGTATGAAAAATACACGTGTGAAATGCAGCAACTTGGAATCTGCCCCTTGCTCACCCAGACTCACCGTCATAGGCAGGTGTTTCTTGCAAGGTATTATGTGAGGTCTGTTCTCTAAGAGGACCAGCTCGCCTGCGCCCTGCAATTCCACAGCCCTGCAGCGGTCGGCGGCACTTCCTGACGGGGCAGCAGGGCTTCTGTGGTGGAGGGCTTTGTGGGTATGCCAGTCCCATTCTCTGCACCCCTGCGGGCTGGCTGAGCTGTGGATTTTGCATCTGGGACCTTGACCGTGGCCGTATCCTAACGGCTCTGCAGCTCCTTACAAGCCTAGCCCTAGACACTAGTAGGCACCTCGCTCCCCCTCCGAGTCTGGCCTCTCTCAGGGAGCCTCGCACCTCAAGTTCCATCCTTCTGTGGAACATGGATAATCCCTGTTGCTTCAAAGGACCCAGCTTTGATGTTCTCTGTCTGCTTCCCGACCAAATCTCGCCATGGTGGCTTCCTCCTTAGCACCAGGCTTGCACCGCTGGGTCTTCCTGCTCAGTGGGGACCATTCCCTTCTCAGGTTAGTGTCTCCATGGTGACTCTGCCTGTCCTCTTTCAATGCTGCTTCCTTATCTTATCTCCATAAGCAAGAGAAGAGGCTCCAAGAGTAAAATCCCTATGCCCTCCTGATGGAGTTCACAGCTTAAGTACTGTTCCAGGCTTTGTTCAAGCAAGTTTGATTCCTTTTCACCTTATGCTGTCCTCATTAACTGCACACCTAGTTACTTTATAAAGGCCACTGGGCCTCACAGTCAAGGGGTCTGATTTATTTGTTCCTGATAGAAAGTGACAATGACGTGTCACACCACTGCCAAGTGGCAGTTCATTGGTGGAACAGTCATATTTATTATCAATTAAATGTAAAGAGGACTGTCCAATTAGCCCATTAAAAATGGTAAGAGGAGGGGGGGGAAACCTCTCATAGATGTATTCAGAGCATCATTTTTCCCATTCAAATATTTTACAATGTTTATATTCCTTTTTTTAAATAAAGAGGTGTTTTCTTTATTATTCAACAAATTGTGATACTTGAGATTTACTGGTTTGGGCAATTAGCTAATTTGTTATTCATTGGTCGATCCTTTGGAACTATTTTAATGTATTTATAGATTTTATAAACGCCTGGCTTTTAGTGATGTACTTGCTCCTAACCGTTCCGGTGACCACGGTCTGAAGGATCTTAGTAATTCAGTACCAGCATGTCTGAATCTATGTCTGGAAAGAAAGATCACTAGCCTCCATGAGAGACAGAAAAAAAAAAAAAAAAATTCCTAAAGGAATGCATTGAAATTCTCCACCACATCTTGTGTAGGAATTATTCAGCTAGCTGCAATATCATTGACTTTGTTTCCATCACAAATACATCAGAACAGTATAGGTGTACTGAAGAAGTTAAGGACCAAATATCTGGATCCTATTATTAAGAAAAGCTTTTTCTTTCTTGTCCTCCAAAAACAAATTTTTTTTTTTTAAAAAGCAGTTGCTTTTGTGACATGAATAGATTGGATGACTTGCAATGGATTGCTTAAACGTTGAGGGGCAGTAAGAAGACAATACAAGAGTTTAAGGGAATAATCAAGCTTAATATACAGGTTCACACAGTGAAAATGCTTATCCCTCTTTTGAAAGAGCATATTGTTTCCTTGGAAACATTAATGTTCGTATTCAACTACGCTGAGGAGGCAAAACTTATTTTAATCATTTTAATTCTTAGTGTTTTTAAAATGTCTCCTAATTCACTCAAGCGTTGCCGGAATGTAAGACGTTGATGCCCAATTTATCTCAGTTTGCTAACCTGAGGAAACAAGTTTTACCTGCACTTTTCCTGTCTCAGGATTTTACAAACTGCAGCTCAGCATGAAAAGCAGTGCGAATGTAACTCTTAAGAATGAAGCCTTTCTGGATTTAAACACATACAAAATGTAAATTTGGGAAAAGACAGAAATAGATTATCTATAAGTTGATTTAATGGAAGCTTATTTCTTGCCCTTCAGATCATCTGAAGTTTAGCAGGAGTTTAAATTGTTCTTTCTCTCATTTACTTGTTTATTGCCCATCCCATTCAGACTCTTTCTTTTTTAGATCCTATTAACATTTCTACGTACACTTTGAACAAAGGGGTAGGAGCCGGTGAAATGGAAGGATCTAGTATGGTTTACATAACAGTGACTATCTTGAGGTTTGGGTGTAAATACCACTCTTCAGGGTTCTGTCATGTTTCATTGGATTCATTTTTCTTTCACTAAGTGAACAAATACTAAATCTGGCCTCTATTCCCAACCCTGTTCTAAGTGTTTGGGTCAGATCAGTAAACCAAACTGTCACAGACATCTAATCCTTGGGGGTTACATTCAAGGGGATATGGACAGAGGAAAGAAAATGAATAAAATAAACCATGGACAATGGTGAAAAAATTATCACTGTTATGGAAAAAAATAATCTGGTCTACCCTTGGATTCCATAACAATGGATTATCATACTTCTTTCGTAATTTCACTTCTAACATAAGGAAAATCTGTGAATTCTGACATATAATGATCAAAGATTATTAATACTTCTTATTTTAAAAATCTAAAATGTTTCCAGCTAGATTGGATATTTAATTTTAGAACTATTAGAACCAATTTTATTAAACATTTTATTAAAAAGGATTCTGTTGAATGTTCATAATAAACTAATTAATGATAAATTAGATTGGCACATTTATCATTCAATAATCAGAAATAATATAGAGTTAGAAAAAAAACAGTGCTATAGACTAAATGTACCTCACCAAAATACATATGTTAAATCCTAATGCCCAAAGTGATGGTATTTGGAGGTGGAGCCTTTGGGAGGTGATGAGGTCATGAGGGTGGAGCCCTCATAATGGGATTAGTGACCTTATACATACCTTACACCCCAGAGAGCTCCCTTGCCCCTTCTGCCAGGTGAGGACACAGCAAGAAGACAGCCATCTGCGAACCAGATAGAGGTATCTCACCAGACAATGAAATCGTTGGTGCCTTGATATTGGACTTTCACCAGCCAGAACTGTGGAAAATAAATGTCTGTTGTTTATAAGTCAGTCAATCTATGTATTCTGTTACAGCAGCCTGGACGAACAAAAACAAATGGTATGTTAAAACTGTATCTCACGCTTGAATTATTATAGAAAGCCAGAATGTAAGGAGCTGGCTAAGGAAATGCCGAGAGCCTTGGAGAGTGTGCTTTCAAACTTCAGTGTAAGAGAATCCCCCCAGGAATGCATTAAAGAGGCAGAGTGACAGGCCGTGTTCCAGATGTTCTATAGGGCCAGGATATATCCTTCCAGATGTTCTATAGGGCCAGGATATATCCTTCCAGATGTTCTATAGGGCCAGGATATATCCTATATCATCCAGAAGGGAAGAGAAAGTCAACAGTGGATCCCTTCAAACCTCACACTCTGTATTTGCTCTGCGGAACTCAGCTGGCCTTGCTGCCTGCCAGACATCCGTGCCCACATCTGCTTTCAAACAGAGATTTGAGTTGTGACTGGATCCTGCCCACACTTAGACCCAGTGGTTCTCACAGGGGGTTCCCCACCCTCCAGCTCCCACTGTGTGCATTTGAGCAAAGGCTCTCCATGTGCACAGCCTCTCTCTCTGATCCTCGATTCAGACTGCGTATGTGGCTGCAGCTGGGTCGTGCCCGCAAATTCCAGGAGATCTGAGGGAACGTTAGAATGTAAAGGTCTCTTTGCACTGGAGTTGCAGAATTGAAAGGGTGGTCATGATGCCACGTGCACAGAAGAAGGACCTGCCTAAAATAAAGCCTAGGTAGGCGGGGAGCACCAGGAGATGGAGAGTTAAGTACACGGTATGGGAGCCATTGGATGGAGCCACGCCTGAATCCAGGGAATTTGTTATACATTTCAGATTGGGGAAGATTCATTCTCTCTCTTTCTTTTTCTCTCTCTCTCTCTCTCTGACTCTCTCTGTCTCTGTCTTTCTCTCTCTCAAAGTTGAATTTACTTGCCTTCAAAACAATGCTGACCAATCCTGATTCTGCCATTGCTATCGAGTTACTGGGAATAATTCAGTGAATGTTTAAATACTTGATAGCAGACAGTCTCTGAGCTCATAGTATTCACAAAAAAAGGATGATATCATCTCTGCCTGTCATCCACCTGAGGATGGAGCTAGCATGCAAATCAATCTCACACCGGGGGATGAAACGGTGTTAATATGAAGAAAAGCCTGTGGTGTTAGTGACGAGATGGCGGTGAGCCCCTCTGCTTCAAGGAATTGTAATTAATTACATTGCACTATTTCCATGCCAACACTGGGAAATTATTTAGCTCAGCACGACGCCGAGTCCTTGAAATAATATTCTTTCCCTGGTAATGTTATTTTGGAAAAGAAAGTGAGATTTTTAGTTATTTTTAAAGGTAAAGATTACAGGAAAATATTACAGGTTCATTTATATATATATACATTTTTATATATGTGTATATGTATATTACACTCTGTAATACTTATTTTGAGGCCATTTATTTTAACTGACATACATGAACTTCATGAAACACAGGATGGACAGTCCCTACATAACTAAACATAACATGAAATTTCTGCAGGGATTCAACTTCTTGCATTGCAGAATAAATATTTCATCCCTGATGCACAGTATACGTAGGCAGTTTTACTTAAATAGTACCCACTGCCAGGATAATAGAACAACAGGTCCTTACAGATTTCCTGGTAGGTGTGTGTCACTGCATAACAGAGTGATTACTGCCTGCTTGCAGAAAAAATAGCTATTGCTATTGTGTGACAAAACCCTTTGGTCAACTAAACCGTGTCTTTCTTCCCCTTGTACAGATCACGGTGAATGCCTTGGGGTACAAACACATTCAACAATAGTATGTCTTTTGTGTGTCTGTACACGGTAAAGAAGCAAAAATTGCTACTATGTCTAAGAAGGAAACATCCCTTCAGAGGATGGGACATGTAAAAGCCTTTTCTCACCTGAACCTTGTTAATGGGCACTGGTGAGAATGCTGCCGGTGCCGAGAGGTTCACCCCTGGAGTTCCTTCTCAGCTTAGGTGCCCCTCTACTGTCAGTGAACAAGCATGACCACTCGGTGGCTGAGCTACGAGCCTGCCTGCAAATAGCAGACAGTATAGACATATTGGTTCTGTCCACAGCTGGTTAAAAAAAGCAGGTGTGCCAGTGACAGAGGCAGTGTCAGCCATCCAGAGAGAGTTAGGAAGCAAAGTCCCAACTTTCAACTCTGAAGTCTACCCTGTAACATTTACTGGACACTATTGAGAACATGTGTTTCCATGTCATCTATTCGTCAAGGACCGGCACATCCCACCATCTTAGATGAGCCAGGAGCAGGCAATGTGGAGTATTTTATTCCTCTCCTCTCTTCCCTCCCTCCCTCCCCTCCTATCTCTTCCTCCTTCCTTCCCTCCCTCCTTACCTTCTTTATTTCTGACAGTGAGCTCACTGAATTGAAATGTCCAGCAGCTGATAGCAGAAGATCTAAAATCACTGTTAGATTACATCAAAATATGGGTTGGAGAAACGGAAATGGCTCATCTGGGGAGCTGCAGAGAATGAAACAAACATAGAATTTTTGGTGTTAACGTGATGCCAAAATATTACAGCAAGAACGAAAACCACTCTTGTAATGGATCTTGCTATGTCTTTTTGGTCTGCTACGTTTTAATTTCATGTGCTAGTGGATTTTATTTTCTTTATTAAAACAGATCTAGGATTTGCTTTACAGCATTTCATGAAAATTAATCTAAGAGCGAACATTTGCATGCATTAATCTGGTTGCTTTAAATATGTTAAATCATTTAATTTTAATTAGAAGTTAAAACTGAAAAATTTATACTTCTTAACTCATTTACACATAACAATAAAAACTCATGACATTTTTTCATTTATGACATATTGTTATGGAAATAATGACATTTTCTAAATTAAGAAAAAGTAGTAATAATATTGATATTATAGTTCATTTTGCAAATCTCTGTAATGTCTGTCTTAATAGAAGGCAGTTAGATTCTCACATCTGCTTCTGTGTTCAATCTATTGTAATGTCACATGGAACACAGCTTCTGGAAAACTCCAGTGATGGAGTGAGGCTGCAAAAGAAAAATAACATCTTTGTATAATTAAGAAAATAGAACTGAACACACAGCTGTCCTAGAAGTATCTGCGGGTGACCCAGGGCTCCCCAGAGCAAACAACTCACTTTGAGAATTACTGATCTACCTACCTATGTATCTATGTATCTATCTGTGTATCTATGTCTCTATCTATGTATCTATCTATCTATCATCTACAAAATCTAGCTATCTAGCTATCCATCTATCCTTCTATTTACCCATCTATCTGTTCATTCATCCATCTACCTACATATTGATCTACCTACCTAGATCTATGTAGTTATTCAACTATCTATCCAAATCTAACGATCTATCAATCTGTCCATCTATCTATCTACAAATCCTGCAATCTAGCCATCCATCCATCCATCCATCTGTCCATCCATCCATCCATCCATCCATCTACCTGCATACTGATCTACCTATGTAGATCTATGTAGTTATCTAAGCATCTGTCATTACTTTTATATTTACATTTATGTTTATAATTAAATGTGTCTTGATCCTAAGATTGAAAGGAACTTTTAGAAAATGGAATTCCAAAGGAATAATATAGAAAACCAATATTAAACACATGGGCATAATGATGCCTTTTATCACCAGAGTATGTTCTCAGAATTCTCTCTTCACCCTTATACATTTCTCTTGTAATCAGGAAGTTTCTACAAAAGGTGGTGAGGAGATTTTCCTCATTTATCTCGACACTATTTTGGACTTTTCTCTGAACGTTCTGCTTACTTATAATGGGACAGCCTGTCTCTTCAGTGTAGACATGTCAAGTAAACAATTCCGTTTGCACATTAACCAGTCTAATTCTGAGCCCAGGAAAAAATGAGCATTGTGAATATATTCCAGATTTATCTCCCTCAAAGTATGCACTTTAGATTTCTTCTGTTATTTGCTCCTTCATTCTTTTGCCCCTAATTGTTCAGGCCACTGTATTTTCCTTATAAATCTGGAGGAATTTCTTATATATCTAGGTATTATTTCCTTGGCTGTGAGATTAAGCATAGTGAAAATGTTACACCCATTGATCAACAATTTTAAAAATATTTACCCATATTAATCCTATATTTTGATGGTAAAAGTACTCACCAATTTTCTTATCCAATACTTTGCATTAAAAAAAAAATGCTCTACAACCCTAAACCAGTTAGATATTTTCCTGTATTTTCTTCTACTAATGTATAACTTTTACGTTTCACATGTAGGTTTATCCATCTACAATCCGACTTTGAATATGGATCCAGAGAAAGGTGCACTGTTATTTCTTACATAGAGCTAGTTTTCAGTGCCATATACGGAATGCTCTGTCTTTTTTCATTGATCCATGACACCAACTGAACTGTATATTAAGTTTCCAAACGGTCATAGTTCTGCCAATTTCTGAACTACTCTGTTAGTCTATTTCCAATCCTTGGACCATCAACAAATTGTTTTTAATACTATACACGGCTTTGCAAATATTTACCTGGTAAGACAGCTCTGTTCATCCTTACTTTTCAACTTTGACTTAGCTATGTTGTTTTTTCTATTCTCCATATAAACTTTCGGGTATGTTAATGGAGCTTCTAAAGAACCAATGGGAATTTTGACTGGTATTTCTCTGATAGCATGATTAAATCTGGAGGAGAATTTATATTATTATATTTGTCATGCTTTCCGAGATCTGGATGATCATTTGTATTAGTTTGTTTTCCTTTGTTGAACTGTATGTGTTTAGATAAGTTAATTCTCAGATTTTTAATACTTTTAAATTGATATTGCAATAAATATAATTTGCATTATACTTAGCATTTCATTATTGAGGAGCAGAAAAACACTATAAAATTTTTAAAGTTGATTTTGTAAATTAATCTTTTGTGTAGTATTCTTGCTGGGTTCTCATTAAATTTGAGTCGTATAGATACAGTATAATTTTTTGTCTTGTAGGAGATCACATCTTCTCTAATGGCAATTTTAACTCTCCCCTGACAATCTTTACTCAGCTAGTTTATTTTTCTTTCTTTCTACTATTTACTAGGATTGGTAATATTATAATATACAGTAATAATTTTATATATGTGTGTATGGTAAAATAAGAATAGATGTGAAATACGTATGATGAATTACATATATATAAAACCCTCATAGAGTGAATGCTCGTAACCATAAAAGCTATACTCATGCATATTTATGTCTCCATATGAACAAACCAGATCAGAATATAATTAATAATAATATGTAGGTAATCATATTTTGATAGGCCTTGACACTCAAAAGTGAAATATCAGGAGTCAAATATTATCTTTATTATCATAAAGATATATTTTTGTTATTATAAAGAAAATAACTGATTCATATAACTACATAAAAACCAAGTTAAACATGTCTCAATGTCAAAAGACCCCAAATTAAACACAATACCAAATATGACACCCTAATAAGTGTTGGGAATTTTTTCTGTTAAGGGCCAGGTGGTACATATTTTAGAATTTGGGGGCCACGTGTTTTCTTTAGCAACCTAACTCTGTGGTTATAGCTTATAAACAGTGGGAAGAGCGGTGTTCCAATGAAACTGTTTTTACAAAAAAATGGACCATAGTTACCCGCCCTTCACATAGAATAAAATGCTTGTAATAAATACAATGAATATTCTGGAAAAATTTACAAGTGGGTCCACTATAAAAATTGCCAGAGGATATGATTGAAGTTTATATGCATGTTCTTTGTACATGAATATTCTGTTCTTTAATAGAATAAATTCTATTTATTTTATTCACAGGAATAACGAATTCACAGAACAATATTCATTTTCGTTTCCCAATATTTGGGGTGAGTGTTAGGAAACATGCACCTAGAACTCTTACGACACACTCTCATTTTTTTTCCCCCTTTTCCTGCCCTTTGCTTTTGGTTAGTGTTTAATTACCCTGATATGATCTGCCTAGGTTACCAAAAGCTAACCTGTTTAGTTTAGAGGGGTAATTTCAGCGTTGACATCAGAAAATCAGCGTCTCTATCATGGAAGCAGATTCAGCTTTTAATTGGTGTGCAGGCCCCAATGTGTAGGGTGAATGGAACTTCTTCTTTTATGGAGACCAAGCTGAGGGGACTTCCATCCAAGATTTGCTACAAATTACAGGCGAGATGAAGGACCTGGGATTCAGACGAGCTCCTCGGAAGGCGACTCTGGCCTGGATCACCACAGTCATGGAGTTTTGTAGGTTGGGTCTTTGCTACAACATTTCTTTTCCTCCACTTCTCTTTCTTTGACCTAAATTTTTGTTAACATGGTGAATCTGGCATTTGGTTACTACAAAATGAACATGTGAAGTGATAGTTTTACATGATCGTGAAGGAAGTGTTTTGTGATATCCCCTATATAAACCTGAATTCTGAACCATTCAGCCGCTGGCTGATGCCACAGCATTAGCCCGTGCTGTTTCTCTGTATATAGGGAGGGTCTCCCTGTAATGTAAGCAGAGAGATTCCCATTACAAGAAATCATGAGAAAAGAGAAACCAGCACTTAGCTGACAGATACTGTCAAACTCCTTTTCCCTCCAGGCTCTAATCTGGTCTTTTAATATATATTTCACCAGGCTGGTGGGAGGTTAATCATATTTTCTTTGTTCTCTTTTAGAATAAAGTTAGGAAAACAAAGGAAGAGAAAAAGAAAAAAAGAAAAGAATCAGAAGGTCTATCATTATTATCAGGAGGTCAGATACTGAAAAATGCAGGCAGCTGTACAGTTCCTTTTTTAAAGCTACAAGTATAGTAATTACTTCCAATCATTAATCAAATGGCATGATAGTAATTAGCACGATGTGAAAACTCAATCCTTCCATTTAACATTTATTTACTTTGCTTTTGGTGGTGTATGATTTAATTCTAACACGCTGCACTCTGCTTATTACAGAATCCAATGTTTACCCCAAACTGTTATTTTCACAGAGATGGAAATGTCGCTCCACTCTGCAAACTGATTTTTAATGAGGAAAATCTAAAGAGACCAGAGGGAAAGAAGAGAGGAAGGAAGGAAGGAAGGAAGGAAGGGAGGAAGGGAGGAAGGGAGGAAGGGAGGAAGGGAGGAAGGGAGGAAGGGAGGAAGGGAGGAAGGGAGGAAGGAGGGAGGGAGGGAAAAATAGATAAGGTTTCAATTTGTTTTTAGAAGAAAACAAATAGAAAAAAACAAAAAAAACTTCACCAAGGAGATTAGAAAAGATCCAAGAAAGTAGAAAGGTAAAAAGTGAGCGGAATGGGAAACTCAAGCTTTCTCTTCCCCTATGTACCATATTTATTTTCATGACTTGCATCTCGTTTATAACCCAACGGTTGTGATGTGCACATTTCACAGGACTGTGTCAGAGTATTTAGCATTTATGTAGCACTGTAGTGCTTATCTCACCTAAAAAGAGGCACTTCTGCAATTCTGGACACACATACCTCATAAAGAGTAGCTTGAGCTGTTCTCCCCAAAGATAGCTGTGAATCGTAGCAGGGCAAGAGGGTCAGATGTGCGATGGCGGTCATTTACAGACACTATGCGATTCTATTTTTTTTCTGGCTGCTTTGGGTCTTCATTGCTGCGCGCAGGCTTTCTGTAGTTGCGGTGAGCGGGGGCTACTCTAGTGATGGATCTAGAAATAGTTTTACGCCCAGATGAAGAGCTGTAGCAAACTTTCTACCCTGATTTTCTTTCCAAGTCATAAACTTGTATGTAAATATAAAATGGCACATTGGATTATTTTTTAAAACAGTGTGAGATGAAGAACATTGGCAAGACTTAAAAACTATCAAAATTTGATGGAAAGAATTTACTAGTTAGAATTCTACCAGACTAAAAAAGTGGTTCCAGTCGCTGTTTCAAAAAAAATTATCCAAACAAGTTTATTCTTCCTGAAAGGGTTCGATACAGTAGAATATAAGGCAGGTAAAATTCATTTGTGGAGAGAAATTGTCTGAAATATTTTACTTTAAAAAAATATCATCCAACTATTTAGACCAATCAACCTATTAAGACTGTATCTAGTTATATTAACTATTTTTTCCTCCTTTGTATCAGAGATAAAGAAGACGTGTTAAAAACATCATATAACAATATAAATATAATGAGATTGCTTTCTTCCCTAATAATAACTGCTGTTTGGAGTAATTTTTGCCAAAGAAAGCCTAGCTACTAGATTCATGGTCATTACTTCATAATTTTAAAAAATAATAAATTTTTATGGATAAGGAATGGTTAAAAAAGATGTGATATATATACACAGTGGAATATTATTCGGCTATAAGAAAGAATGAAATTTTCCCATTGGCAACAACATGGACGGACTTGGAGGGTATCAGGCTGAGTGAAATAAGTCAGACAGAGAAAGACAAATACTCTATGATATCACTTACATGTGGAATCTAAAAAATAATACAAACTAGTGAATATAACGAAGAAGAAACAGACTCACAGAGATAGAGAACAAACTAGTGGTTCCCAGTGGGGAGAGAGGAGAGGGGACAGGCAAGATGGAGTAGGGGATTAAAAGGCACAAACTATTATGTATAAAATAAGCTACAAGGATATATTGTACAACACAGGAAATGTAGCCAACATTTTATAATCACTACAAACCGAGTATAACCTATAAAAACATTGAACCACTATGTTGTACTCCTGAAACTTATATAATATTGTACATAAACTCTACTTCAATAAAAAGATGAAAAGTAATAATAATTTGTTCACTTCATTCAACCAGCAGGGTTGGATCCCTGAAGAAGATATATGTTGGATGTCTAGTCTGTCCACTAAGGTGCAGAGATCTTTTATAGAGAAGTTTTATAAACTTTTCAAGAAGCTGCATGATGTTCAGAGACAGAAAACGTATGTGTTAATTCTTCCTCACGAGAATATTTCTAATTCGCTGACACTAAAGCTGTTATTAAGTAGGACGACCCTGCTGGCTTCCTCTGCAGGGGGAGAATTCACATAGACTGAGAGTGTTTAAAGCAAACAGCAAAGAACCAACACACACTCTGTTCTTTCCAGGGATGCAGGATGGAGTCAGGGAGATGAGGGAAGATGCTCAATGCCTTCAAAATCAATGGCACGAGGGAGACTGTGGGTTTTCTCAGCCCTCAATCCTCCTTTGGTTCCAGGATAAACAGAGGAGGGCTTCCATCCCTCTCTTCTACCCATTCATCACTGAATGCCATCGAGAGCCAAAGAGACACCTGCTGAAGTAGATGACAGTGGCCAGGGCTTGGGGACGATGGGGTATTTGGTTTCCCTTTGATGGAGTGCGTGTGTGTGTGTCTGTGTGTCTGTGTGTGTGTTCATGGGCACCGTCTCCTGCTGTTTGTGGGAAAAACATGACAAGGCTAAGATTGGATGCAGGCCATAGGGGATCAGTTGAAGGAAGGCTTTGTGTTTGTTTATATCTCAGCTCACTGCTCACATCGGACCCAATACACACACCAGGGTAGGAAAGTTCATAGAACTTTGGTACCAAATTGACCATTTTCCAAACGGTCTTCAGTGCCATTGACATAAGTTATGAGGCTAACAAATCACAGCTGATTGAATGTTTTATTTTGTATAATTAACAATTCTAATTTTTCTACAATATGTCCAACAGTCTAGGTTGCTTCAAAAATAGCAAGAGTGACAACACAATTACGGCCAGTTGGCTCTTTCACCTTTTAAGGGTCAGTATGTAATGGCCATCTGCCACTTCATTTTAGTCGTCCTGAACAAATATCCTACAGAAAGGAGCTTTGCTGACCGAGTAATGAGTAAGCTTAATTATTTGGGGTATTAAGGGTATATTGAGCGCTTTTGTCAACTAAAAAATTAGCTGTATGTGCGCTGGCCTTATAAAATGGATTTCTGCTTATACGGAATTAATTTAGACATTTAAATGCTTAGCAAAAGGTACTAGTTTATTGAATAAGCTAAAGTCAGACCACATTAAATAGGTCAGACAGTGGACATCTGTATACATTTGTGGAGAAAAATAAGTAATATCGAAAACATAATTTATTTTAAAACTTTATTTCTTAAAGTAGAAACTTATCCAATAGCAATCAGCAAGTAATTTGGCATATATTTGAATGAGAGCATAGCAAATAAAACTGATTAAATATGGTTTTGTCACGTGCTTAGTAATTTAAAGTGTATACTCTTCAATGATTCAATAAAGAGTAAATTTTAAAATGAAAACTCAGGGGTTTTAAACATTATTAAAAGAAGTAGTTTTAAGTTGCATTTGTTTATAATGTCTCTCATATTTCTCAGCAGCTGTGCAAATCCCATTATTATAATTACTTATAGCAGATTTATTTTGTACAATCAGGGTATAAAAATTATTGGCCTGCTCGTTCAGACTGAAGTATTTCAGGCATGATCCAACTAAAACTCATTAATCTTTGCCAAGCACCACTATCTTCCTTCAACTATAGGATGTGGGTGGGGAATGAAACGACCTCTAAGGTAACTTCCATTTCCAGAATTCCTGGTTCTGCTAAAGCACAGATGCAGTCCTATGCTTTAGGAAATGGATTTTCCCAATACTGAGGTGACCTTGACTTAGATATTAAAATGCAGTGAAGACAGTCATCGACGCATTCACTGTGTGAAAATGTGAATTGAAAGTACTTACTTAATCTAAACTAAACAACCTTAATGAATCAGAATTAAGTAAGGAGTATCCCTCGCAATGAAGTACATCGTCCTGTTTGTTCTTTTTCATCTGCCACCCAGCTTTCCTCCTTCCATCCACCGTGGCAAGTCTGCACGGCATGAGTTACCAACCCTATCGACTCAGGATGGCACCTGCTAGGTTTGGGGCAAGTAAACAGAAGCTGCTCTAGGTACTCCTAGGAAGAAGGGTTTCCCTGCACTGAAACAGAAGCTTACACCCCTCACAAGGGAAGAGAGAAGCTCTTGATGAATAAAAACATGTGGAAAAACTAAATGAGATTCCAAAGGAAAACGTTCTAATAATCTGGACACAACCTAGCTTAGAAGGCACTGTGGCAAGAAAGCTCTGTTTATCAGGGAGAATGATGCTGTTGAAAATCTCTAGACGTGGCTGCCCAGCTGGCATCCAAGTTATTCTCTGTGTGGGTTTGCAAGGTAATCATAGGATCATAAATGATTGCTATTTTGAATGGGAAGGACAGATAAACGAAGAAGTTTGATAGAAGACAGAAGTGACAGAAGATCTATCACATTTAATTAAAAAGCAGAACGAAATGTAAACAGGGAGTTTCAGAAGTCAGAGGAAGAAGTTTGATTCTCAACCCACGCTGGTTATGAAAAGATCTGTAAGTTATTTTTTTAAAAACATGTTTTGTTCCTAAATCACATTGCCTGTGGAATAATATGAACATTTCTGAATAGAACAGCTAATTTTCACGCATTAATTTTCCTTCCTTCCTCCCTTCCTTCCTTTTAAGAGAGCATGTGTTCTCACTAGGATCAAATCTGTTTAAGAAATCTGGGTGGGAAAAGCCATAAATGGAATCACCCAACTGGGAAAAAACAAAAAACAAACAAACAAACAAAAAACCATTGTCTAACACCAAACTGACTTAGGAATGTAACTCCACATAAAGAAATAGCTGGGGACTGTGGGTGTCTGAGCTTGGTTGAATCTCTGAGTAAAAGTGAACTCCAAATATGGAAAGGTCAACCGTGGGGCTAGAAAACATGATATAAATGTCTCTTTTTGAACCACAAGGGCACATTTCAAAAACAGGCAGCTCCTTCACCAGAATGATAAATACATCTGAACATTGGCTTCAATGCCAGGAAAGTAAAGACAGTGATTTACTAATTTTCACTATCCTTGCTATACTCAAACTTAATCACCTTTCTTCCACATTAAAAAAAAAAAAAAAATTCTTAGGGCCATCTCAGAATTTCAGTTCACTTTGGGAAAAGAGATTCTTATGTGTGAAGCTGCAAAGATATTAGTGCTGTAAAAATGAGTGGTTCTTTAAGGTCCAGGGCTAAAACTGCTGGCAAAGCTCCCTCTGTCTTCTTGGACTCAAAAAAGCAAATCTTTGATTCCTGCACCCCAATGTTTATTGCTGCACTATTTACAATAGCCAAGACATGGAAACAACCTAAACGTCCATGCACAGAAGAATGGATAAAGAAGATGTGGTACATGTATACAATGGAATATTACTCAGCCATAAAAAGGAATGAAATAAAGCCATTTGCAGCAACATGAATGGACCTAGAAATGATCATGCTCAGTGAAGTAAGTCAGACAGAGAAAGACAAATACCATACAATATCACTTATGTGTGGAATCTAACGAACATAACAAACTAGTGAATATAGGAAAAAAGAAGCAGACTCAGAGATAGGGAACAAACTAGTGGTACCGGAGGGGAGAGGGAAGCAGGGAGGGTCAACATAGGGGTAGGGGCATAAGAGGTACAAATTATTTGGTATAAGTAAGCTACAAGGATGCATTGTACAGCACAAGGAATAGAGCCAATATTTTATAACTATCCATGGAGTGTAATTTTGAAAAACTGTGAATCACTATGTTGTACACCTGGAACTTATGTAATATTGTACAGCAAACATACTTCAATGTTTAAAATAAATAAAAAAGATAAAAATTATAAAAATAACTAAAAATTTTAAATGAAAAAAATTGTTTTTAAAAGCACATCTTTCATTGGAGGAGATCCACATGGCAGGAGGGAGCAGGGACAGTCCCTGCCGTCCCCAGGGTCTGACACCTTAATGGGCTGACAACGGGCTTGCCACCTCTGCGAGCCAAGGAGACTTCTCTTCCATGAGGAACAAGATGATTCTTCCCTGCAATGTCAGCACTGATGACTCTTTTACGTTCCGAAAACTTTCTCTAAGCAGGTCTGGGAGAAATTGGTCAAGAGTCTAAGGTGGGCATTCTCCAAGGTCTGTGGTCTCACCGAGAAACGGTTTCGCTTGTAACAGAGACTGGTTTCTACTGGGGCTGCGTCTTTGCTTGGGATGCTCCTGCTATGGGACGTGCCGGGTGCTGGCGATAAGACTGCATCTTGACTACTCAAGGCCGTTCGCAAGTCGTGGTGAATAAGAATGAAATAGGGAAGACGCGCTGAGGAAGGTGACTTACATTACTCTTTACACAGCATCTCGGAAGCGAGACGCCCGGTGTGAGGGAAGTGGGAACACAGATGGCTAGAATGCCAATTTTTCCCCAAAGGCAAGTGGACGGGGGTCACGAGTGAGCCTTGGATGGCTAGGGGGTCCAGGCTGCACAGAGATGTCCTGCAACCACAATTCACTTCCGGTGAACTAGGCTTGTCCACACGTTAAACGTTCTCTGCATGGATGACACAGCCTTGTAGTCGAAGAAATCAAGCATTCCTAAAGGGAGTCCCTTTTCATTGCCTCAATTCAGGGAGGAGGACGAACACTGCTCTGATACGGTTGGGAAGTATTCCTAATGTAGTTTTAGGAATGGATGATTTTGATTCATGTGTTTGTCAGACAGCCAGAAAAAGCAATGCTGTATTCCTCTTCCCTCCCAAAAAGCAAAACCAAGCAAAAAATCGTTGTTAGGAGGGCTTCACTGGTGGCGGAGGGTTAAGAACCCGCCTGCCAATGCAGGGGACACGGGTTCGAGCCCTGGTCCGGGAAGATCCCACATGCCGCGGAGCAACTAAGCCCGTGCGCCACAACTGCTGAGCCTGCGCTCTCGAGCCCACGGGCCACAACTACTGAGCCCACACACCACAACTACTGAGCCCGTGAACCACAACTACTGAGCCCACACACCACAACTACTGAGCCCGCGTGCCTAGATCCCGTGCTCTACAACAAGAGAAGCCACCGCAATGAGAAGCCCGCACACCGCAATGAAGAGCAGACCCCACTCACCGCAACTAGAGAAAAGCCGCGCGCAGCAAGGAAGACCCAACGCAGCCCAAAATAAGTAAATAAATAAATAAAATGGAAAAAAAACTTTTTTTAAATCGTTGTTAGGAAACTTTGGACGTGTGGCCTTTTCCATGCAAAAACTATCTAAATATCATATAATATCATCTGTATGTGGAATCTAAAAAAAAAAAATTTACACAAATGAACCTATTTACAAAAGAGAAACAGGCTCACAGGCATAGAAAACAAACTTATGGTTACCAAAGGGGAAAGGTGGCGGCGAGGAATAAATTAGGTGTTTGGGATTAACACACACACGGTACTATATATAAAATAGATAACCAACAAGGAGCTACTGCGTAGCACAGGGAACTCTACTCAATATTCTGTAATAACCTATATGGGAAAAAAATCTGAAAAAGAATAGATACATGTATATGTATAAACGAATCACGTTGCTGTACACCTGAAACTAACACAACATTGTAAATCAACTATATTCCAATATAAAATAAAAACTTTTAAAGTAATAATAATAAAATAAAAATTTTAAAAATAAAAAGTCAAATAAACCAAAAAGCCCATCTCCTCCTTCATGATAGATCATATGCATTTTATTTTAAACCTGAATAGAGAGAGTCATATCTCAAAAATATGGTAAAAGATACCCAGGTAAAACTTAGTTCTGTGTGCCTACCCTTCACTACTCACACAGAACACTTCACTTCTAGACACTTCTGGTCACCAAATGTGTGTGGGGGTGGGTTTCTCCCACTAAGCAGTTCTCCACCACAGCAGCTGGGTGTCCTGTAGTTCAAGGATGACGCTAGCCGGGGTTGGTGCAGAACCCACCAGTGATGGGCTCGGTCCCACAAGACAGCCATCACCAGAGGCCAAATGCAAGACCCAGGTTGTCACCTGTGCTTCTGGCCGACCACCTATAAATCGGAGTTCCCACCACTCCCTGCTTGGGTTTGATCATTTGCTAGAACAGCCTGCAGAACTCAGGGAAACAGTTGCTTAGGTTTACAAGTTTATTGCACAATAAGGGGTATCATAAAGGATCCAGACGAACAGCCAGAGGAAGGGGTACACAGGGTGAGGTCAGGAAGTGTCCCAAGTACAGGAGCTTCTGTCTGCGAGGAGCTGGGGCGCACCACCCTCCCGACGTGTGGACCTGCTCACCAACCTGGAAGCTCTCTGAACCCCTTACTATCGGGATTTTTGTGAAGGCTTCACCAGGTTTGGAGTCAAAACTCAAACTCCAGCCCCTCCACCCTCTCTGGAGGTGGGGAGTTCCAAGCTTCTAATCTGGCCATGGTCTTTCTGGTGACCAGTGCCCACCCAGGGGCCCACTGAGAGGCACCTCAATAGAACAAAAGACACTTCTATCACCCAGGAAATTCCAAGGGGTTTAGGAGGCTTCAGTCTGGGAAGGGAGCAAAAACCAAATATTAGAACAAAAGATGCTCCTAAGATATGACATAAATGAACTTATCTACGACACAGAAACAGACTCACAGACATAGAGAACAGACTGGTGGTTGCCAAGGGGAGGTGGGTGGGAGAGGGATGGATTGGGAGTCTGGGATTAGGAGAGGCAAACTGGCATATATAGGATGGATAAACAACAAGGTGCTACTGTAGAGCACAGGGAACTATATTCAATATCCTGTGGTAAACCATAACGGAGGGGAATATAAAAGAAAGCATGTCTCTACGTGTATCACTGGGTCACTTTGCTGTACAGCAGAGATTGGCATAACATTGTGAATCAACTATCCTTCAATTTAAAAAAAATAAAAGACGTTCCTAGGAGCTTGTGCCTGGGGTGAGACCAATAAAATGTTTTCTATGATTTCACATGAGTTATCTGAAGTCTTCTAAACTTTTTTTATACTCACTTAAGATTTTAAAATCCAGATGGAATAGTAATACCTTCAGCACTCCCGTTCAACTATGACACTAACCACAGTTCGTGCATAACTAACTCATCATTCTCTTCCCAGGTTAAATAACAGCATTATGGACACGTGGTTTTCAAGTCACCAGAAGCTCCTACATTCTTATTTGTAACAGCGCAAAGAACGCCTCTCTCTCTTAGATTGTCATTTCATCCATCTTAGAATCATATTTGAGGGAAAATACTAAGGCTGCATGTAAGTACTCCAAAGCAATTTGTAAGAAGTTACTAAGTCAGGGAAGCATCCCTCATCACCAATACAATAGCAGCAAAACTCTCCCTACTGCTTAATTGACTCAACTCCTAACCAAGCCAATATTGTCAAACCAATTATGTATAAGTACACATCTTGAAATAAAGTCATATGCCATATTGCTGGGATATAACCAAAATTAGGTACATAATCTTCTAGGCTACTTCCAAATACCTAAATGATTAATGTTAGTCAACATTGCATGATGTATAATCCAGAGCTGCCTGCCCACCACACACACACACACACACACACACACACATACATGATATTTATTAGTACCTGCCACTTATATATATTTCAGGATTTAAAAAAAAAATTCCTGTGTGCAAAGAGTCAGACATCAATTGTGCTTTGGTCTATAAAATAAAAAATAGTCATTTTTAAAAGTCAATGAAAATATCAAGTAATATTTTGGTGACACAAAGTGGAGTTTTGGCACAAGAAAAAAGAGTAAACCGTTGAACAAAGACTGGAAATCGCAGACAGAAGAATGACTCATCATTTTCAAGAACAGCTGCTATTCACTTTCCTGCAGCACCCAGGTTAGAGTGCTCACCCATTTACATCAGGGATTCTCCGGCAACACTGTACATGTATTACTACTCTAATTCTAAAGTTCTCACAATCTGTGAGACTGCGTTGACTGGGAGTGTGTCTGTCTACACTGACCATTATTCCAGGCACCTGAGAGCCATAAATGGAAATGATCGTGGCAAAGAGGGACTGGCTCGACACCAGGATGGGGCTCACACTTCATGAGTTAATCTAAGTGAAACACTGGCTTGGCAGTTCTCTTTACAGCTCGGCCAAACAAACAAACAAACAAGAAAAGAAAAAGAAACAAATATTTAAAAAAAAGAGGACAGAGGGAGACTGACTACCACCAAATCCACTGCATTAAAAATCACTCTATTAGGCAGATAAGTGTCTAGACATATAAAACAAGACTAAAAGCATGCTGTGTTTTATGTTGATAAATGAATTATAGATACTGTTACTACTTGAAATGTAAGACAGACATTATGACATGGATAGCCTTAAATTGTCTCTCGTTTGTAAAAAGAATGAAACTGATGCCATTTTGTTGCTAGTATTGGTTACAGATTGCTAGGGCCCCTCCCCCAATGGGTCCTGCTGCATGAGTGGTTCTGAGCTTGGTTGTAGCCTAGGCTTTGCCATCCCTTAGAACTGAGTAATTTCTGCATTCCTGGGCTCTATGTCTTAGTCCGACACTTGAACTGTGGCCATACTTTCTTTATTGATCTGGCCAGCCTCCTTCCTGGCCCTCTCTTCAATCCATTCCCCATTTGAGTGAGACAGAGTGGTCCTTCTGAAGGTTACGTCCTTTCCTGGTCTTCCCTTGCTCACCAGCATTACCAGGATGGCACCCAGGGCCACCATGAGCTGCCCACTTGTTCTCTGGCCTCGTGCCCTCTCCCCCCAGCCATTCCAAGCTTCCAGCATTTCCCAGAAGGCATTTCACACCTTCACATCTTCCCACAGCTCATTCCCTCTGCTAGGTTGTTGTTTTATCTTTTGTTCTTCTGAGTCAAAGTAAGCATTAATCCCTGTTGAGAAGAGTTCTTTGATGCTTTTTGGAGAAACTCTAGGCTCCCGTAGTTCCTTGGGCGAACTTCTAGTACAGCTCTGTCAACTCAATGTATTGTCATGTTCTTTGCCCCACACTTATCGTTACACTGCAAGTATTTTGAAAGAGATTATGTTTTTTTTATTTGCATCTTCAGTGTCTGAATAGAGTAGATATCTAGCTCATATTGGCTGAATTAATCTGTACACAGACAGACTTTGGAGACACTGCAGGTTTGGTTCCAGAGCACCGCAATAAAGCAAATATGGCAATAAAGTGAGTCACAGGAATATTTTGGTTTCCCAGAGCCTATAAAAGTTATGTTTACACTAGACTGTAGTCTATTAAGTGTACAATAGCATTATGTCTAAAAAAATAATGTACAGACCTGAATTAAAAATTACTTTATTGCTGAAAAATGCTCACCAACATCTAAACCTTCAGAGAGCGGCAATCTTTTTGCAGTGCTAACATCAAAGACAACTGATTACCATAACAAATAGAATCATAATGAAAAAGCTTGAAATACTGCGAGAATGACCAAAATGAGACCCAGAGACACAAAGCGAGCAAATGCTCTTGGAAAATGGCGCCAATACACTTGTTCCATGCAGGGTTGCCACAAACGTTCAATTAGTAAAAAATGCCGTATCTGTGAAGAGTAATAAAGCAAACACAGTAAGAAAAGGTGTGCCTGTAATTAAAGCCTCCACGTGTTGTTTTTGCTTGCTTTTTTTTTTGTCTTACACTCGTGTTTATACTTAAAATAAAACTCTTTCTCAATATTTCTGTCAAACACATCACATTAGACCACCATGTTTGTTTTCCTCAAGTTTGTTTCCCCCCTCTGAGAAGATCTCTTTACGAGCCTGGGCAACAAATAGCACTTCTTTTCGGTGGGTCTCTTAAAAATACATCATGAGATGAACGGATAAAGAAATATCACGGCCCAACTTTGTGGATCACTGAGCCTGTTTTACGAATTATTATCTTACATGATGTATCCTGGGGGTTCTTCTCCCTGTAAACAGGCTTTGCTGTTCACTAGCTCTCTAAAAGTGCCATCATCAAGCCCACTTATAACGACTGTCCTTTGCCACACCTGGCCTTGTGTCTCCCCCCATGCTGTCAGTGGACTCGACTGCAGTGAGCCTGCATCCGAATCACCTGGAGGGCTTGCAGAACCACAGGCTGCAGGGCTCCAGCCCCGCAGTGTCTGACTGGTCGCTTCGGAGCAGGGCGGAGATCTTACATTTCCTCACAGGTTCCCAGGTGACCCTGATGCTACTGACCTGGGACCTCACTCTGAGACGGGGCTCTACCAGCGTGCCTCATGCTGCGTACCGTTTGCCAGTTTTCACAGCTAGAGCCACTTAACTCTCGCGTGTTGATTCTGCCCCAGGCAGGTAGGAGGGAACACAGGCCTTTCCTTGGGTCTGTACCACCCAACTTTACGGCAGCTTTGACGTTGGTAGCAGACCTGAGCCTTGGCTGAGTTTTCCATCTCCCGTACCTCATCCCTTCCCGGATTCCTTGCTGGGCCCGCCGTTTCCTCTGAGACTAGGACGCCTGGATTTCCCTTGCTCTGCTCCTTCTGGAAGCTGAAGACAAGCAGGTAAGTTCACTTCCCACACCTGGGAATTTACCTGGTGGCCTTCTGGACACGTGTGACCCTGCGCTCACTCTAGCGTTTTTGGTTTGCCTGTGCTGATTTCTTCCCGTTGCTTGTTGTTAAGACTTTGAAGTTTGCCTTTTCTGCGCCAGTGAGTCTGCTTTCGTGGTTCTGGCATGTCTGGGCCCGACTTCAGATTCCCCCGGCTACCTCCTTCTCTGCTCTGGAAACACGGATCGTTTACTCAGTTGAACGACAGTCGTTGCTGTTTCTGTGACGGCCGCCCATTCTTTCCCTCTCTTGATTTCTATTTGCGTTTCCAGACCCCTCAACCCCAGGCTCCATCTCCCTCAAGCTCTGAGACTCAGTGCTGGCGTGGTTTTCTTCCTCTATGAATGATTACTTTTCTGGTAAGATCATGCAGCTTAGTTGGAAGGTTCTAATGCCACCTACATGCGTGACTTACATCCAAGTAAGCCAACTCCATTCTTTGCTTTTTAAACCTGCGTCAAGGAGGTCGATGGGCTTGCTCTGTAGAGTGTAGTCTGAGGACCAGCGGCTTTCAGCATGCTAGGGGAGCTTGTTAGAAATGCAGGCTCCACCTCAGCTGCACTGAGTTAAAAACCACGTTGCAACAAGAGGCCCAGGTGATTTTCATGCACATTGTAAAGAACTGATGTACGGTATAGCGGCCCGGACACTGAACTGCTCTCACCTGAGACTAATTGTGACTCTCCACCTTACCAACCACTACTTTTCCAACTTCCTTATCACCACTGATATGACTTTACAAACCTGTGTTGGGTGACTTTCCCACTGATAATGTGAACTATACCATGATTCTGCAGGAACCCGGAGTCTCTGTGTACATCTCACATTTGGTGTTTCTTGGGATAGCTCTTTGCACGGGGCCTTTTGGACTATGTCAGCAAACCAGAAGAATATTTCTTCATGCTTTTGGCCATGATGTGGGCTTGGATGAGAGGCTACCTGAGGGTCCAGGGTGCATGAAGACCACTCGAGTTCAACAATAGATTTTAGGAGCTTAATGCAATGCTGGCCCACAGCAGGTGACCATCCAAACATTGCTCATCAGCAGCTATTGCGGAGAAGGTATTGAAGGCAGGTCAGGCTGGGTGAACTGACTCCACCCCAGAGCTTCTGGGGTGGTTGAGCCAGCAGTACTGGTCTGGTCAGTGAGCAGTGAATGGCCTTGTTGCCAGAAACCCATCCCTGAAGGAGCAGTGCTCAAGGCAGTGACTGAGTCCACAAGTCAGGTCCAACGATTGCGGGGGGCGGGTGGGGGGTGGTTAATAAGACATATACGGCATGTCAGAGCCTCAGGCAAGGCTGCCTACGTTCAGGATAGGGCGACAACCCCCAAAGCAGGAAACTTCCATATAAACCTGGAAACCCAGGTGGACAGGACCTTTCTCAAAAGCAGTGCCATAGCAAAAACGTGGGTTCTAGAATCCATGCTGGGTTTGCATGACCTTGAGTAACTTTATCCTCCGAGGGTCTTCCCAGGCAAAAGAAAATGCATGTCCGCGGTCTAATAGAGAGCTCACATAGTACATGCTTAATTCAGTGGTAGTTACTATTATGTTTATTGTAGAGGGAATCATATTCTTATCTGAGCCTCTGGACCTCAGGGCTGCAGCAGGTTCTTTGAATTCTGACCCAGTTGGTTGGAGGGCTGGGTAGCTAGGGTAGTACCTTGTTCACCATCTGAGAAGAAGGAAGTATGCATGCTCAAAGCACACGTGCTTGGCTAGGTATAGTGTTGAAAGTGGTCAGAGTGTTTTACTGCCAACTGGGCAGCACGAAAATATCACTGGGAGAAGTGTGATATTTCTCTGATAGTCAGGAAGGCTGGATTCTACGCGTAGGCTGCTGTTGAGGTCTGTGGCTTCTGGCAAGTAGGGCTATTACTCTGTACCTCAGCCTCTTCATCTGTATCTAGGAGAACTGAAATAGATGCCCCTGAAGACAACGGGCAATGCGAATTCTGCCAAGTGATCTTCCTGATATGGAATATAGTGGGGTTTGTGTGTGTTGCCAGATTAAGCAGTGTAATGTTGGTGATTGTACGTAGCCTCTGTAAGTGTGGCTGTTTAGACTTACATAAAATTCAAGGGCAGCCCACCCTATACCCTTAGGTCTCTAGGCAATCAGTGAGGTGGACCCATGGTGATGAGTGAGACGGACTAAGGCTGAAAGTCAGAGTTGAGTCTCATCCCCGCTCTTCAACCTCCTGAAATCCTGGAACCGGTCCCTCAGATTTTAGTAGCAACTGGACTGAAAGGGACCTCGACTTTTTTTGAACAGAAATCATACAGATGAAAGTTAAATCTGAAAGCAGACTGAAGTGTTCGGTCTTTATTACCATCAGTTCTTAGATGTATAACAACATCCTTTTTTATGATTATTGAAGTATAGTTAATTTACAGTGTTGGTTAGTTTTAACAAAGTGATTCAGTTTTACATATATATATATATATATAAAGTCTTTTTCAGATTCTTTTCCATTATAGGTTATTACAAGATGTTAAATATAGTTCCCTGTGCTATACAGTAGGTCATTGTTGGTTATCGATTTTATATATAGTAGTGTGTATCTGCTAATCCCAAATTCCTAATTTATCTCTCCCTCCTCTTCCCCTTTGGTAACCATAAGTTTGTTTTCTATGTCTATGAGTCTATTAGAGGTTTGTAAATAAGTTCATTTGTATTATTTTTTAGAATCCACATATAAGCAATACCATATGATATTTGTGTTTCTCTGTCTGGCTTACTTCACTTGGTAAGGGATAATCTATAGGTCTATCCATGTTGCTGCAAATGGCATTATTTCATTCCTTTTTATGGCTGAGTAATATTCCATTATATATATGTACCACATTTTCTTCATCCATCTGTCGATGGACATTTAGCTTGTTTCCATTGTGAATAGTGCTGCTATGAACACTGGGGTGCATGTATCTTTTCGAATTATAGTTTGGTCTGGGTATATGGCCAGGACTGGGATTGCTGGATCATATGGTAATTCTGTTTTTAGTTTTTTAAGGAACCTCCATCCTGTTCTCCATAGTGGCTGCACCAACTTACATTCCCCCCAACAGTGTAGGAGGGTTCCCTTTTCTCCACACCCTCTCCAGCATTTATTGTTTGTAGACTTTTTGATGATGGCCATTCTGACTGGTGTGAGGTGATTCCTGATTGTAGTTTTGATTTGCATTTCTCTGATAATTATTGATGTTGACCATCTTTTCATGTGCCTGTTGGCTATCTGTATGTCTTCTTTGGAGAAATGTCTGTTTAGGTCTTCTGCCCATTTTTTGATTGGGCTCTTTGGGTTTGTTTTTTTTTTTTTTTGATATTGAGCTGTATGAGCTGTTTGTATATTTTGGAAATTAAGCCCTTATCAGTTCCATAGTTTGCAAATATTTTCTCCCATTCCGTAGGTTGTCTTTTTATTTTATGGTTTCCTTTGCTATGCAAAAGGTTTTACATTTAATTAGGTCTCATTTGTTTATTTTTGCTTTTTTTCCATTACTTTAGGAGATGGATCCAAATAAATACTGCTGCGATTTATTTCAAAGAGTGTTCTGCTTATGTTTTCATCCAGAAGCTTTATGGTACCTGGTCTTACATTTAGTCTTTAACGCATTTTGAGTTTATTTTTGTATATGGTGGTGGCAAATGTTCTAATTTTATTCTTTTCATGTAGATGTCCAGTTTTCCCAGCACCCCTTATTGAAGAGACTGTCTTTTCTCCATTGTATATTCTTGCTTTCTTTATCATAGATTAATTGACCATAAGTGTGTGGGTTCATTTCTGGGCTTTCTATCCTGTTCCATTGATCTGTGTGTCTGTTTTTATGCCAGAACCATACTGTTTTCATTGCTGTAGCTTTGTAGTATAGTCTGAAGTAAGGGATCATGATTCTTCCAGCTCAGTTCTTCTTTCGCAAGACTGTTTTTGCTATTTGGGGTCTTTTGTGTTTCCATACATTTTTTTCTTGCAGTTCTGTGAAAAATTCCATTGGTAATTTGATAGGGATTGCACTGAATCTGTAGATTGCATTTGGTAACATGGTGATTGTAACAATATTTATTCTTCCAATCCAAGAACATGGTATATCTTTCCATCTGTTTGTGTCATCTTCAATTATTTTCATCAACACCTTATAGTTTTTGCAATACAGGTTGTTTGCCTCCTTAGGTAGATTTATTCCTAAGTACTTTATTCTTTTTTTATGTGAATGGTAAATGGGATTGTTTCCTTAATTTTTCTCTCTGATAGTTCATTCTTAGTGTATAGAAATGCTACAGATTTCTACATATTAATTTTGTATCCTGAAGTTTTAATGAATTCATTTATGAGCTCTAGTAGTTTTTTGGTAGCATCTTTAGGAGATATATATATATAGTCTTGCTACTGAACTTGTCTTGCCTATGTGAGTAGCAGAATCCTATACCAAGGAAAGAAAACCAAATGTCACCCAAGGACCAGGTGGAGGCCCTTCCATCCTCCTGAAACCCTGTGTTTTACTGGGGATGCTACAGAGATGTTTTAATTTTTTTTATTGAAGTATAGTTGATTTACAATGTTGTGCTAATTTCTGCTGTACAGCAAAGTGACTCAGTTATACACATATATACATTCTTTTTTATATTCTTTTCCACTGTGGTTTGTCTCAGGAGACTGGATATAGTGCCCTGTGCTCTACAGTAGGACCTGATCGTTTATCAGGTCCTATTATTACATTATTCTAAATGTAATAGTTTGTATCTACTAACCCCAAGCTCCCAGTCCATCCCTCTCTCTCCCCTGCTCCCCCTTGGTAACCACAAGTCTGTTCTCTATGTTCATGATTCTGTTTCTGTTTCATAGATAGGTTCATTTGTGCCATATTTTAGATTCCACATATAAGTGATATCATATGGTATTTGTCTTTCTCTTTCTGACTTACTTCACTTAGTATGATAATCTCTAGGTCCACCCATGTTACTGCAAATGGCATTCTTTCATTCTTTTTTTTTTTTTTAATAAATTTATTTATTTATTTATTTATTTTTGGCTGTGTTGGGTCTTCGTTTCTGCACGAGGGCTTTCCCTAGTTGCGGCAAGCGGGGGCCACTCTTCATCGCGGTGCGAGGGCCTCTCACTATCGCGGCCTCTCCTGTTGCGGAGCGCAGGCTCCAGACGCGCAGGCTCAGTAGTTGTGGCTCACGGGCCTAGTCGCTCCGCGGCATGTGGGATCTTCCCAGACCAGGGCTCGAACCCGTGTCCCCTGCATTGGCAGGCAGATTCTCAACCACTGCGCCACCAGGGAAGCCCTCTTTCATTCTTTTTTATGACTGAATTGTATTTCATTGTATATACATACCACATCTTCTTTATCCATTCATCTGTTGAGGGACATCAAGGTTGTTTCCATGGCTTGGCTATTGTGAATAGTGTTACTGTGAACATTGGGGTGCATGTATCTTTTTGAATCATAGTTTTCTCTGAATATCTGCCCAGGAGTGGGATTGCTGAATCATATGGTAATTCTGTTTTTAGTTTGAGGAATCTCCATACTGTTCTCCATAGTGGCTGCACCAACTTACATTCCGACCAACAGTGTAGGAGGTTTCCCTTTTCTCCACACCCTCTCCAGCGTATATTGTTTGTAGTCTTTTTAATGATGGTTAATCTGACCAGTGTAAGGTGGTACCTCATCGTAGTTTTGATTTGTATCTCTCTAATAATTAGTGATATTGAGCATCTTTTCATGTGCTTACTGGCCATCTGTCTTCTTTGGAGAAATGTCTATTTAGGTCTTCTGCCCATTTTTCAATTGCATTGTTTTGTTGTTGTTGTTGTTGAGTTGTATGAGCTGTTGGTATAATTTGGAGACTAAACCCTTGTTGGTCACGTCATTTGCAAATACTTTCTTCCATTCGGTAGGTTGTCTTTTCATTTTTTGTTTGTTTATGGTTTCCTTTGCTGTGCAGAAGCTTCTAAGTTTGATTAGGTCCCATTTGTTTATTTTTGTTTTTAGTTCTATTGCCTTGGGAGACTGACCTAAGAAAACATTGGTATGATTTATGTTAGAGAATGTTTTGCCTATGTTCTCTTCTAGGAGTTTTACGGTGTCATGTCTTATGTTTAAGTCTTTAATCCATTTTGAGTTTATTTTTGTGCATGTTGTGAGGGTGTGTTCTAACTTCATTGATTTACATGTAGCTGTCCAACTTTCCCAGCATCACTTGCTGAAGTGATTTTCTTTTTCCCATTGTATATTCTTGCCTCCTTTGTCAAAGATTAATTGACCGTAGGTGTGTGGGTTTATTTCTGGGCTCTCTGTTCTGTTCCATTGATCCGTATGTTTGTTTTTGTACCAAAACCACACTGTTTTGATTACTGTAACTTTGTAGTATTGCCTGAAGTACGGGAGAGTTAGGCCTCCTGCTTTTTTTTTCCCCTCAGGATCACTTTGGCAATTCTGGGTCTTTTATGATTCTATATAAATTTTGGATTATTTTAGTTCTGTGAAAGGGGACTTCCCTGGTGGAGCAGTGAATAAGACTCTGCGCTCCCAATGCAGGGGGCCCGGCTTCCATCCCTGGTCAGGGAAGTAGATCCCACATGCATGCTGCAACTGAGAGTTCGCATGTCACAACTAAGGAGGCCATGTGCCACAACTAAGGAGCCATGAGCCGCAACTAAGGAGCCCACAGGCCGCAACTAAGGAGCTGATGAGCCACAACTAAGGAGCCTGACTGCCGCAACTAAGACCTGGTGCAATCAAAATAAATAAATAAACAAATAAATAAATAAATATTTTTTAAGAATATCATGGGTAATTTGATAGGGATCTCATTAACTCACTATAGAGATGTTTTGAGTGCTTTTCATGCTTGAGGCTGTGCATAGGAATCACCTTGATGATGGAGTGCTTCCTAAACTTAACCCCTGGGCCCCGTCCTCAGATTTTGTGCCCTGGGGTAAGGCCCGAGAATGTGCATTTCCAGCAAGCTCCCAGGAGATTCGGATATTGGCCTGTGGACCCAGTTTGAGTGGCACAGCAGTAGGCCGTTTGCAGTATGTCATTTTCTGTAGTCTAATTCTCCAGCTTATGGTGGTATGACTGGGTTGGGGGTGGAGGGTGCATACAACCTAAGAGTTGAGAGTTATGTTTTATTCGGGGGCCCTTACCGAGGACTGTAGTTCAGGAGACAGCCTCTCAGATAGCTCTGAGGTTCTGTTCCAAAAAGGTAAGAAAGGAGCGGGGATATGCAGAAGTTTTTGCTGGGGGCTGGGGGAACACAGGTAGTTTAACATCAGAAGGTTACTGCTAATCACACAAAAAAACAGACACCTCAAGTTAATGATTTTCGTGCTTCTCTATGTATGCGAAGATGCAAGAGTCTGGGTTCACTGAAGTCATTCCTTTGATTTGTACCTCAGCTATCTGGGGCCAGCATCCTGTTTTCTCCATCCTGAATCCCTTCAGGGGGCACAGTCAGTGGGGCAGCTGCAGCGGCTGAGGGCTTAATGGCTCCAACATCCTTTGTTTACTAAAGTGGCAGGTGACATTCTTTGTCCGGAGGGGCATCCTCTGTTTGCCAGTCAAAATAGGTCTTCCTCTTCCTTCTCCTCCTAAGGTGAGGGAAGAAATGGCTAAGGTGACCCCACTGCCAGCTTGGAGTGGGTTTATCCCTTACTCTGAAGGCTCCCTGGCTTGGATGCCCTTCTGGATGAGGCAATTTTGATCATGGAAAATAAAAAGGTTTCTTTACGCAGAGATTGATCCTCTCCTCGTATCCTGGAGGCTGGCTGAAAACATCAACAGGCAACCCAGTCACCAGATGTAGATGTTTGTTCGACGTGTGGTTGCCTTCCTCAATCCTTTTGTTAGATCCCAAAGTCGAACATGAAAACTAAAGTGACAAATGTCCAACTTCACCGTCTTTCAGACTGTTCTTACGGCTGGCTTCTTAACCCTGCTGGGCGCTGGTTCTGCCCTAGTGAGAGCTCTCGTGTAGGCTGGGATGGAAGAGTACGGAACACTCCCTGGTGAGGAACACGCTCTTAAGATGAAGCCATGAATCCACGGAGCAGCCACGCTAGAGATGCCTAGTATTTATTCTAGGGAGATTTCCTCACTGTCACTTGGTCCTCTGAGCAGATTCCCAAAGCAAAACTTCTGGGTCTTAGACCAGGCACAGCTTTGAATACGTTGACCCGGACTGGTTTCTGTCTCCTTCTGGCCCCTTTTTCTCCGCACATCAGGGTCTAGTTCTCAGCCTGGGAGTTACATTGCTTGTCCAAACCAAACAGACGGGAGATACTTGCTCCAACTGAAGTGGTAGAAGAAGGGCTGCAGGGTGATCTGCGTACAGGCTGTCCTGTAACTCTTGTCTAGCCTCATTGCCTCGGTCACAGGCCGATAGGGGCTAAGGGTCCCCATGCATAGCAGCCGCAGGAACCCTGAGGCCCTGCCTGCCTAGGACAGTGCACGACTAATTCAAATACCTACAGTGGCAAGTGATGTAAACAAGGGAAGTGGGCCAGGGGTACCAATAGGGAGGAGTGAATGACAGGAGTGAATGACAGAGCATGTGGCTTGTCTCAAGGGGACGGCAGCTAAGGAGATCCAGCTGACTGTCACCATGTAAGCACCTCACCTAGAGCTGCTGGATCTTCTGACTTTTCAGAAGCCAGAGCTCTGAGGGATTCATCCTCACCCTGCGTGAGATAACAGATACCTTGAAAAGTTGTCAGATGTTTTAGATACCTCCTTAGGTTGAATGTGGCTCACAATAGCCTATTCTGACGTCTAGACTACAGCAAATTGGGCAAGGAATTCAGCTTTTTGGCTACTGATAACCATTTATCAATATAGATATATCTTGTATCAGTGGCTTTTGAACTTCCTCCCCAGACTGAGTTTATTTATGCATTAGGTAACAGATTCAACAACAGGTATCTTAATATTCACTAAAATAGGACTTGGGGTTCTGTTCCAAGTTTGGTGCAGAATCGAATTTAGATGTGTGTATTCTGTACTGGGTTTTGTCCTTTCCTGCTTTTTTCCCTTTCCAACAATTACCTTGAAGACTTTAACCCAAGGTATTAATGGCATAGGGTATTAATACAAATCTGACATTTCTAATTTGAGGACTGAGAAATGAAGAGTGAACACCACTGGTCAAACAGCAATGAGTAAATCTAGTGAACTGCTGTGACTCTAAATTTTAGATGCTACTTTTCTCCCAAGATCATGTTGCACCATTCTCCCAAAACACTTAGAGCAGAAGAAAAAGGTAAGCACATGGCAAAAGACAAACATCAGTGGGATAGAAGACATATTTAAAAAAGTAAATCATGCCCTCTCCACCCCGTTGCCACTGCTGTGGAACCCTGTAGTCTGGAGAGGAAAGAAGATAAACAAGCAGGTACACGCAAAGGTGAAAACACTCAACATGGAAGTCTCCAGGTTACGCAGCAAAGTTGAGATAAAGCCAAATAACTCTTCATAAATTATTAACTCAACATTGGAAGGCATCCTTGCTTATTTTTAAGGACTCTTTAACACCAAAAAAACCACACATGTCAGCATAAGTGGGTCATATTTGAAGTGTTTTTGAAGTCAAGGGCCAACGAATATTTCAACAAGTCTAAATGTCCAGATGTTTTGACTACTGGAATTCATTCTTCTGGTCTATATTGTATGTTCTTTTTTGTGTGTTCAACACACTACACTTACAAAATATGGAAAACTTTCTAAGAAAGCCCAATTTAAGAAATTTCGCTGAATACTTCAGACTAGGAGAGGCTAGGGCTAAACTTGGAAGGACTTCAGGCTCCTGGCAGCCAGCAAGAAGCAAAACCGGGCAGGGGCCACCTGGATCTGTATGTTCTGACTGTCCCGATGCCATGTAAGCTGGGTGTTAAGGGATCTACAGGATTGCCTATCTGATCTGGAAAGATAGCTGGTGGCCTTGAGCCTGCCTTGTCCTAGAGTATTCCATAACTACACGTGACAGCTATACACTTCCGAAAGGCATCCTCAATCAACCACAGGCTTCTTTGAGCATTTACCACTTCCCTAGACATCTGAGCTAGTGTATCTTTGCACTGGGGTACAGTAAGTCCCTGACATACGAACCTTCAAGTTGCGAACATTCAAAGCTGTGAATGTGCATTCCCATATCCAGTCACGTAAGTTAGTTCGCGTGTCTGGCGTGCATTGTCACGTGCGTGCATCGTCTACAAGTACTTGTGCTTTTGTGTACTTTACAGTACTGTATAGAGTACAGTAGTACAGTATCTTTATAGATAGAATTGAATCCAGCAAGGAACCAGAACCTGTGCCATCAGCGTCAGGGGTGAGTGAAATTGCAGCTGGCCCTCCGTCTCCTATTGCTGACGATGCGTCAGCTCTACCATCTCCCACCCCCTCTCCCTCCCGCAGTCAGTAACTCTTCTTGCCTGTTCCCTCGATGTCAGCCCCTGGATGCCCGCTGTTGTACTGGACCGCTGTGCTTTTCCAGGTACTGTAGTGGAAGATTGAAAATGTTTTCTTTATTTTTTGTGTGTGTTTATCTTCTATGTGTTATTTGTGTGAAAAGTATTATAAACCTAGTACAGTACAGTACTCTATAGCCGATTGTGTTAATGGGGTACCTAGGCTAACTTACGAACTTGGACTTACGAACAAACTGCGCTTACAAACACGCTCTCAGAATGGAACTCGTTCATGTGTAGGGGGGACTTACTGTACTGGATTCCCCTTACTATCAAAGCTCATCAGGCACTCAGTAGAAACGAATACTTTCTCTAAGATTGTATACTTTATCCTGTGCCGAGGCATCCTTTAATTGTCAGGATCCGTCATTCTTGTCTTCCAATTATTTTGGTTCTAAGGGCTTTTTAAACATGTCTTTCCTAACTAAAATCACCTGCCCCTTGTCATGCTAGAAGGTTCTATATCCTGTTCAAACAAATCTATATCACTTGCAGCTGGCTGGTCAGATACAATGAATTAGTTGAAGACTAAAATATCCCTGCTGCTTTGCTAGTCAAGCTAACTGGAGTTTTTTTCTACGACCAAGCCATAGATTTTGACTAGTATCATTCGGCAACATCAGTCTCGATCCATGGTCTGACACTTAGCTACCTGTCTGCGTTCCATGCTGCTCATTTACCTACGGCCCATCCCTCAAGGGGCAGAGCCCATCTGGTCATATGTTCTTGGAGCCCCAGTATCTGAGAGCACAGCATCGTTGCCCAGCACTGCCCTCTATTCCTCCTCTGTCTTGCTGGCCATGCTGTCATACTCGTGATTGGGGTATCTACCTTCCACCCCAGACAGCGAATCCAATAACTGTTACATAAATGCTGTGTTCGATGTCCACAGCACCCTGTAGGCTACCACAGGATGGAGGGCAGATATCTGCCTCATACTTATAACATCATGGTAGCCCCTCTTCTCGGCTGTTCTGTGAAGACCAGGACCATCCTGGGGGACAGAAGTAAAGGGAAGTTAAAGCTATCTTATGCTCTCAAAATAACTATAAATTATTGTTCCTTAAAATTGGAAGAAGTCTTTGGCAGGTAGATGTGGGGCTTCAATTAAGCCTCCTATATATTTTCAGAACAAGTGGGAATATAAACTAGCACAACGTATGTGGAAAGTAATTTGGCAATCATCCTATTTAGTAATGTCTTTTTCAGGAATTTTTCCTAAGGGCAGTGATGCTCGTATGAACAAAGGTATCTGTACATGACTGATTTTATTTGTACAGAGCCATAGTAAGAAGCAACAACCAAGTAATCGTTTCTTGCGAGACTGAAAGGAAGAAGTTAGGTCTCCTGACACTCAGTTCTTGTCAATTCTCATGCTTTTGCTAAACTGAAATACTCTTGGAAGGTCCATATGTAAGCAGCATCAGGCTCCACAGGAGGAGTGGAGATGGATCGTGGTGTGTATCACAAGATGTGCCATGGACCTTCATCTTTCCCAACCCTCTTCTCTGCCCAGGAGCTGACTTGGATTTACCAGTGGGATCCTGTGACTTGTGGGTTCCCTGTGGGTTCAACGGAGGAGATAGGACAGGCGTTCAAAGGGTGAGGGGAGTTTGAAGTTAGGGATTTGGTTCACTAGCTCCCTGCTTGCAAGATCAGCCTGGGCTAGCAGGGTCCTTCAACCGCTGGTCATCTCAAGGGGGCGTTTTCTCCATAGTCCATTCTTTGTAGGTTGTTGGTAGATGATTCCTCTCTTGTCACTCATCTGTTTGGATGTCTTACAAGCAGGTAATAACGGCTCTATCTTTTCAAGGATATTTGCATAGTTAACTCCTGTTTGACAACACGAAATGCTGGTGAGGATGTTGAGGCATAGGAACTCATTGGTGGGAATGCAAAATGGTACAGCCACTCTGGGGGACAATTTGGCAGTTCCTTAAAAGTAAGCATACTCTTACCATACGATCCAGCAGTAATACTCCTTGGTATTTCCCCCAAGGAGTTGAAAACTTATGTGCACACAGAAACTTGCATGTGGATGTTTGTGGCATCTTTATAATCATAATTGCCCAAACTTGCAAGCAACCAAGATGTCCTTCAGTAGGTGAATTGATTAATAAAATGTGGTACATCCAGATAACAGACTATTATTTGTCACTAAAAAAAAAGAAAAGAACCATCAAGCCATGAAAGGACGTGGAAGAAACATAAACGCATTTTACTAAGTGAAAGAAGCTAGTCTGAAAAAGCTACATTCTGTATGATTCCAACCGGGCGAAATTCTGAAAAGGGAAAAACTATGGAGACAGTAAAAAGATCAGCGGTTGCCTGGGGTGGGAAAGGGATAAATAGATGAAGCATAGGAGTTTTCGTAGTGAAACTACTGATATTATACTGGTGGCTGCATGTCATTACATATTCAAACCCATAGAACATAAAACACCAAAAGTGAACCCTAATGTAAACTATGGACTTTGGGTGATGATGACGTGTCCATGTAGGTCCATCAGTTTAACAAACGTACCACCCTGGGGGGCGGGAGGGGTGTGGATAATGGGGGAAGCTGTGCATATGTAGGGGCAGGGGGTGTCTGGGAAATCTCTCCACCTTTTTCTCAATTATGCTGTGAACCTAAAACAGTTATGAAAGTCTTTAAACTCCACAAATATCTCTCATAACTTAAATAATAATATCACATTTAAATACTGTCTTAAAAAGAACACACTATGTCTTCAAGCCCAAAATCTGGGCAAAGTGAGCTACCTTATATGACCTTTCCTCAAAAATTCAGCGTCTTCATATAATCCAGCAATTTCCCTCCAAGTATTTACCCAAACTAAGTGAAGTTGGAGACCTAGCAGGTATTTGTCCACAAATGTTCATAGCATGATATACGATAGCTAGAAGGGGGCAATAATATAACTGTCCATCCATGGATGAATGGATAAAAAGTGTGGTGTGTCAGTACTGTGGAATATGACAGCCTTAAAAAGGAAAAACTCTGACACAGGCTACAATATGAATGAACCTTGAGGACATGATGCTCAGTGATACAAACCGGACACAAAGAGAACTATTCTACCATACCATGTATATGAGGTACCTAGAGCAGGTAAATACGTAAGCAGAGCCGGGAGGGCGGTGGAATGGGCGGAGTATCTAATGAGTATAGGGTTTCAGTTTTGCCTGATGAGCTCTGGAGATGGATGGTGGTGATGGTGGCCCAACAATGTGAATGTACTTAAGGCCAGGGAGCTACTCTTCAAACAGTTTAAAGTGATAAAAAAAACTTACATATATTTTTACCACAATTTAAAAAAAAAATGAGCTGCCCCTTGGGATCCAGAAGTCCTAGGCTGAGACCCCATGCAGTCTTCTGTCGGGGGCTGCATATATTAGACATAGGTAGACTTCAAATGAAACACCCCCAGAAGGTGTGGGAGACATAATGAGACTTAAAAATAGGTACCCGGGAAAGAAAAGGATATATTTTCACATTGAAGGTTATCTAAAAAAAGAATTTCTATTAAAAAAAAAAAAGCTTCCTGCTTTGCTCTCTGTTAGGTGCTTAAAAGGTCACACTTAAAACGAAAATGCCTCATTAGCATTTTACTCCTTATATGCTGGTTATAATTGCTGCTGCACCATTGCTTTTGTGCAGTTATTTATATAAGCATATGTTATTATATGCGTATTTTATCTTATATGTTATTTAAGATTGTCTCACTTGCTGAAGTTTCACCAAACCTGTGGCCACTGACCTAAGAAAACATTGCTTACTTAGATAGTTATCCTAAAACAAATGTTATGGAAACTCTGTGGGAAAGAACATAAAAACATTTCTTTTTGTGTTATAACACAAAGAAGGAAAGTGCATTAGTTGAGTACTGTGATGTTGAAGCTTCGGTGTTCGGGCAAATGCAGAGTTTCATGGGTTGCCTGTTTCTCCATTTGGAGATTTTACCGGTGGAAGAGGGAGCCCATGAAGCCTCTTGAAAAGCCACCGTAACTACGGAGGTAGGCTTAGTATGTCTTAGTTTCCTGGGGATGCTGTAAGAAGTACCATATGCTGAACATATTTAAAACCACACGTGTCATCTCCCAGTTCTGGAGGCTGGAAGTCCAAAATCAAGGTGTTGACAGGCCACCCTGCCTTCTGAAGTCTGAAAAGGAGACTCCATCTTTGCCTCTTGGAGCTTTAGCTGGTTGTCAGTGTTCCCTGGAGTCCTGGCTTTCGTGCACACGTCACTCCAACCTCTGCCTTCAACTTCACAAGGCAGTCTTCCCCCTGTGTCTTCACATGGTCTTCCCTCTGTGTCCTTTCTTTCTTTTTTTTCCCCACCGCTCGGCTTGCGAGCTCTTAGTTCCCCAACCAGGAATCGAACCCAGGCCCTCGGCGGGCACCGGTTATAGTGGATTAGGGTCCACCTTAGCGAGCTCATCTCACATTGATCTCACCCCCCCATCACATCTGCTCCCCGCCTCCGTTCACCTCTGTTCATGACGATTACAACTGCTCGATAAGATTACATCAGTTTGGAAAGACCCTATTTCGAAAAAAGCTCACATTCCTAGATACCAGGGATTTGGACCCTGACATATCTTTTTTCAGGACACGATTCAACCCATAACACCACCCACTTGAGTTTGGATGGCAATGAGTATAAAGGAGTCAGGATCCCACTATCTTAGAACCAGTGACTGGATTCCGCTGTGGTGTGATGTTAATCCTGGCTGAGCCCTGAGGGAATCACCTCACCATCACTCAGACCATCGCCCACACAAGGAGTAGCGCCAAAGGAGAGGACGAAGCAGGTGTTCCTGCATCTGCGTGAGCTGTCCCCGTGTCCTCACTCCAACCCCAGCCCTGTCCTCATTTACAGACTTGATATTTTGCTCGTCATGGATTTCTTGGCATTCATTTTGCTCTTCACAAACATTGCCTTAAAATATTATTCTGGGGCTTCCTTGGTGGCGCAGTGGTTGAGAATCTGCCTGCCAATGCAGGGGACACGGGTTCGAGCCCTGGTCTGGGAAGATCCCACGTGCCGCGGAGCAGCTGGGCCCGTGAGCCACAACTACTGAGCCTGCGCGTCTGGAGCCCGTGCTCCGCAACAAGAGAGGCCGCGATAGTGAGAGGCCCGCGCACCGCGATGAAGAGTGGCCCCCGCTTGCCACAACTGGAGAAAGCCCTCACACAGAAACGAAGACCCAACACAGCCGAAAATAAATAAATAAATAAATAAACAAATACTTTAAAAAAAAATATATTATTCTGACTACTGAGTTTTTAGAACCCCTTAAATTTCCCACCCCAAATAAGACCCCTATCCCCTCACCCTAGTCCCAGCCCCTACAAATGACTGTCAAATGTGCCCCCGGATGTAAAATTCCAGCTCCCCCAATGCAGTAAAGTTCCCTTGTGTGTTCCATTCTCCTAAAGCCATGCATCCTCTCAAGGCTCAAATCTGTAGGCTGTCTCATACCCACGGCAATTTATAACCTGCTTCCACACAAGCTTTATTATTTCAAATAGACATTTAAATAGGCATTTCAATAATTTAAGTGAGCATCTCAATAATTCATTGAGAGCCAGATCACTGGTGAGGGGCAAAGTGGGAAATCAGACTCGGGTCCTCACATTCTGAGTTCATTTCTTTTCAGCTCAGCATATCCAGATTCTGGTAAAACAAGAGGCGGGGAGTTGGAGGTCAGCAGGAGGGTATTTTGCTGGGCCTACTGGGGTTGGGTACTTGAAATTTCATCTTTAAGACTTGTATTCTTTCTCTCATGTTGATTACATGGGCTCACTTGATCACATCAGGGTTCACTTGATTACATCAGGGCTCACTTGATCACATGTGGTCACTTGATCACATGTGGTCACTTGATCACATCAGGGTTCACTTGATTACATCAGACTTGGATCCTCACATGCTGAGTTCATTTCTTTCCAGCTCAGCATATCCAGCTGTCAACACAATTGAAAATAGAGATAATGGATACTAATAGGCAACATGACTTAAAAGTTTGCTATGTGTCTGACAGATTCATCATCACAATTAGCTAATGAGAGAGAAACTTTTAGTTGTATGCTTTTTTACATGTTAGTTTTATTGAGGTGTAGCTGATGTATTAGTTTCAGATGTACAATATAAGGATTTGATATTTGTATGCACTGCAAAATGATCACAATAAGTCTAGTTAACATTTGTCGCCATATGTGGTTCCAAAAAATTTTTTTAATGAGAAATTTTAGAATCTACTTTCCTAGCAATTTTCAAATATGCAGTGCAGTATGAACAATAGTGACCATGCTGTACATTGCACCCCCATGACATTTCATAACCAAAAGATTGTACCTTTTCACCCCCTTCATCCATTTCACCCTACCCCCAACCCCCTGCCTTTGACCACCACCAATCTATTCTCTGTATCTATAACCTTGGGGGTTTTTTGTCGTGTGTGTTTGTTTTCTTTAGATTCCACAGAGTGAGATCATATAGTATCAATGTTTCTCTTTATCTGACTTATTTTACTTAGCATAATTCTTTCATTCATGTTGTCACAAATGGCAAGATTTCATTATTTGTTATGACTAAATAATATTTCCCACCCCCATACACACACACACACACACACACACACACACACACACATTTTCTATATCCATTCATCCATAGATGAACATTTAGGTTGCTTCCATATCTTGGCTATGGTAAATAATGCTGCAATCAACATAGAGGTGTGTATACCTTTTCAAGTTAGCGTTTTTGTTTTCTTTGGATAAATACCCAGAAGTGGAATTTCTGATCAAAAGCTAGTTCTATTTTTAAATTTTTGAGGAACCTCCTGTTTTCCATAGTGTCTGGACCAATTTACACTCGCACCAATAGTGCACAAGGGTTCCCATTTCTCTACATCCTGGAAAACACTTGTGATTTGTTGTCGTTTTGCTGGCAGCCATTCTGACAGGTACGAGGTGATATCTCACTGTGGTTTTTATTGGCATATTCTTGATGATTACTGATGTTGAGCATCTTTTCAATGTACCTGTTGGCCATCTCTATGTCCTCTTTAAGAAAAACATCTATAAAATTCTCGGGCCATTTTTAAATTGGATTATTTCTTTTTTCTTTAATGAATTCTTTATGTATTCTAGATACTAACCCATTAACAGATATATTACTTGTAATGCATACTTTTCCTATTCATTAGATTGCCTTTTTGTTGATGGTTTCCTTTGCCGTGCAGAACATTTTTAGTTTAAAGTCATCCCACTTGTTTTTATTTGTCTCTGTTGCCTTTGCTTTTGGCGTCAGATCAAAAAATCAAGATCAAGACTTATGTCAAAAAGCTTACTGCCTATGTTTTCTTCTAGGGGTTTTATGGCTTCAGGTCTTACATTCAAATCTTTGATCCATTTGGACTTAAATTTTGTGAGTGGTATAAGATCAGGATCCAGCTTCATTCTTTTGCATGTGGCTGTCCAGATTTCCCACTACCATTTACTGAAGACACAGTACTTTCCCCATTGTATATTCTTGGCATCTTTTGTCATAAATTGACCGTATATGTGTAGATTTCTGGGCTCTCTACTCTCTTCCATTGATCTATGTGTGTGTTTTCATACCAATAGCATATTATTTTCATTACTATCGCTTTGTAATATAGTTTGAAATCAGGAAGCATCATGCCCCTTTTTGTCAAGATTGCATTGGCTACTCAGGTCTCTTGTGGTTGCATAGAAATCTACAATTGTTGGTTCCATTTCTGTGAAAAAATGCCATTGGAATTTTGATGGAGACTGCATTGAATCTGTAGAGAGTTTTGGATAATAGAGACATTTTTGTAAACTAAATTTTTATTTTATATTATAGTTGATTTACAATGTTGTGTTAGTTTCAGACGTACAGCAAAGTGATTCAGATATACATATATATATACTCTTTTTCAGACTTTTTTTCCCATACAGGTTATTTCAGAATACTGAGTAGAGTTCTCTGTGCTATACAGTAAGTCCTTGTTGATTATCTATTTTATATATAGAAGTGTGTAAATGTTAATCCCAAACTCCTAATTTATCCCTCCCCCACTTTTCCGCTTTCATAACCATAAGTTTGTTTATGAAGTCTGTGAGTCTGTTTCTGCTTCGTAAGTCCATTTGTATCATTTTTTTTTTTAAGATTCCACGTATCAGTCATAACATATGATATTTGTCTTTCTCTATGTGACATACTTCAACTTAGTATGATAATCTCTAGGTCCATCCATGTTTCTGGAAATGGCATTATTTCATTCTTTTTTGTCGCTGAGTAATATTCCAGTGTATATATGTACCACATCTTCTTTATCCATTCATCTGTGGATGGACACTAAGGTTGCTTCCATATCCTGTCTATTGTAAATAGCCCTGCAATAAACATTGGGGTGCATGTGTCTTTTTATTTTTTAACATCTTTATTGGAGTATAATTGCTTTACACTGTTGTGTTAGTTGCTGCTGTATAACAAAGTGAATCAGCTATACGTATACATATATCTCCATATCCCCTCCCTCTTAAGTCTCCCTCCCACCCTCCCTATCCCACCCCTCTAGGTGGTCACAAAGCACTGAGCTGATCTCCCTGTGCTGTGCGGCTGCTTCCCACTAGCTAGCTATTTTACATTTGGTAGTGTATATATGTCCATGCCACTCTCTCACTTCGTCCCAGCTTACCCTTCCCCCTCCCCATGTCCTCAAGTCTATTCTCTACATCTGCGTCTTAATTCCTGTCCTGCCCCTAGGTTGTTCAGAACCATTTTTTTTGTTTTAGATTCCATATATATGTGTTAGCATATGGTATTTGTTTTTCTCTTTCTGACTGACTTCACTCTGTATGACAGACTCTAAGTCCATCCACCTCACTACAGATAACTCAATTTTGTTTCTTTTTATGGCTGAGTAATATTCCATTGTATATATGTGCCACATCTTCTTTACCCATTCATCTGTCGATGGACACTTGCTTCCATGTCCTGGCTATTGTAAATAGAGCTGCAATGAACATTGTGGTACATGACTCTTTTTTAATAAATTTATTTATTTATTTTTAGCTGTGTCGGGTCTTCGTTTCTGTGCGAGGGCTTTCTCTAGTTGTGGCGAGTGGGGGCTACTCTTCATCGCGGTGCGCGGGCCTCTCACTGTCGCGGCCTCTCTTGTTGCGGAGCACAGGCCCCAGATGCACAGGCTCAGTCATTGTGGCTCACGGGCCCAGTTGCTCCGCGGCATGTGGGATCTTCCCAGACCAGGGCTCGAACCCGTGTCCCCTGCATTGGCAGGCAGATTCTCAACCACTGCGCCACCAGGGAAGCCCACATGACTCTTTTTGAATTATGGTTTTCTCAGGGTATATGCCCAGTAGTGGGATTGCTGGGTCGTATGGTAGTTCTATTTTTAGTTTTTTAAGGAATCTCCATACTGGTCTCCATAGTGGCTGTATCAATTTACATTCCCACCAACAGTGCAAGAGGGTTCCCTTTTCTCCACACCTTCTCCAGCATTTATTGTTTGTAGATTTTTTGATGATGGCCATTCTGACCAGTGTGAGGTGATACCTCATTGTAGTTTTGATTTGCATTTCTCTAATGATGAGTGATGTTGAGCATCCTTTCATGTGTTTGCTGGCAATCTGTATATCTTCTTTGGAGAAATATTTATTTAGATCTTCTGCCCATTTTTGGATTGGGTTGTTTGATTTTGATATTGAGCTGCATGAGCTGCTTGTGTATTTTGGAGATTAATCCTTTGTCAGTTGCTTCGTTTGCAAATGTTTTCTCCCATTCTGAGGGTTGCCTTTTCGTCATGCGATTCTGATTTGCATTTCTCTAATAATTAGCAACATTGAGCACCTTTTCATGTGCTTTTTGGCCATCTGTATTTCTTCTTTGGAGAAATGTCTATGAAGATCTTCGGCTCATTTTTTGATTGGGGTGTTTCTTTTTTTGATATTGAGCTGTATGAGCTGTTTGCATATTTTGGAGATTAATCTCTTGTCACTCACATCATTTGCAAACATTTTCTCCCATTCTGTGGGTTGTCTTTTCCTTTTGTCTATGGTTTCCTTTGCTGTGCAAAAGCTTTTAAGTTTAATTAGGTCCCGTTTGTTTTTGTTTTTATGTTCATTACTCTAGGAGGTGGATCCAAAAAGATTGCAGCGATTTATGTCAAAGAGTCTTCTGCCTATGTTTTCCACTAAGAGTTTTATAGTATCTGGTATTACATTTAGGTCTTTATTCCATTTTGAGTTTATTTTTATATATGGTGTTAGAGAATGTTGTAATTTCATTCTTTTACATGTAGCTGTCCTGTTTTCCCAGCACCCACTTATTAAAGAGACTGTCTTCTCTCCATGGTATATTCTTGCCTCCTTTGTTGTAGATTAATTGAACAGAGATGCATGGGTTAATTTCCGGGCTTTCTATCCTGTACCATTGATCTATATTTCTGTTTTTGTGCTAGTACCATACTGTCTTGATGACTATATATTTGTAGTATAGTCTGAAGACAGGAAGCCTGATTCCTCCAGCTCCAGTTTTCTTTCTCAGGATTGCTTTGGCTTTTCAGGGCCTTTTGAGTTTCCATTCATGTTTTAAAACTTTTTGTTTGAGTTCTGTGAAAAATGCCATTGGTAATTTGTTAGGGATTACAATGAATCTTTAGACTGTCTTGGGTAGTATAGTCACTTTAAGAATATTGATTCTTCCAATCCAAGGACATGGTATATCTTTCCAACTCTTTGTGTCATCTTCAACTTCTTTCATCAGTGTCTTATACTTTTTGGAGTACAAGTCCTTTGCCTCCTTAAGTAGGTTTATTCCTAGGTATTTATATTCTTTTTAATGCAATGGTAAACGGGATTGTTTCCATAATTCCTCTTTCTGATCTTTCTTTATTAGTGTATAGAAATACAAGAGATTCCTGTGTATTAATTTTGTATCCTGAAATATTACCAAATTCATTGATGAGCTCTAGTACTTTTCTAATAGCTTCTTTAGAATTTTCTATGTATAGTATCATATCATCTGCAAACAGTGACAGTTTTACTTCTTCTTTTCCATTTTAGGTTCCTTTCATTTCTTTTTATTCTCTGATTGCCATAGCTAGGATTTCCAAAATTATGTTGAATAAAAGTGGTGAGAGTAGATGCCCTTGTCTTGCTCCTGATCTTAGAGGGAATGCTGATAGCTTTTCACTGATGAGTATGATGTTGGCTGTGGGTTTGTCCTATATGGTCTTTATTATGTTGAGGTAGGTTCCCTCCATGTCCACTTTCTGGAGAGTTTTTATCATCAATGGGTGTTGAATTTTGTCAAAAGCTTTTTCTGCATCAATTGAGATGATCATATGGTTTTTATTCTTCAATTTGTTAATGTGGTGTATCACACTGATTGATTTGTGGATATTGAAAAATCCTTGCATCCCTGGGATAAATCCCACTTGATCATGGTGTATGATCCTATTAATTTATTGTTGGATACGGTTTGCTAGTATTTTGTTGAGGATTTTTGCGTCTATGTTTATCCATGATATTGGCCCATAATTTTCTTTTTGTGTGGTATTGTTGTCTGGTTTTGGTATCAGGGTGATGGTGGCCTCATAAAATGAGTTAAGTTTATCTCGTCTAATGTGTCACTCAAGGCCTGTGCTTCCCTATTGATCTTCTGTCTGGATGATCTGTCCACTGATGTAAGTGGGGTGTTTAAGTCCCCCACTGTTACTGTGATACTGTTGACTTCTCCTTTTATGGCTGTTAGCATTTGCTTTATATACTGAGGTGCTCCTCTGCTGCATGCATATATATTTATAATTGTTATATCTTCTTCTTGGATTGGTCCCTTGATCATTCTGTGGTGTCCTTCTTTGTCTCATATAACAGTATTTTAAAGTCTATTTTGTCTGATGTGAGTATTGATACTCCAGCTTTCTTTTGATTTCCATTTTTATGGAAAACCTTTTTCCATCCCCTCGCTTTCAGTCTGTATGTGTCCCTAGGTATGAAGTGGGTCTCTTGTAGACAGCATATATATGGGTCTTGTTTTTATATCCATTCAGCCAGTCTGTGTCTTTTGGTTGGAGCATTTAATCCATTTATGTTTAAGGTAATTATTGATATGTATGTTCTTACTGCCATTTTACTAATTGTTTTGGATTTGTTTTTGTACGTCTTTTTTCTTCCCCTCCTCTTTTCTTCCCTTGTGATTTGATGACTATCTTTAGTGTTGTGTTTAGGTTGCTTTTGTGTTAGTGTGTGTGCGTGTGTGTATCTATTACAGATTTTTGGTTTGCAGTTATCATGAGATTTTGATATAGCAGTCTATATATAAACAAGATTGTTTTAAGTTGCTGGTCTTTTAATTTCAAATGCATTTCCAATTTCCTGCACTTGTACTCTCCTCTTCTCACGATTGCTGGATTTGATATCATATTTGTGTGTGGACGATATCTTACTTTTACTGTAAGTTTGCCTTTACCAGTGAGCTTTCCCATTTGTGATTTTCTTGTTTCTAGTTGTGGCCTTTTCTTTTCCACTTAGAGAAATTCCTTTAGCGTTTGTTGTAAAGTTGGTTTGGTGGTGCTGAATTCTCTTAGCTTTTGCTTGTATATAAATCCTTTTTTTCGTCCATCAAATCTGAACAAGAGCCTTGCTCGGTAAAGTATTCTTGGTTGTAGATTTTCCCCTTTCATCAATTTAAATATATCATTCCACTCCCTTCTGGCCTGCAGAGTTTCTGCTGAAAAATCAGCTGATAACCTTATGGGGATTCCCTTGTACGTTATTTGTTGCTTTTCCCTTGTTGCTCTTAATATTTTCTCTGTGTCTTTAAATTTTTGTCATTTTGATTAATATGCATCCTGGTGTGTTCTTCCTTGGGTTTTACCCTGTATGGGACTCTCTGCACTTCCTGAACTTGAGTGAGTGCTTCCTTTCCCATGTTATGTAAGTTTTTGGCTATTATCTCTTCAAATATTTTTTCAGGCCCATTCTCTCTCTCTCATCTCCTTCTGGGACCCCTATAATGTGAATGTTGGTGCATGTAACGTTGTCCCAAAGGTCTCAGACTGTCCTCATTTCTTTTCATTTTTGTTTCTTCATTCTGTTCCGCAGCAGTGATTTCCACCAATCTGTCTTCCAGGTCCCTTATCCATTCTTCTGCCTCAGTAATTCTGCTATTGATTCCTTCTAGTATATTTTTCATTTCAGTTATTGTATTTTTCATCTCTGTCTCTTCTTCAAAGCTTATAGTTCTTTACTAAACATTTCTTGTATCCTCTTGGTCTTTGCCTGCAATCCTTTTTCCGAGATCTTGGATCATCTTTACTATCATTACTCTGAATTCTTTTTCAGGAAGATTGCCTATCTCCACTTCACTTACTTGTTCTCCTCGGGTTTTATCTTGTTCCTTTCTCTGGGACATATTTATCTGCCAACTCATGTTGTCTCACTTGCTGTGTTGGCAGTCTCCATTCCACAGGCAGCAGGATTGTAGTTCTTCTTGCTTCTGGTGTCTGCCCCCTGGTGGGTGAGGTTGGTCCCGGGGCTTGTGTAGGCTTCCTGGTAGGAGAGACTGGTACCTGCACTCTGGTGGGTGGAGCTGGGTCTTGTCCCTCTGGTGGGCAAGGCTGTGTCAAGTGGTGTGTTTATAGGTGGCTATAGGGTCAGGATGACTCTAGGCAGCCTATCTGCTGATGGGTGGGGCTGTGTTCCCACCCTGTTGGTTGTTTAGCCTGAGACATCCCAGCACTGGAGCCTGTAGGCTGTTCGATGAGGCCAGGTCTCAGTGCCAAAATGGTGACCTCTGGATGAGTTCATGCCAAGGAATATCTCCTGGGGCCTCCACTGCTAGTGACCTTGCCCCTACAGTGAGTCACAGCTGACCCCCGCCTCCCCAGGAGACCCTCTGAGACCCGCAGGTAGGTCTAGCCCAGGCTCCTATGAAGTCATTAATTTTCCCTGGGTCCCAGTGCACATGAAATCTTGTGTGCGCCCTTTAAGAGTGGAGTCTCTGTTTCCCCCAGTCCTGTGGAGCTCCTATAATCAAGCCCTGCTTGCCTTCAAAGCCAAATGCTCTGGGGGTTCCTACTCCTGATGCCAGAGCCCCAGGCTGGGGAGCTTGATGTGGGGCTCAGAACTCTCCCTCCTGTGGGAGAACCTGTGCAATATAATGATTTTCCAGGTGGTGGACCACCCACCCATCAGGGATGGGATTTAATTATATCCCCAAAGTGCCCTTCCTACTGTCTCATTATGGCTTCTTCTTTGTCTTTGTATGTAGAACATCTTTTTCGGCAGTCTTTTTTGTTGATGGTTGTTCAGCACTTAGTTGTGATTTTGCTGTTTTCATGACAACAAGGTAACAAGGTGAGCTCAACTCCTACTCTGCCATCTTCTTTTTTCTTTCTTTGTGCTTTCTAGTTTCACTTGCTCACAGGGTACTGTGGGCAGTGGCCTTGCACCTGGCTCTGCAGACCAGCGTCCATAGTGTGAAATCTAAACATTTTAACACTATTGTTTCAATACTTGGGCACAAAATATCCTTCCATTTATTTGGTATCTTCAATTTCTTTCATCAATGTCTCATAGTTTTCAGCATACAAGTCTTTCACCTCCTTGGTTAAATTTATTCCTAGGTCTTTTATTCTGTTTGATGCAATTGTGAATGGGATTGTTCTCTTAATTTCTCCTATAGCTTGTCATTAGTGTATAGAAACACAACATATTTTTGTATATTGATTTTGTATCCTGCAACTTCACTGAATTTGTTATAGTAGTTCTAACAGTGTTTTGGTGGAGTCTTTAGGGTTTTCTATATACAATATCATGTCATCTGCAAATAGTGACAGATGTCTTTTAGTTCTTTTTCTGGTCTGATTGCTGTGGCTAGGACTTATAATACTATACTAAATAAAAGCGAGAGTGGGCATCCTTGTCTTTTCTTGATCTTAGGGGAAATGCTTTTAGCTTTTCACCACGGAGTATGATGTTACTTGTGGGCTTGTCATGTGCCCTTATTTATGTTGAGTTACATTCCTTCTATACCCACTTTTTTGAGAGCTTTTATCCTAAATGGACACTGAACATTGAAAATTTTTTTCTCCACCTATTAAAATGATATGATTTTTATCCTTCATTTTGTTAATGTGGTATATCAAATTGACTGATATGCAGTTGTTGAACCATCCTTGCATCCTTGGAATAAATCCCATTTGATCATGATGTATGATCCTTTTGATGTATTGTTGAACTCAACTGGCTAATATTTTGTTGAGGATTTTTTTAATAGTTATCATTTTTTAAATTGGAGTATAATTGCTTTACAATGTTGTGTTAGTTTGTGCTGTACAATGAAGTGAATCAGCTATATATCTATATCTATCTATCTATCTATCTATCTATCTATCTATATCTCCTCCCTCTTGGACCTCCCCCACCATCCCACCCATCTAGGTCATCACAGAGCACCACAATAATAGTGGGGGACTTTAACACCCAGCTTACACCAATGGACAGATCACCCAGATAGAAAATAAATAAGGAAACACAAGCTTTAAATGACACAATAGACAAGATAGATTTAATTGATATTTATAGGACATTTATTTGGTCTTGTAGGTTTTTGCCTTGCTCTTTCATCTGTAACATATTTTTTTGTCGTCTCATTTTTTTTTGATGGGTCGGGATGTATTCCTGTCTTACTGGTTGTTTGGCCTGAGGCGTCCAGCACTGGAGTTTGCAGGCAGTAGGAGAGAGCTGGGTTTTGGTGCCGAGATGAGGACCTCTGGGAGACCTCACTCTGCTTAATAGTCCCTGGGGTCTGAGGTTCTCTGTTATTCCAGCGGTTTGGACTCGGAGCTCTCACCACAGGAGCTCAGGCCCGACCCCCAGCCTGGGAACCAAGATCCTGCAAGCCACGCAGCATGGCAAAAGAAAAGAAAAAAGGGGGGGCAGAGGGAATGAGCCAAAAGGGGCAGAACAATAACAAAGTATAAAGTACAAAATAAAATTAATAAAATATTTATTAGAAAAAAAAAATATAAATGAAACAACAAGGTAAAACAGAACCACAACGTAAAAAAAAAAAAAAGCTGGAAAAGGCCTTGGTTATGGTGGTGGAGCTTAAGCTGGGGCGGAGCTTAGGCTGGGGTGGAGCTTAGCTGGGGGCGGGGCCTAAGCTCAGGACCCCCCGTGGCTGGGAACGGAGCAGAGTGCAGAGTTCAGAGGTTAGGCCCTGAGCGGGGATGCAGGGGCGGGGCTTAGGCTCAGCACAGCCAGAGGGCGGAGGTTCAGGCTCGGGACCTCAGCAGGCTCCACGGGGCCCAAGTGGGCAGGGGAAATGCTGGCCACGTTCCCTTCTGATCCTCTGCTTTCCCGAGCATCTGGACCCTGCCCCGTTGATCCCCTAACTGTGGGGGGGCCCCTCTGGGCTTGGGAACCCCTCCCCTCCCCGAGCCACCCCTCCAGGGCACTGGTCCCATCCCACCTCCATTTCTCCTCCCCCCCTTCACATCCTACCAGGTCGCTGGGGGCTCCTCCCATCCCCTTAGGTGTCCGTGGTCCCCCACCGGTGCCTGGTAGGTGCCCTAGTTGTGCGGAGACCCGAATTCCCCATCCTCCTAGTCTGCCATCTTGACTCCACCCCACCTTGTGGAGGATTTTTGTATATAAATTCATCAGGGACATTGGCCCATAATTTTATTTTCTTGTGGTGTCCATGTCTGGTTTTGGTATTGGGGTAATACTGGCCTTGTAAGATGAGTTTGGAAGTGTTCCCTCCTCTTAAATTTTTTGGAAGAGTTTTAGCAGGATTGGTATTAGTTCTTTGAATGTTTGGTAGAATTAGCTAGGGAGCCATCTGGTCCTGAACTTTTCTTGGGAAGTTTTTTTTTTTTTTTTAATTATTTATTTATTTATTTATTTATTTATTTTTTGCTGTGTTGGGTCTTCGTTTCTGTGTGAGGGCTTTCTCTAGTTGCGGCAAGCGGGGGCTACTCTTCACTGCGGTGCGCGGGCGTCTCACTATCGCGGCCTCTCTTGTTGCGGAGCACGGGCTCCAGACGCGCAGGCTCAGTAGTTGTGGCTCACGGGCCTAGTCGCTCCGCGGCATGTGGGATCTTCCCAGACCAGGGCTCGAACCCGTGTCCCCTGCATTGGCAGGCAGATTCTCAACCACTGCACCACCAGGGAAGCCCAAGTTTTTGATTACTGATTCAATCAGGGAGAAACTTATATTCAGCTCAACCTATAAATGACAAAATGAAAAGGAGAGTTTGTGACAGGTCAAACCCCACCCAGGTAACAAGGGGGTTCAGCTGGATATAGATCTCAGTATTTAGGTTTCACCACCCAACTGAATGATCTATTACCACACTGCCTATTAACTGGATACTAAATCCATGAACAGCTTTCCCAGGTAAGAGAATTAGGAGGTGATGACATCACAGAGTTTGGTTTTGGCAAAGAAAACTAGGCTAGACAGAGAAAGTAGGGACAAAACAGATACAACCAAATTAACCACCATTTTGCCTAGACCCAACCCATTTCCCATGCACTGAATCACTCCAAGAATGTCAGCGTGTGATAGGCCTACAAGATCATGTTTTCGCTATCTTGGGCACTGTTTTCTTTGGCTTCTGTCTGTGCACCGTTACATATTTATGTCTCCCTTTTTCTACAATAAGAACTGCGGCTTCCACAATTATTAATATTAATTAATCATCTCAATACTACAAAACCCTCAAGTGAGTTTCCAAATGCGATTCTTGGTCCACGGTTTTTCCCAACAATTTTATATTTTTGATAAGCAAGCTATTGGTCTGCAAATTGTTTTACACTTTTGCCCATATGGCAGAGAGCATCAGCAATATATTTTTTTTCTTGGACAAATGTTGATGCTGTTTCTATGTTAGGCAAATGCATCGTACGTGAAAAAGACAGTCTTATTAAATGCCGTGTTCAATGCTTATTTCTTCTTTATGTGTTTTCATTATGAAAAAGTCACTGACCAGTATTCTTCCTGAGATAACATTTCATACCTCATTCTGTTTCACAGAGATTGATCTCTGAGTTTACTATAAGGATTGGCAATAGGCTGCTAAGGCAAAGATAACTTTGGAATGCAGAAGTTTCTTCCAGGTAGGTTTTACTTGTGGCTACATAAAAATATATAATAAATTAAAAAAATAAATCTTGGGTAGGGCCAAGATTTCTATCCTGTCCTTTACTGGAATAAATTTTGCTAGAATAGGAAAAATTACCACTGTTTCATAGCTTTAGGGTTTATCTATTCATGCATTTTTTTGTGTGTGAACAAAACAATGTGAGGGTATAACAAAAGGGTATCTGAATATTTAAATCACTCGCATGTCTCAAGGGAATTAAGTTGTCAAAACTCCACACACATACACCCTGCGACCAACTGTATTTGGTCAGAATGTCCACAGCAATTTCTCCCATTCCCCGGCCCCTTCACAGAATGTGACTTTACCACTTTAAGCCTCCTCCCAGATAGAAGAGGGCTCTATAATCCTCATCTTGAATTTGGGAAGAGTTATGAACAGAGAGGAAGTGATACTTTGTAAATGCTGAGGCTGGATCATAAAGGGTTATACGATGCTACCCTGCTTTCCTTAGGTGGTTTGTTCTTGAGAAACAGTCACCATTCAGTGGGGAAGCCCAAGCAGCTACATGGAGGTGCCATGTAGCGCTATTCTGAGAGCTCCAGAGAGGTCCTAGCTGACAGCATTCAGGGACAGACATAGAAAGAGACTAGCCTTAACTTCATTCCAGCTCCCAGCCTTTATAAATTCCCAGTTAAGGTCCCAAACATCGTGAGCAGAGACCAGCCATGTTCAATAAATGCTCTCCAAATTCCTGACCCACAGAATCCATTCACATAATAAAATGATTGCTGTTTTAAAAGATTAAATGAGGGCTTCCCTGGTGGCACAGTGGTTAGGAATCCGCCTGCCAATGCAGGGGACACGGGTTCGTACCCCGGTCCGGGAAGATCCCACATGCCGCGGAGCGGCTAGGCCCGTGAGCCACAACTACTGAGCCTGCGCGTCTGGAGCCTGTGCTCCGCAACGGGAGAGGCCGCGACAACGAGAGGCCCGCGCACCGCGATGAAGAGTGGCCCCCGCTCGCCGCAACTGGAGAAAGCCCTTGCACAGAAACGAAGACCCAACACAGCCAAAAATAAATAAATAAATAAATAAATAAATAAATTTATTAAAAAAAAAAAAAGATTAAATGAGGGGTTATTGGTTACACAGCAGTAGAACAGGAAAATACACCCCAAGGGCAAATTCAAGTGAAAACTGAGAAGACGAAATAAGGTAGCAAAAGTATTTCTTACTAGTATGTTAAAAACTGTTTTTTTGTTCTTAGCATATGCATTTTCATATACATAATTGTACCTAAACATTCCTAGACAGCATTTATATTTATGGGATAAATGGGCAAATTCAGTTTTTTAAAGGGAGAGAAGATTTTTTAAATATATGTAAATAATGTCCATTTATGATAGTCAAGTAGTATGGCTGGTGAGTAAAATGGCATTTCTCATTTCTCAAGCTTTTCCTCCTATGATGTGAATATTCAGTGTAAACCCTGTAACAAATTTTGAACATTATAAATGACAGTTTCTAACCAGGAATGTTTCAAGCATAAGAAACTTTTTTTTTTTAAATGAGAACTATTAGGGAACTTATATTTAAAAGTAGGTACTGGGCTTCCCTGGTGGCGCAGTGGTTGAGAGTCTGCCTGCCAATGCAGGGGACACGGGTTCGAGCCCTGGTCTGGGAAGATCCCACATGCCGCGGAGCAGCTGGGCCTGTGAGCCACAATTACTGAGCCTGCGCGTCTGGAGCCTGTGCTCCGCAACAAGAGAGGCCGCGATAGTGAGAGGCCCGCGCACCGCGAGGAAGAGTGGCCCCCGCTTGCCACCACTAGAGAAAGCCCTCGCACAGAAACGAAGACCCAACACAGCCATAAATATAAAAATAAATAAATTAATTAAAAAAAAAAAAAGTAGGTACTATCTTATGTCACCATTCAACAATGCAAAAAGAAATTTTTCAGTGCCTTGTTCCCACATTTTTACAAAACTCTATTTCTTCTGTAAATCAAGCTGTGTGCCTACTGGAATGAGAACGTTTAATTAGAAAATAATGTACATTGCTGTCAAGTTTTGATTCAATCACTACATTTTAACAACCCGCTAAATTAAGGTGGGTGACAAGAACAGTTGCTTCTTGGTCTTCAAACAAGCTAGCAAAATAGAACAAGCCTGAATTTCCACTAGTGAGGAAAATCTGAATGATCAATAAACATGAGTCTAATTTACTAGTAATGAAATAAAAAATTAAAATAGAATTTCACAGCCATTAAGTTGGCAAACGTTTAAATATATACTGGATGCACTGTTGAGAAATTGTAGCAATGGGAACTTTATACACAGTTTTTGAGGAGCAATTTGGTATCGTTTAATAAAATGTAAAACCTCTTCTGTATGTTACTCAGCAAAACCTTTCAATGAGAAAGCAAGAAATATTTAATCCCTGGGGGATTTTTTTTGGACAGAGTCTGAGTTGGATCCCAAATTTTCTGCCTGCTGGCCATGTGATTTGAACATGGAAATGACTTAGACCGAGCAAGTGGTATAAATAAGTAAATTCCAGTGTTTTCATACAACGTGTACTCTACTGCAGTTTCAAAGAATTGGCTAGACCTATGTGCATAACAAAGAGTAAAAAAAATTGCAAAATATGCATCCATGAATGTACTTCTAATACATAATTTAAAAATATCCACTATGTATTTTTCATATTTTCAGGGACAATAGAAAAGTGTAGATTGGAAGACTCCGTGAGGATTTCATAAAGCAGTTAGACCACCACTGTCTCTGCAGATAGAGGAAGCTGAATAGCATGGAGCCAACTTCAAATTTATCAATACTAATTTGACTTAATGGACAGAACCAAGCTACATTTGATCTTTTAAAAACTGTGAATGGTAGGCATATGGGTTTTTGAAAAACCATACAATAGCAGTGCACAACTTACAAACATTTTCTGAATTAAAAACATCAAATGCACTATATAAAAACTTTGTTCTAACTGCTTTGATTTCCAGGATGTTCAGTTGCAAAACGAAATATTTCCAAATAAGTTGAAAAAACAGTGTAAGGAAGCTGCTATCTTTGGGGACAAATGCAGTACTTGTGTATCAGTTAGTAATTTAAAAGTGTAGTATAATTCCCTTTGACATCTCAGATTCAGAATATGTGTGTGTTGTTGCTGGTTTAGAAACTACCAAAACAGGACTGCCTGGGTACCAATGTCATCACTGGCCAGAGCACTGCACTCACCTTCTGTAACTGTAAAACCTAAACGAGGTTTTGGTGGCTTCAGACACTGAAAGGGAGACGTGCAAAGTTAACATGAAAAGAGAATGAAAGCTGCACCACAACTAAACTTACTAAATACAAGTATGTACAAACACAGAGATAAAATCTAAACCTGGCTGCATGCCATATTTAACATATATGTATATATGGATCATGTGTCGATATTTATTTCAGGCCTTAATTCATGTCACTTCTTTTTTAAAATTTATTTTATTGAAGTATAGTTGATTTACAATAGTGTCAATTTCTGCTGTACAACAAAGTGATTCGGATATATATATATACACACACACACACACACATATACATTCTTTTCATTATGGTTTACTATAGGATATTGAATGTAGTTCCCTGTGCTATACAGTAGGACCTTGTTGTTTATGCATTTTATATATAATAGTTTGCATCTGCTAATCTCAAACTCCCAATCCATCCCTCCCCTACCCTCTCCCCGTTGGCAACCACATGTTTATTCTCTATGTACATGAGGCTGTTTTGTAGATAAGTTCATTTAGGTCATATATTAGATTCTACATATAAGTGACATCATATGGTATTTGTCTTTCTCTGTCTGACTTACTTCACTTAGTGTGATAATCTCTAGGTCCATCCACGTTGCTGCAAATGGCACTATTTCATTCTTTTTTATGGCTGAGTAGTATTCCATTGTGTATGTGTACCACATCTTCTTTATCCATTCATCTGTCAATAGACATTTAGGTGGTTTCCATGTCCTGGTTATTGTAAATAGCGCTGCTATGAACACTGGGGTGCATGTATCTTTTCGAATTAGAGTTCCGTCCAGATATATGCCCAGGACTGGGATTATAGGATCATATAACAACTCTACTTTTAGTTTTTGGAGGAACCTCCATACTGTTTTCCATAGTGGGTGCACCAATTTACATTCCCACCAACAGTGTAGGGGGGTTCCTTTTTCTCCACACCCTCTCCAGACTCTGTTATTTGTAGACTTTCTGATGATGGCCATTCTGACTGGTGTGAGGTGGTACCTCATTGTAGTTTTGAGTTACATTTCTCTAATAATTAGTGATGTAAAGCATCTTTTCATGGGCCTGTTGGCCATCTGTGTGTCTTTGGAGAAACATCTATTTAGGTCTTCTGCCCATGTTTTGATTGAGTTGTTTGTTTTTCTGATACTGAGTTATATGAGCTGTTTGTATATTTTGGAAATTAAGCCTTGTCAGTCACATCATTTGCAAATATTTTCTCCCAGTCCATAGGTCGTCTTTTTGTTTTGTTTATGGTTTCCTTTGCTGTGCAAAACCTTATAAGTTTGATTAGGTCCCATTTGTTTACTTTTGCTTTTCTTTCTATTGACTTGGGAGACTGACCTAAGAACACATTGGTACTATTTATGTCAGAGAATGTTTTGCGTATGTTCTTTTCTAGGAGTTTTATGGTGTCATGTCATATTTAAGTCTTTAAGCTATTTGGAGTTTATTTTTGTGTATGGGACGAGGGTGTGTTCTAACTTCATTGATTTCCATGAGGCCGTTTAACTTTCCCAAAACCACTTGCTGAAGACACTGTCTTTTCCACATTGTATATTCTTGCCTCCGTTGTCAAAGGTTAACTGACCGTAGGTCTGTGGGTTTATTTATGGGCTCTCTATCCTGTTCCATTGATCCACATGTCTGCTTTTGTGCCAATTCCATGCTGTTTTGCTTATGGTAGCTTTGTAGTATAATCTGAAGTCTGGGAGGGTTATGCCTCCTGCTTTGTTCTTTTTCCTCAGTATTGCCTTGGTAATTCTGGGTCTTTTATGGTTCCATGTAAATTTTAGGATCTTTCTAGTTCTGTGAAAAATGTCGTGGGTAATTTGATAGGGATCACATTAAATCTGTAGATTACTTTGGGTAATATGGCCATTTTAACAAATATTAATTCTTCCAATCCAAGAGCATGGGATGTCTTTCCATTTCTTTGAATCATCTTCAATTTCCTTTATTAATGTTTTATAGTTCTCAGCATGTAAGTCTTTCACCTCCTTGGTCAGGTTTATTCCTAAGTAATGTTTCTTTTTTTTTTGGATGCGAGTTTAAAAGGGATTGTTTTTTTAAATTACATGTCTGATATTTCATTGCTAGTGTAAACAAATGCAACTGATTTCTGTATGTTAACCTTGTATCCTGCTACCTTGCTGAATTCATTTATCACTTATTGTAGTTTTTGTGTGGAGTCTTTAGGGTTTTCTATATAGACTATCATATCATCTGCATATAATGACAATTTTACCTCTTCCTTTCCAGTTTGGATACCATTTATTTCTTTTTCTCATCTGATTACTGTGGCTAGGACTTCCAATACTATGTTGAATAGAAGTGGTGAGAGTGGGCATCCTTCACTTGTTCCCGATTTTAGTTAGAAGGGTTTCATCTTTTCACCATTGAGTATTATGTTGGATGTGGGTTTATCATAAATAGCTTTTATTATGCTGAGGTATGTTCCCTCTATACCCATTTTGGTAAGTTTTATTATGAATGGATGTTGAGTTTTATCAAATGCTTTTTCTGCATCTATTGAGAAGATCATGTGTGTTTTGTCTTTTCTTTTATTGATGTGGTGTATCACACTGATTTGTGTATGTTGAACCATCCTTGTGACCCTGGGATGAATCCAACTTGGTAATGGTGTATGATCTTTTTATATGTTGTGGGATTCAGTTTGATAATATTTTGTTGAGATTTTTTGCATCTATATTCATCAGAGATATAGGCCTGTAATTTTCTTTCTTGGTGATGTCTTTGGTTTTGGTATCAGGGTGATGGTGGCTTCTTAGAATGTCTTTGAAAGTGTTCCCTCCTCTTCAATCTTTTGGAAGCATTTGAGAAGGATTGGTATAAATTCTTTGTATGTTTGGTAGAATTTGTCGTGAAGCCTTCTGGTCCTGGACTTTTGTTTGTAGGGAGTTGTTTTTTGGGTTTTTTGTTTTGTTTTCTTTTTTTCAGATTCTATTTCACTTCTAGTGATCCATGCGTTCAAATATCTTTATCTTCTTGATTCAGTTTTGGTGGGTTGTAGTGCTTCTAGGGCTTGTCCATTTCTTCTAGGTTGTCCAATTTGTTCATAGTATTCTCTTATGGTTTTTGTATTTCTGTGGTATCAGTTGTGATTTCTGCTCTTCCATTTCTTATTTTGTTTTTTTGAATCCTCTCTCTTCTTGGAGAGCTTGGCCAGAAGTTTGTCAATTTTGTTTACCCTTTCAAAGAAGCAGTTCTTGATTTTAGTGATTTTTTTCCTATTGTTTTATTAATCTCTATTTATTTCCTCTCTGATCTTTATTTCCTTCCTTCTGCTATTTGTCCTTCTTTTTCTTATTCTTTTAGGTGGGAGGTTAGGTTGTTTGAGATTTTTCTTGTTTCTTGAAGAAGGCTTGTATCACTCTGAACTTCCCTCTAAGAACTGCTTTTGTTGCAACCCACAGATTTTGTATGGTTGTGTTTTCATTGTTATTTGTCTCAAGGTATTTTTTTAATTTCCTCTTTGATTTCATTATTGACACACTGGTTTTTTTTAGTAGCATGCTGTTTAGTTTCCATGTAATCTTTTTTATCTCATTTCTTTTTCTGTGGTTGATTTCTAGTTCCATGCCTTTGTGGTCATAAAAGATGCTTGAAATAATTTCTATAATCTTAAATTTGTTGAGGCTTGTTTTGTGCCATAGTATGTGGTCAATCCTAGAGAATGTTCTATGTGTACTTGAAAAGAATGTGTATTCTGATTTTTTTTTGGCGGGCGAGGAATGTAACCTCCTGAAAATATCAATTAATTCTAACTGTTCTATTGTATCCTTTACGATCTCTGTTGCCTTACTGTTTTTCCGTCTAAATCTGTCCATTGATGGGAGTGGGGTATTAAAGTCTCCTACTACTATTGTATTCCTGTCAATTTCTCCCTTTATGTCTGTTAGTATTTATTTTATGTATTTCGGTGCTTCTATATTGGGTGCATATATGTTGACAAATGTAAAATCCTCTTCTTGTGGTGATCTTTTTATCATTATATAGTGTCCTTCTTTATCTTTCTTTATGGCCTTGGTTTTAAAGTCTATTTTGCCTGCTGTAAGTATTGATACCCCTGCTTTCTTGTCATTTCTGTTTGCATGAAATATCTTTTTCCATCCCCTCACTTTCAATCTTTGTGTGTCTTTTAACCTAAAGTGGGTCTCTTGTAGGCAGCATCTTATAGGCTCTTATTTTTTATCCAATCTGCCACTCTATGTCCTTTTTTTTTTTAATTTTTATTTATTTATACTTATTTTTGGCTGTGTTGGGTCTTCGTTTCTGTGCGAGGGCTTTCTCTACTTGCGGCGAGCGGGGGCCACTCTTCATCGCGGTGCGCAGGCCTCTCACTGTCGCGGCCTCTCTTGTTGTGGAGCACAGGCTCCAGACGCGCAGGCTCAGTAGTTGTGGCTCATGGGCCTAGTTGCTCCGTGGCATGTGGGATCTTCCCAGACCAGGTCTCAAACCCGTGTCCCCTGCATTGGCAGGCAGATTCTCAACCACTGCGCCACCAGGGAAGCCCCTATGTCTTTTTATTGGAGCATTTATTCCATTGACATTTATGGTAATTATTGACAGATATGTATTTATTGCCATTTTCAACCTTGTTTTGCCATTGAGTTTGTATTTCTTCTTTGTTCCTTTCTTTTTCCTTTTCTGGTTTGATGATTTTCTTTTCTGTTATGCTTGTGTTCTTTTCTTTTTGGTTTCTGTGAATCTATTGTATGTTTTTGATTTGTGGTTTCCCTGATTTTCAAGTATGTTAACCCCTTCCTATCTGCTTGCTTTAGACTGAGAGTCATATAGGCTCAAACACATTCTGGAAAAGAAAAATCTACATCTCTTACTCTCCTCCCCCACAGTTTATATGATTTTGATGTCCTCTTTTACATCTTCATATTTATCCTTTTGCTGTTTATTGTGGTTATCATTGCTTTCAGTGAAAATTTTTTTTTTTTAATCTGTGCACTGGCTTATTTAAATGATTTACTTTCCCATTGTGATTTTCTCTTTCCTATAGCTTCTTGCTTTTTTTGTATTTAGAAAAAAAACTTTTAATATTTATTTGAGGATAGGTTTAGTATTGCTGTATTCTAGTTTTTGCTGGTCTGAGAAATTCTTTATCTCTCCTTCTATTCTAAATGATAATCTTGCTGGGTAGAGAATCCTAGGCTGCAGATTTTTCCCTTTCAGGATTTTGAATATATCTTACCATTCCCTTCTGGCCTGCAGCATTTCTGTAGAGAAATCAGTTGATAGCCTTATGGGGGTTCCCTTGTAATTAACTCTGTTTTTCTCTTGCTGCCTTAAGAATACTCTGTCTTTAATTTTTGCCATTTTAATTACAGTATGTCTAAGTGTGTGTCTGTTTGGGTTCATCTTGTTTGGGACCCTATGTACTTCTTATACCTGGATATCTGTTTCCCTTTTTAGGTTTGGGAAATTTTCAGCCATAATTTCTTCAAATACATTTTTGATGCCCTTTTCTCTTTCTTCTCCTTCTGGAATTCCTATTATGCATAGATTGGCACATTTTATATTACCCCATGGGTCTCTTATGTTGGTTTCTTTTTTTTTTTCCTCATTTGGCTGTCTGCTGTTCTGATTGGGTGATTTCCATTATTTTATCTTCCAGATCACTTGTTTGTTCTGCATTATTCATTTTGCTATTTATTGCCTTTAGCTCAGCTTTCATCTCAGTAAATGTATTTTCTAATTTTTCTTGGTTCCTCTATAGTGTCTAGTTCCTTTTTACAGTAACTTACATTTCTATCAATAGTTTCTTAATTCCTTCAGTATTTTCATTATCTTCTTTTTGCACTTGGTGTCTTTTAGACGAAAGAAGTCTATTTCATTGTATGTTCTTTCAGGGGAATTCTCTTGATCTTTTAATTGGGAGTGGTTCCTCTCATCCTTCATTTTGCTTATTTCTTCCACTCTATGAGTTTAGGAGAAACAAATATCTACTGTGGGCTTGGAGGGCTATTTTCATGTGGGAGCATCCCTGCGTTGCTTGCATGGGTTTAATATTTTGGGTGCAAGGGCTGTTTGCCCTATGGATGCCTGACACATCTTTTCTCACTGTGTGCTGGCCATTATCCCCTTGATAGGGGGTGTGAGTGGTGTTGTGGTGACCAGAGCCTGCACCAGATGTTGAGCAGGACCTCCTCTTTGCTCTGTGGTTGTCACTGCCCTGTTGGGGGTAGGGTCTGCTCACGAGGTGTTGGAGTAGAAGCCCCCAGATCTGTTTCTGAGCTGCAGTGTGAGGTAGGTGGGACTGGAGCATTTCCACTGGGAGAGGAGCCACTGAGTATTCCCCCATCAGAGCTGTCTACCCACTGGGGAGTGTGCTCTGTGGTGTCGCCTGTCACCCACTGTGTGGGCTCACAAAGTACACTATTGTTGGCACTGCCCTCAGCCCCGCCTCAATTGTGGGAATGCCAGCAATCGTCCCTGGTTTCCTCAGGTGTTGTGTTCACAAAGCCACTAGCACAGATCCATAGGCACAGATCCACTGAAGTGAGGTACCAGGACCACAGTAGTCGCACACCTGGACCCGCTGTGGGAGCTAAAGAAGCAGTCCAGACCCTGGCCCAGTCTCCATGCATCCACAAAGCCCACAGCTGCTAAGGCTGGACCTGTCCCAGCCAGGGGAGCATGCAGGGAGGTAGCACAGACCTTCTGTGCTGGTTCTGCCTGCTGCGAACTGGCTGCTGCACTCTCCTCCGAGTCTCTGAAGCTCCCTTTCTTTCCCAGCTGATCTCCGTGCTGGTGAAGGGGCTTCCCAGGATGAGTGAAGCTTTCCTCTTTCACAGCTCCCTCCTAGGGGGTCAGGTCCTGTCCTGGTTCCTTTTTTTCTTTTGTCCTACCCAGTCACATGGTGATCTTTCTTGCAACTTCGGTTATGTGAGACCTTCTGCCAGTCTTCAGTAGCTATTCTGTCAGAACTGTTCCACATGGAGATGTATCTTTGATGTATTTATCGGAGGAGGTGATCTCCACATCCTTCTATTCCGCCATCTTGATTCATGTGTTGACATTTAAAATTTACATTTTAAAATTGGAGAATATTAACAGAACTGATGTTCATATACATTCCTATGTTATTGATCTTATTCATGTTACAGGGTCTTTGCACGGAAAACGCATGCCTCGTCTACCCATCACATGGTATATTAAAAGCTGATTTATGGGCGCTTTGGCAATTTCAGTGTCTTTTTCTAACATTCTACTGAGTGTTGGAATTCTTGTTCTGCTCCAGGTTTTCCAATTTCTAGAATGGTCCTCCATCACATCCCCTTCCCCATGATCAGCTCAGTTTATTTCTTAGTAAGTTGTCCCACCAGCCTCTCTTGAAAGAGATGGATACTGCTTAGAAATTTTTGGCTAACCTAGAAACTTCCTTGGAGAACCAGAAAACTAATTGGCAGGTACTGTCAAAGAAATGTTCTGTAATCCTGCAGGGAATCAGAACATAATTCCTGTCAACCTGATGACACTTTCATCAGGTCTGGACTTCTAAAGAAAAGAAAAATTTGATGCCCCCTACGGACTGAGTTTTACACATCCATATGTTTTACCCTTGTCTGAAGCAAGAGGGAAATGCTGCAGTTGGCATAGAGATTTATTACCCTGAATCCTCCTCTCTGCATCAAGGATTCATAGAACACTGCAATATTTCTACTGAGCCAAAGTGACAAAAGTAGAAAATGGTCAGATTCTGCAGTTGGAGGGCATGAAACATTTGTGTCCCTGGCAGTAACAATGGGTGGCTTTCTCAGGCCTGTTTTAAGGATAACAATTCTTGGAGACTAGAGCCTGTAGCTATTAGAAACAGAAGTGCCACATCACGACAGGATTGGCGTTTTTCCCCTGCTTGCCCGATGAGGAGCATGAGGGTAGACGGATCCATAGTGGAGCTACCCGAGAACACCTCTTCATCGGGAACCCTCAGATTCAGAAAACACTGGCCTAAGGGTTATATCTGAAATTATTGTCAAACATTGTGGAAGTACTTAGGAACCAGGAAGCGTTGAGAAATGTTTAAAACATGCTAAGTTCTTTTCGTGTACTTGGAATTGATAAGTACTCTTTTTTTTTTTTTTTTAAAGGTGAAAATTCTTTTTTTCTTTTTTCTTTTTTAAATTGTTTATTTATTTATTTATTTATTTTTGGCTGTGTTGGGTCTTCGTTTCTGTGCGAGAGCTTTCTCTAGTTGCGGCAAGCGGGGGCCACTCTTCATCGCGATGCGCAGGCCTCTCACTATCGTGGCTCTCTTGTTGCGGAGCACAGGCTCCAGACGCGCAGGCTCAGTAGTTGTGGCTCACGGGCCCAGCTGCTCCGCGGCATGTGGGATCTTCCCAGACCAGGGCTCGAACCCGTGTCCCCTGCATTAGCAGGCAGACTTTCAACCACTGCGCCATCAGGGAAGCCCGATAAGTACTCTTGATAGTGGATTCTTTACCTAAGCATATCCATGGGATAACTAGGGTCCAGGGGCCAAATCACTTGTTTTTGTCAGTAAAGTTTTATTGGAACATAATCATACCCATTCATTTCTTTGTACCTTTTTTTTTTTTTTTTTAAAGAGTCCACATATAAGCGATATCATATGATATTTGTCTCTGGCTTACTTCACTTAGTATCATATTCTCCAGGTCCATCCATGTTGCTGCAAAGGGCATTATTTCATTCTTTTTCATGGCTGAGTAATGTCCCATTGTATATATGCACTACATCTTCTTTATCCATTCATCTGTTGATGAACATTTAGGTAGTTTACACATCTTAGCTATTGTAAATAGTGCTGCTGTGAACATTGGGGTGCAGGTATCTTTTTGAATTAGTTTTTTATTGAAGTATAAACATTGATTGACAATCTGTCAGGTGTACACCAAGTGATTCAGTTTATATATATTGGGTTGGCCAAAAAATGCCTTTGGTTTTTAAGTAAAAATAAAAGACACATTTTTCATTTTTACCAAGAACTTTATTGAACAATGTATTCACCTTTTTGTCCCACTACCTTCTGCCATTTTTCAGGCAACTTCGTAATTCCATCTTACCAAAACTTTTTATCTTTTTGAGCAAAGAAGTGTTGCAGGTGCCTTTTACAGTCTTCCAGGAAACTGAAATTTTTTCCATTAAGAGAATTTTGTAAAGACCGAAATAAATGGAAATCCGAAGGTGCAATGTCTGGTGAATACGGTGGATGAATCAGAATTTCCCAGCCAAGCTGTAACAGTTTTTGCCTGGTCATCAAAGAAACATGCGGTCTTGAGTTATCCTGATGGAAGATAATTATGCATTTTCTGTTGACTAATTCTGGATGCTTTTCATTGAGTGCTGCTTTCAGTTGGTCTAATTGGGAGCAGTACTTGTTGGAATTAATCATTTGGTTTTCCGGAAGAAGCTCATAATAGAGGACCCCCTTCCAGTCCCACCATATACACAACATCACCTTCTTTGGATGAAGACCGGCCTTTGGTGTGGTTGGTGGTGGTTCATTTCGCTTGCCCCACGATCTCTTCCGTTCCACATTATTATATAGTATCCACTTTTCACCGCCCGTCACAATTTGTTTTAAAAATGGAACGTTTTCATTATGTTTAAGTAGAGAATTGCATGTGGAAATATGGTCAAGAAGGTTTTTTTTCCACTTAACTTATGTGGAACCCAAACATCAAAGCGATTCACATAACCAAGCTGGTGCAAATGACTTTCAGTGCTTGATTTGGATATTTTGAGTATGTCAGCTATCTTCCGCGTGGTATAACGTTGATTGTTCTCAATCAATGTCCCGATTTGATCGCTATCAACTTCAACTGGTCTACCCGACCATGGAGCACCATTCAGCGAGAAATCTCTAACATGAAACTTCACAAACCACTTTTGACATGTTCAATCAGTCACAGCATCTTCTCCATACACTGCAGAAATCTTTTTTTGCGTTTCAGTTGTGTTTTTACCTTTCTTAAAATAATAAAGCATAATAGGCTGAAAATGTTGCTTTTTCCCTTCCATTTTCAATATTAAGATGGCTACACAAAAATTCACCAACTTTGATCAATCTTTTTTTAAATGCACGCTCATACAATTGATACAATACAATTGTAGCTGTCACATACAATCTAACAAAATTGTTTTGAATGAGGTTAAAGACAACTAAGTGCTACTAGAGCCATCTTACAGAGAAAAACGAATGAACGTTTTGGCCAACCCAATATATACAGATATTCTTTTTCAGATTCTTTTCCACTAAAGGTTATTACAAGATATTGAATATAGTTCTCTGTGCTATATAGTAGGTCCTGTTGTTTATTTTGTATATAGTAGTTTGGATCTGTTAATGCCAAACTCCTGATTTATCCCTCCCCCACCCCCTTCCCCCTTTGGTAACCATGTTTGTTTTCTATGTCTGTGAGTCTGTTTCTGTTTCAAAGATAAGTTCATTTGTGTCATATTTTAGATTCCACATATATTCCGAATCATGATATTTGTCTTTGGCTTACTTCACTTTGTATGATAATCTCTAGGTCCATCCATGTTGCTGCAAATTGCATTATTTCATTATTTTTAATGGCTGAGTAATATTCCATTGTATATATGTGCCACATCTTCTTTATCCATTCATCTGTCAATGGACATTTAGGTTGCTTCCATATCTTGGCTATTGTGAATAGTGCTGCTATGAACATTGGGGTGCATACATCCTTTCGGACCATGCTTTTCTGTGGATAAATGCCCAGTACTGGGATTGCTGGATCATATGGTAACTCTATTTTTAGTTTTTTAAGGAATCTCCATACTATTCTCCATAGTGGATGCACCAATTTACATGTCCACCAACAGTGTAGGAGGGTTCCCTTTTCTCCTCACCTCTCCAGCGTTTGTTACTTGTAGAGTTTTTAATGATGGCCATTCTGACTCGTGTGAGGTCGTATCTCATTGTAGTTTTGAGTTGCATTTCTCTAACAATTATTGATGTTGAGCATCTTTTCATGTGCCTCTTGGCCATCTGTATGTCTTCTTTGAAGAAATGTCTAGGTCTTCTGCCCATTTTTCGATTAAGTTTTTTTTTTTTTTTTGAAAATTAATCCCTCATCTGTTGCATTGTTTGAAAATATTTTCTCCCATTTTGTAGGTTGTCTTTTTGTTTTGTTTATGGCACCCATTCATTTCTGTATTGTCTGTGGTTGTTTTTGTACTGCAATGAGAGTTGAGTTCATTGCAACATGATCTTTATGACTCGCAAAGCTGGAAATACTATTTGATCTTTTCCAGGAAAAATTTGACAATCCTTTTTGCACTGTTAACAGTACTAAAATATAAAATTTTTTCCATCCTCTCTCAACTTGCCATAGCTTCAAAAATTCTGTTATTTAATGTTTTAATTAAAGAAATAAAATATTTAGTCATTGGTATACTTTTACTTTTATATTGTGTCATGCTACTTTTAAATTTGAATATCAGAGTATTTAGCTGGTATTGAGAGTCACTGGAATTACACAATTCAGATTTTTTAGGAGGTACTCTAATACGTCATTATGAGAACAGCGGAGACACTATATCACGCGCTCAGCAGAGTTTATTTCACTTCTTGACACGCATGTGTTTGTTGTAGCAACACTCTCTAACTTCAGCTTACTGAGGAGTAAGGAAGGATGAAATGGAAAGGAATTATGGATTGCCTACTTCTTTCCTATGCCATCTTTTTTTGTTCTTCTTTCTTAGAGCCAAATTCTGGTCCCCACCAAAAGCATGACCCAGCTGGGCTGCTAGAGGGTCCACTTGGTCACAGATGTAACCCTTACTTTGTACTCACTTTGAATCTTGCTGAATTCCCACACCTTGTGGGTCCAGCCAAAGTCTGTGCTCACAGAGCACTGTATACTCTAATGGGGTAGCAAGGAACTTGGAAGAAATGCATATGGTGCACAAGCTCCCCTGATCATGCAATGCTCTATTTTCCAGTTGCACTCGACTTAAAAAACACAGCCTTAAAGCTTAAATTTCTCAGAACTTCGAGACTGAGGCAGCAGAAAACTAAAGCAAGTAGGTGACCCTTCTGGAAACAGGACTCTGTAATTGCTCATGTCATACACCCATTAAGGGGCACTCTGAGTTAGGAAATTGGACAAATTAATGACACTTAATTCCTCTTTTCAAACAAATTATTTTTCTTCTTAATCAGAGGAGACTGCTATCCTGAGTTTAGACCTAGGTTTTCTAGTGTTCTATTATTAGGGAATGTATTCTTAAATTTTTCCTGATTTTGAACATTATATAAGAGGATCAGATTGTAAATGCCCTTCTTGGGCTCTTTCCTTGAACTCTGTGTTCAGAGATGCACCCAGGGTGATTTAAATACATGTAGTTTATTATTCTCCATTGCTGTATAATATAACACAGATTTTTTTCTTTGTATTAATATAACACAGATTTTTTATCCAATCTACTTTTGACAAGCATATGTATGATCTGGGGTTTTGCTCTTATGAAAGAAGCTGGTTTGAACATCCCTGTAAGTGCCTCAAGGTCTAAATGTTCGTGAGATATCTATGATATGTGCATTCAACTAGAATTGCTGGTTCATGAGTTATTCTTAAGGTAGATTTCCAGCGTAAGCCAAACTGTATTCTGAAACCTTGATGACAATTTATAATCCAAGATGTGGGTGAGAATGCCCATAGATTCACAGCTCCAACTTCAATCAGTATTTTTCAAGTATGGTGTCTTACCCAACTTTATGGGTAAAGACATGATGTCTCATTGTTAAATTTATGTTTATATTCTATTGATGAACGTAAATACCTTCCTTATGCTTATGAGTTCTAAATGATAACTTATCTGTGAACTACCTGTTTATAATTTCCCTCATTTTTGTATTGGGGGTTATGTATTTATGTGTATATTGTTTTTTATATTTGCTGTATAAATAGATTGAAAAAATATCCTCCAAAATGGATGCTTCACTTATTACCCCCTTTAATGTTAGAGAGACGGAATTTTAAATTTTAATGGAATTGAATTAATCGAACTTTCTATTCTTGGTTTTAATTTACGTATTTCATGTCATTTTCAAACATTCTCCTAAAAGTTTAAGAATTTTCATATTTGGTTTTAAGTTCTTAACAAACCTATAATTTTTAATTGATTTTTTTAAGTGTTCAAGCATAATTGAAAGTTTACCTTCTCTATTCAATATTCATAAATTATGTGTCTATATGTGTCTGTGGGTTTACTCTTGTTTTTCCATTGAACTGTGTTAAGAACATACCACGTTCTTCTAATAAGGGTTTATCATTAAGGCATGAAATCTTACAAGACATATCACCCACCTTCATTTTAGCCTTGAAGAGCTCCTTTGCTACTCACACCACTATTTTTCTATACAAATTTAAGAAACAGCTTATCGTGTTCCACAAAACATGCTTTTCACAGTTTTATTTGAATTTAACTGAATCAGTGGGTTACATAGGAGAGAACTGACATCTTTGAGTCTTATACATATTTATGCCAATGAAATTGTTGTTGACACTATAAATGATATGCTTATCCCACATTTTCTAAGTGATTATTACTGTTGCAGGGAAGGAAACTGACGTTTATAAGTTGATACTCTATCTAACAACACCGTTAAAATGCTCATATTGATTTGACCAGCTATCTGTAGGCTTGTGTGGGTTTTCTCTGCCTATTATCACATCACTGACATATGATACCTTTTCCTAGGCAGCACAGTACGGAATAGAGGTGGTGACAGAAGACATCAGGGTATCTTTCCCATCCTAAACATCATATGAACATCATTTTCTGTAGGTTTTCATAATGCCCTTTCCCTTGTTAAGAGAGCTTCTTTGAATTCCAGTTTCATAAGAGATTTTGTCATAAATGTTTGTAGGATTTAATTTTTTTCCCCTTTATTGATAAAAGCATCAATTCAGATGAGCATTTACCAATTGTGAGTGAATTACTATATTTTAACAAATATTCCAGCATTAAGGGGGATAGTGTGCTTTCCTGAAATGGGCATTGATTGATTATCATGCAAATTATTTTTATACAATCAACTTGCGTGTTAATTTTACATCCACCCTGATGAGTGAGAGTGGTCTGGAAGAAGCCATTGGATCACATTCTTTCCGAGTGATCCTGAATTTCACAGATGCTTGTGTCTCAATCCAGCATTGCAAAAACTCTCAGAACTCACAGCTGGGACAGACGTTAAAAGCAACTGCCATCCTAAGGACCAGTGTCAAAGAATAAATAATCTCTAATAATTTCCCTCACCTTAAGTTTCCCTGATTCTTGATATATTTTTAAATCCAAATGGATGCATGGTTATTATCATTATTGAATTAATGTAAACATTTTGAAAAATCCATTTTGAAGCCAAACTTTTTTTTTTTAACATCTTTATTGGAGTATAATTGCTTTACAATGGTGTGTTAGTTTCTGCTGTATAACAAAGTGAATCAGTTATACATATACATATGTTCCCATATCTCTTCCCTCTTGCATCTCCCTCCCTCCCACCCTCCCTATCCTACCCCTCTAGGTGGTCACAAAGCACCGAGCTGATCTCCCTGTGCTATGCGGCTGCTTCCCACTAGCTATCTATTTTACATTTGGTAGTGTATATATGTCCATGCCACTCTCTCACTTTGTCACAGCTTACCCTTCCCCCTCTCCATATCCTCAAGTCCATTCTCTAGTAGGTCTGTGTCTTTATCCCCGTCTTGCCACTAGGTTCTTCATGACCTTTTTTTTTCTTTCTTTCTTAGATTCCATATATATGTGTTAGCATACGGTATTTCTTTTTCTCTTTCTGACTTACTTCACTCTGTATGACAGATTCTAGGTCCATCCACCTCACTACAAACAACTCAATTTCGTTTCTTTTTATGGCTGAGTAATATTCCATTGTATATATGTGCCACATCTTCTTTATCCATTCATCTGTTGATGGACACTTAGGTTGCTTCCATGTCCTGGCTATTGTAAATAGAGCTGCAATGAACATTGTGGTACATGACTCTTTTTGAATTATGGTTTTCTCAGGGTATATGCCCAGTAGTGGGATTGTTGGGCCATATGGTAGTTCTATCTGTAGTTTTTTAAGGAACCTCCATACTGTTCTCCATAGTGTCTGTATCAATTTACATTCCCACCAACAGGGCAAGAGTGTTCCTTTTCTCCACACCCTCTCCAGCATTTATTGTTTCTAGATTTTTTGATGATGGCCATTCTGACTGGTGTGAGATGATACCTCATTGTAGTTTTGATTTGCATTTCTCTAATGATTAATGATGTTGAGCATTCTTTCATGTGTCTGTTGGCAATCTGTATATCTTCTTTGGAGAAATGTCTATTTAGGTCTTCTGCCCATTTTTGGATTGGGTTGTTTTTTTGTTATTGAGCTGCATAAGCTGCTTGTAAATTTTTGAGATTAATCCTTTGTCAGTTGCTTCATTTGCAAATATTTTCTCCCATTCTGAGGGTTGTCTTTTGGTCTTGTTTATGGTTTCCTTACATTTAACAGTGCAGGTTGGTTAACTTAACTTCAGTTATACTTCAAAGAACCCTTTATATTATTTGTTTAAATATACAGTACACAGGTAGGCTGTTGGTCAATGTTCAGCTAAACTTACAAGATTTTCTATTAAAAAATATCGTGTATTGGAGCTTTTGTTAACCTCTACTTCAGTGATTGATTACTCCTTGAAGAGTTAATATGTACTGTTTTAATCCTTACAGAATCTGGATGGATAGATGGAAGTGGTTTATCTTGTAGTTGGTAGGGTAGTTTTAGGCTGAGTATAGACTCCATATAATCTTTTTGAACTGCATTGAACAGAAAGCATTTCTTTTGTTTTTAATGCCATTTTTCTAAAGTTGAGGTATAGCTGTTTTACAATGTTGTGTTAGTTTCTACTATATGGCAAAGTGAAGTGGAGTTCCCTGTGCTATACAGCATGCTCTCATTAGTTAGTTACTGGCAAAGTGAAGTGGAGTTCCCTGTGCTATACAGCATGCTCTCATTAGTTAGTTACTGGCAAAGTGAAGTGGAGTTCCCTGTGCTATACAGCATGCTCTCATTAGTTAGTTACCTATTTCATACATAGTCATGTATATATGTAAATCCCAATCTCCCAATTCATCCCACCCCCTCCTTTCCCCCCTTGTTGTCCATATGTTTTTTCTCTACGTCTGAGTCTCTATTTCTGCCTTGCAAACTGGTTCACCTGTACCACTTTTTCTAGATTCCATATATATGCGTTAATATACGATATTCGTTTTTCTCTTTCTGACTTACTTCACTCTGTATGACATTCTCTAGGTCCATCCTCGTCTCTACAAATCACCCAATTTCATTATTTTTTATGGCTGAGTAATAGTCCATTGTATATATGTGCCACATCTTCTTCATCCATTCATCTGTCGATGGACATTTAGGTTGCTTCCATGCCCTGGCTATTGTCAACAGTGCTGCAATGAACATTGGGGTGCATGTGTCTTTTTGAATTATGATTTTCTCTGGGTATATGCCCAGCAGTGGGATTGCTGGGTCATATGGTAGGTTCTATTTTTAGTTTTTTAAGGAACCTCCATACTGTTCTCCATAGTGGCTGTATCAATTTACATTCCCACCAACAGTGTAGGAGGGTTCCCTTTTCTCCACACCCTCTCCAGCATTTATTCTTTGTGGATTTTTTGATGATGGCCATTCTGACTGGTGTGAGGTGATACCTCATTGCAGTTTTGATTTGCATTTCTCTAATAATTAGTGATGTTGAGCATCTTTTCATGTGCTTCTTGGCCGTCTGTATGTCTTCTTTGGAGAAATGTCTATTTAGGTCTTCTGCCCATTTTTTGATTGGGTTGTTTGTTTTTTGATATTGAGCTGCATGAGCTGTTTATATATTTTGGAGATTAATCCTTTGTCCGTTGATTCATTTGCAAATATTTTCTCCCATCCTGAGGGAGCATTTCTGTGTGTGATTTGATACTGAACTCTGGGTCTTTCCAAATTAATGAGACTGCATGACTGTATATTACTTATTATGCTCCAAATAGTTTCTTATTTTCATCAGCAGAAGATATACAAAGATTGATAAATTGCTGTCTGTCACAGCTTTACATGGAGGGGAAAATGGGTATTTACACACTCAAGAAAACCTACATTCTCCCATTTTCCTTTCTGTGCATGGGCATGGCTCTTTTTCACACTGAAGTTTCTGGCAATTAATATTAATTCTTATGACTCACTGCTCACCTAGAGTAAACCATGCCATTTAATTAAGGAAACTAAAATAGTACTTATGAGAAAGTCATCAGGATGTAGAGAGAGAATATTTTAAAACCTTTCACTAAATTACAGAATCAACTGACTACACACACAATAATTCATCATCCATGTAAAGGTGGCAGAGCCCAGAGCAATGTAACATACTGAAATTAAATTTTTGGTGGAGTGAGTCAGAAATCTCATAGCTTTCATTTACGTAAGAAGACTTGTATACATATATAAATATAAAATTTATGTTTACATGTATATGTAGATTTTCCTCTTAATTTGGTGATTCTGGTTTACTTTGTAGTCACAACAGCAATTTGTTTCCTTAGGTCAGATACTTAAATGGTTTAAAATGTGTTCTTTTCAATTCCCTAGCAATTTTGAATAGTGAAAACAAACACGCAAACCTGAAGCATGGGCTTTATGAAATAATTAGTCCAATGGGAAACCACAGAATACATTCTCAAGTCTTAATTACCTGTCACCTCTGGGATTTTTAAATTTAGTAAAGGTGTAAAATCACTAGATCTCAGTTTCCTCAATCAATCATTACACAGATAAAATCACCAAACATACAAGGTTGTTTTTAGGATAAAAAGTGTAAGTGTTCTTTGAAAACTGACAGGAAGTATGAACCTCACTTTGGATATATATCACGTAGTTTGATATTTAAGTGACGTGAACAGGAGATGATAAATAGACAAGTATTTGCAATAGTAGTGAAAATCTATGGGACTGCAAAATTGTAAAAGTGCATCACTTCGTTACTTGCATAGTGATAGTAGAGCTTAATGCACAGAAATGTGGGCCGATTTCTGTAAGGACAGAATCACTGGACTCTCAAGGTGACGTTGCCAGTATGGTCCGCTCTACCTGAGTAAGTGAAGGGAAACAGTCCATGCCTCACATTTGCAGACCTCACAGCAATGCATTAAAATGTTGGCAGTGAAGTGCCTTTTCCCGCACAGAATTTATAATTTTGGGGGGCCCAATAGCGTTGCAAAGCCATTTCCAAGAGGAGTTTTCGGGGTGAAAAGGAATAACAAAGAGCCATCTAGGCAAATAAAGAGGGAGGAAAAATAATTCTCAGGCCTTGACATATCTCACTAAAATTTCTGGACACCACTCAAACACAAAATCCTATGTTTTTGGTGAAAAACATAGGTTTTTTGGGAAACCTATGTATGTCGGGAAATAATACTATGATTACCAAGACTATCATCATGGCAGCATACTTACTTAAAAACCTTAAAGCTATTAAATGTTAGAGTTCTGTTGAGAATCAGCTGAGACAGATTATGATTCAAATTCATTAAAAAATGGTGAAATCATGAAAGGATGCTCAACATCACTAATCATTAGAGAAATACAAATCAAAACTACAATGAGGTATCACCTCACCCTAGTCAGAATGGCCATCATCAAAAAATCTACAAACAAATGCTGGAGAGGGTGTGGAGAAAAGGGAACCCTCTTGCACTGTTGGTGGGAATGCAAATTGATACAGCCACTATGGAGAACAGTATGGAGGTTCCTTAAAAAACTAAAAATAGAATTAGCATATGACCCAGCAATCCCACTACTGGGCATATACCCTGAGAAAACCATAATTCAAAAAGATACATGTACCACAGTGTTCACTGCAGCACTATTTACAATAGCCAGGACATGGAAGCAACCTAAATGTCCATCGACAGATGAATGGATAAAGAAGATGTGGTACATGTATACAATGGAATATTACTCAGCCATGAAAAGGAACGAAATTGAGTTATTTGTAGTGAGGTGGATGGACCTAGAGTCTGTCATACAGAGTGAAGTAAGTCACAAAGAGAAAAGCAAATACTGTATGCTAATGCATACATGTGGAATCCTAAAAATAAAAAAAAAAAAGGTTCTGAAGAACGTAGGGGAAGGACAGGAATAAAGATGCAGACGTAGAGAATGGACTTGAGGACACAGGGAGGGGGAAGGGTAAGCTTGGATGAAGTGAGAGAGTGGCATGGACTTATATATACTACCAAATGTAAAATAGATAGCTAGTGGGAAGCAGCTGCATAGCACAAGAAGATCAGCTCAGTGCTTTGTGACCACCTAGAGGGGTGGGATAGGGAGGGTGGGATAGGGAGGGTGGGAGGGAGATGCAAGAGGGAGGGGATATGGGGATACATGTATACGTATAGTTGATTCACTTTGTTGTACAGCAGCAACTAACACAACAATGTAAAGCAATTATACTCCAATAAAGATGTTTAAAAAAATGGTGAAAGTTCAATAGCTAGCATTATACAGGAACCTTGATACTTTCTTCCTTGAAAGTGAAAGAAAACAGTGCAGCCTAGTACTTTGAACATGGACCAACTCAAATATCCTAACTGTTTAAATCTCTTGAGGATGTTCACTGACAAAAAAGTCTAAAAGTGATGGAATGTAGGGGAATATAAGGGTTTCAAAAGGGGTAATGAACAATAAATCTTATATAATGTTGTTAAACTAAATGTGCAATGACAGAATAAAAGGAACTTTCATAAAGGTCTAGAGAGGTAAAGAAGAGATTGGACAAGGAAACTATTTAGAGGTGGTACTTGTACAGTACATCTTACAAATTAGGAGGTGAATTGAGAAAGATTTGATGAACCACAATAATGAACACAAATTTAAGGGCTGTGAATTCCCTACAAGACAAATTTTCATACTTGTTAATTATTTTTTATTAAACAAAATTTTTATTTTATATTGGAATATAGACTAATAATGTGTTAGTTTCAGTTGTGCAGCAAAGTGATTCAGGTATATATATATTATTTCTTTTTCAGATTCTTTCCCCATTTAGCTTATTACAAAATATTGAGTACAGTTCCCTGTGCTATATACAGTAGGTCCTTCTTGTTTATTTTATATATAGTAGTGTGTATATGTTAATCACAAACTCCTAATTTATCCTTCTCCCCACCTTTTCCGTTTGGTAACCATAAGTTTGTCTTCTATGTCTGTGAGTCTGTTTCTGTTTTGTAAACAAGTTCATTTGTATCATTTTTTTAAGATTCCACATACAAGTGATATCATATGACGTTTTGTCTTTCTCTGACTTACTTCACTTAGTATGATAATCTCTAGGTCCATCCATGGTGCTGCAAATGGCATTACTTCATTCTTTTTTATGGCTGAGTAGTATTCTGTTGTGTATATGTACCATTTTTTTTTCTGATGCTTACATTTTTTAAATTAATTTTTTAATGGAGTATTGTTGATTTTGTAGATTAATCCCCTGTCAGTCGTATCGATGGCAAATATTTTCTCCCATTCTGTGTGTTGTCTTTTCATTTTGTTGATGGTTTCCTTTGCTGTGCAAAAGCTTTTAAGTTTAATTAGGTCCCATTTGTTTATTTTTGTTTTTATTTTCATTACTCTAGGAGGTGGATCCAAAAAGATATTACTGCGATTTATGTCAAAGTGTGTTCTGCCTATGTTTTCCTCTAAAAGTTTTATAGTCTCTGGTCTTACATTTAGGCCTTTGATACATTTTGAGTTTCTTTTTGTACATGGTGTTAGAGAATGTTCTAATTTCATTCTTTTACATGTAGCTGTCCAGTTTTCCCAGCACCACTTGTTGAAGAGACTGTCTTTTCTCCATTGTATATTCTTGTCTCCTTTGTCTTAGATTAACTGACCATATGTGCATGGGTTTATCTCTGGACTTCCTATCCTGTTCCATTGATCTATATTTCTGTTTTTGTGCCAGTACCATACTGTCTTGATTACTGTAGCTTTGTAGTATAGTCTGAAGTCAGGGAGCCTGATTCCTCAAGCTCCATTTTTCTTTCTCAAGATTGCTTTGGCTATTTGGGGTCTTTTGTGTTTGTTTCCATACAAATTGTAAAACTTTTTGTTCTAGTTCTGTAAAAAAAAAAAAAAAAAAAAAAAAAAAAAAAGCCACTGGCAATTTGATAGGGATTACATTGAATCTGTAGATTGCCTTGGGTAGTATAGTCATTTTGACAATATTGTGTCTTCCAATTCAGGAACATGGTATATCTTTCCATCTGTTAGTGTCATCTTCGATTTCTTTCATCAGCGTCTTGCAGTTTTCAGAATACAGGTCTTTCTTTTGCCTCCTTAGGTAGGTTTATTCCTAGGTATTTTATTCTTTTTGATTTGATGGTAAATGGGATTGTTTCCTTAATTTTTTTCCTGATCTTCCATTGTTCAGGGATAGAAATACAAGAGATTTCTCTGTATTAATTTTGTCCTGCAACTTTACCAAATTCATTGATGAGCTCTAGTAGTTTTCTGGTAGCACCTTTAGGATTTTCTATGTGTAGTATCATGTCATCTGCAAACAGTGACAGTTTTACTTCTTCTTTTCCAGTTTGGGTTTTCTTTTTCTCCTCTGATTGTCGTGGCTAGGACTTCCAAAACTATGTTGAATAATAGTGGTGAGAGGGGACATACTTGTCTTGGTCCTGATCTTAGAGGAAATGCTTTCAGTTTTTCACCTTTGAGAATGATGTTTGCTGTGGGTTTGTCCTATGTGGCCTTTATTATGTTGAGGTAGGTTCCCTCCATGCCCATTTTCTGGAGAGCTTTTATCATAAATGGGTGTTGAATTTTGTCAAAAGCTTTCTCTGCATCTGTGGAGATGATCATATGGTTTTTATTCTTCAATTTGTTATTGTGATGTATCACACTGATTGACTTGCAGATACTGAAAAATCCCTGCATCCCTGGGATAAATCCCACTTGATCATGGTGTAAAATCCTTTTAATGTATTGCTGGATTTGGTTTGCTAGTATTTTGTTGAAGATTTTTGCGTCTATGTTCAGAGATATTGGCCTGTGATTTTCTTTTTTGTGTGCCGTCATCTTTGTCTGGTTTTGGTATCGGGTGATGGTAACCTCGTAGAATGAGCTTGGGAGCTTTCCTTCCTCTGCAAGTTTCTGGAAGAGTTTGAGAAGGATGGGTGTTAGCTCTTCTCTAAATATTTGATAGAATTCGCCTGTGAAGCCATCTGGTCCTGGACTTTTGTTTGTTGGGAGTTTTTAAATCACAGTTTCAATTTCAGTACTTGTGATTGGTCTGTTCATATTTTCTATTTCATCCTGGCTTAGTCGTGGAAGGTTGTACCTTTCTAAGAATTTGTCCATTTCTTCTAGGTTGTCCATTATACTGGCATATAGTTGCTTGTAGTATTCCCTTATGAGCCTTTGTATTTCTGTGCTGGTGTCTGTGGTAACTTCTTTTTCATTTCTAATTTTGTTGATTTGAGGCCTCTCCCTTTTTTTCTTGATGAGTCTGGCTAAAGATTTATCAATTTTGTTTATCTTTTCAAAGAACCAGGTTTTGGTTTCATTGATCTTATCTATTGTTTTCTTCATCTCTATTTGTTTCTGCTCTGATCTTTATGATTTCTTTCCTTCTATTAAGTTTGGGTTTTGTTTGTTTGTTCTTCTTTCTCTAGTTGCTTTAGGTGTAGGTTGTTTCAGATGTTTCTTGTTTCCTGAGGTAGGACTGTATTGTTATAAACTTTCCTCTTAGATCAGCTTTTACTGTCTCCCATAGGTTTTGTGCTGCATCCAGTAGGTTTTGGATCATCGTGTTTTCGTTGTCATTTGTCTCTAGGTATTTTTTGATTTCCTCTTGGATTTCTTCAGTGATCCATTGGTTATTTAGTAGCATATTGTTTACCCTCCAGGTGTTTATTTTACCATTTTCTGCCAAGTATTACAGCTTGCTCCCTGGGTGGAGGAGGAAGACAGGCTTGCAAACAGAAGACTCTCAGAGTTAACGGTACCTTAAAACAAAATTATTAGGAAAATGCCAAAAAGAAAATTTCTACTATATGCTATTTAAAAAGAAATCCTCAAACAATGCATTAATCAAGAGAGATTATGTAAGAGATCCTGCTTTGCTAGGGATCTTTCAAGTTACTTTTTTTTTTTTCCCCCCTTTCCTCTTACAGTCCCTGGTGGCAATCCCTCGATTCCTGGATCAGCTCCTCACATCTTCCCAGGGCTGCAGCCAGGCCCAGTCACCTACTGCAGCACCAAGAGGACACTGCTTTGCTCCTAGACTTCCTGAAGGTTGCCAGGCTCCAAAGGTATGAAGGTAGTAATGATGCAGGAACAGAGGTCTTTAAATAAATGGATGGTGGAAGCTGAATGCTACATTACAGAAAGTAACAAAGTACAATCTAAAGGTATTTCAAATGCATACAAACTTTGACTCAATCTTATTTAATTAAATGAGGTAACAATAAGAAAGTGTGTGTTTGTACAGATGTGTGTAAATCTATGCTTGTTTGTGGATGTATGTAGAGAGAGGGAAAGAAGTTTATACCTCTCTTAAGTATCTTGTATTATCTTTTATATCATTCATGTATCTTGTCATCCATCCATCTCATCTTTTTTCATATATGATATTTCCATCTAACCATCATTCTTCTGTATCTCTTCCTTTTCTATCATCTGTCCTTCCTCCCTTCCATTCACCCATCTAACATTTACACACCCATATTCACTCACATACACACAATCTCTGAATGTTCAGAGATTGGGGATTTCCAGGTGAAAGGGGAGGAGAAAGAGTGAAAAATCCAAGGTCTTTTTCCTAGAAACTCCATCCCCAGTACCTCCAATTATACATCTTTAAACATAACTGGGTGACATGGCTCTATGAGTCAGGGCAGATTGAGTGTTTGCTTTGTAAAGAAAGGGAAAAAGGGGTGGGAAATATATTTGTACAGCTATGCTTGCCAGACACTAATTTAGCTTATATAATTTTATTTACCCAGTTCCATCCAATATATCTACTACCAAGTATTATTCAGGGTTTTTTAAAAATCATTTTCAAGTGGTCATAATGCTTACAGAAGTGCAGCCCTATGCCTTTACTGAAGGTTCTGTAATATCCCTCCTCCACTGAATTTATAAAGCAAAGAGTTGGCTTTTTTTAGCATAAGTGTAGGCTATATATTACAGAGCAATTTTCAGTAATTTTACTCATTTTCTGAAAGAAGCATGAGGCAAACGAACACATGCCTTCATTACCCATCCATTATTTCAGAGTATAAAGATTGTTTTCTTTAAAGATAAAATTATTGTAATTCTGAGACATGATGGAAAAACTCAGATGAAACCTATTTTCTGAACATAAAAAAATCAAAACACTCAGAAAACTGAATTACTGAAGTGAAGGTAGTTTGATATTTTAGATCAATAAAATGATGCCAACATCTTAATACATGAATTGATGAAATCTGAAAGTACACTGAATTTTATAATGCACTGCTTTAAAAAACCCACACTTAAATAATTGGGCCTTGGTCATTTTTTTTTTTTTTTTTTTGTACTGAACGACTGCTTTCACTTGAATCTGTGCCTTTGTAAGAATTAATTTGACCTCTGGCTCAATAAAGCCATACGTTTTCAACACCTATCTATCTTCAACGTTCAACTGCCAAGATTTGTGTTTAGTGCATTGAGAAACACAGGCACAGTTACATCCCTGTATTTTAATGAGATTTTCTCCCCCTCCCCTATTTTTGGAGAATCACTTGCACAAGAGAAGAATCATGTAGGAAAATATTCTAAATAAACATGGACACAGGAGGCCAACGATCACTGATTGATGATCTTTGGTGATGGCTCTGGTAGACTTGAATATATTGGAGCAACCAGTCAGGTTTTAGTTTTCATTTCTTGTGAAAAGAAGGTGCCAGAAATAGATGACTACATTTATTTGGCAACTCAAAGGATTTTCTTTTTCTGGTGTCCCAAATGTCTATGGCTTACTGACTCTAACATGGAAAGCTACAGATTGTAAATAAGCTTATATTTAATCTGTAGCAGGCAATCACTGAGTAACTGTTGTCTTGACATTTTAAGATTAGTCAGTACTTAGGATTCCAATGATGGGTCCTTAGAGAGGAAATTAGGATAGAGAAATGGCCTTCAGTAAAGTTTTGTTGTTTTTGTAACTTTTTGTAACCCCATTAAATTATCAACAGCAACAGAGTACTATACAGGTTTACCCTACTGAACACAATTCAAAAGTCATCACTCCTCGGATGGCTGACATACGGAAATGCTCTGTCAACCTAAAATGTACAGCCACCTCTAGAAATGAACAAAGCTGAATATCCCCCAAGCCCTGTTACCCTGGAAAGCAGTCGTGATTAAGAAATAGCTCACCCTTTTGTGTTCTGGGAAACTCCTTCCTCACATGACTTGATAAGACTACCCCCCTTGTCTACCTATGTGACAGGGCCAGACACAGACTCTCCAGGTTCCCATGTGTCTGTCTCATAAACAAACAATGCACTGAATTGTCCACACTTGCTGATCAAAACAAAATGCTTGTTAAAGTTTCAGCGTTTCTCCTTCCTGCCTCACCTTTTAAAAAAAATTTTTTTTTAATTCACGTTTATTGGAGTATAATTGCTTCACAATGCTGTGTTAGTTTCTGCTGTATGACAAAGTGAATCAGCCATACGCATACATACGCCCCCCCATAGACGCAGGTCTTGCGGTTAGAGTTGTACCTACTGCAACAGTCTCTGTCCCACAGTTCAACAGCCCCTCCCCTTTCAATAATTCCTGGTGAAAAAAAGAGTCCATCTCCTCCAATATGGCTCACTCAGCTGTGCAGGAGAGTTTTCTCCACATCAACTCTTTGCCTAGCCCTCATGTGCACACACCATTTGGGCGTGAAGGGTTTAGAAGATGCCCAGCAGAATTCCAGCTGCTTTATCACTTTCTTCTGATAACCAGACTATCTGTGCTTCAGCCTTAACGTGAAGTTACAGGAACCTGATTTACCCACTACCTGAAACAATGCGACCAACTATAGCAGACAAAAATCTATGAAACCCTACATCTCAAGACACAACAAATCCCCTGAAAGAAAGAAAACAAGATTCTGCCTTGAGAGAACTTCAGGACGAGGAATGACAAGAGTGATAACTAGGCCACTGAATGATATAGACTACCTCTCTGCAGTGAGTGTAATACATAAGATAAAATTATAGCGAAAAATACATTGTTAGAAAAAGAGTTAAATAGCACATTTTTAAAAAAGTTATTTAGAAAAAGAAGGGAAAGAAACAAAAGGAGGTTATGAGTGCAGGATTAGCCTGTGATGAAACAAATATGAAAAATTAATAACACTCAAAGCTATCATGCATGAAACAAACCAAGGGATTTTTCCAAAGTACAGATATAAGATGGTACATTATTTCTCAAGAAAAAAATAAAGCTCAATCTCAGTCACCATTAAGCACTAAACATATCTCAGAGATGTATGCATATATCCACATATACAACTGGTATACATACATATACACACACCAGATGCTAAACCTATCTTAGTGATATATATTTTTATATAATCTATAAATTCTATATATATTTGTATATATGTGATATATAAATTATATATATTCTATAATATATAAAATATATATCTAAATGTATATACATATATATAAATCATATATATAAACATACCTTAGTGACATGTGGTTCACCATCCCTTTTTAAATCTAGTCAAAACACAGAGAAGCCGATAGGAAAAATAATTCGTCAAAAAGAGCCAATAGCAAAAAACAAATGAAATCTCAACTGATGAAAATATGTCCATAAAAGATTCTCAGTGACTTTGAATTATTTGAAATAGGTAACTAAACAATTTTTAAACTTCACTTCCAAAACAAAGCACATATGGTGCAACTTAATTACATAATTAATTGGAAAATTAATTACACAATTTTGGCGTGTGACTAGAAGAGTGAGAAGGATTTTAAAGGTGCTAATTTGTATTTTTTTTTTCAGCTGGTGTACAAGAGTCTATCTCTAATGGTGAAAAAACAACCAACAGTATTTCAGCATACAGTAATCCCAAGGAGGGTATTATTTAGACACCACTGTGTATTAAAATCCTGTGAGTTGCTCATGAGAAAGATTCCAAAGCCCTTCCTTCCAAGAGAGTCTGGAAAGAGGGTCTCCTGAAATGGAAATGGTGGTGTTCAAACACCTCAGGTGGTTTTGATGGACTGGTCCTCTGCCTCATGTTGAGAAATATTGAAACAGATGAACCAAAACCTTAATCACCAATTCAATCAATCATAGAAAGAGAAATAAATATGGGCACACGCCACCACCACCACTCACACACCAAAAGAGTATGCCTAGTAGAGCTGGCCAATAAAATAAGGCAGGTACTGTCCACTGAAAAACACAGATGAGGACAAGAGGAGATCATAAGATCAGGACTGTATTAAAGCTTTCCACGGCATCACCAAACCAAGTCTGTAACACATCGACTCTTATATACTCAACAGACACGTGTAAATTGAATCAGAAGAGTTGCTAAAGAAAGGGCAAAGACTTCATGGAAATACACGTAAACAAAATTAGAACAAGCCCGGCAATGCTAATGGCAGGCACATTTGCATCTAAGACATGTATCATTAGATAGACATTGTATGGATTATATTACTCAGCCATAAAAAAACGAATGAGACAGTGCCATTTGCAGCAACGTGGATGGACCTAAAGAATATTATGCTTCGTGAAATAAGTCAGACAGAGAAAGGCAAACGCTGTATGATATCACTTATATGTGGAATCTGAAAAATACAAATCAATGTACGTGCAAAACAAAAACAGACTCACAAATATAGAAAACAAACTAGTGGTTACCACTGGGGAGAGGGAAGGGAAGGGTGGGGATAAATTAGGGGTATGGGCTTAAGAGATACAAACTACCATACATAAAACAGATAAGCAACAAGGATTCATTGTACAGCACAGGGAATTATACCCATTACCTTGTAATAACTATAATGGAAGATAATCTTCAAAATTACCGAATCACTTTGCTGTACACCTGAAACTAGCACAATATTGTAAATCAACTCTACTTCAATAAAAAATTAAAATAAAAAAAACTGTAAAGTGCAAAGCCATGAGTAGGACATGCCTGGGTTAAATAACCACCAAACTACATATAGCAAACCTTCCAAGGGACCCCATTATGGTTCACTCCTTTTATTCAAGTGATAACAGGTCCCCGTGTCTTAGAACACAGTGTCTGTCTGTACTTGGGGCAGAGTTATTTGCTGAGCTATTTCCTGCTGCTTGTATGTTTCACCGATAGTCTTTCTGTCTTCTTCTCTGGTTTCTGGGATCTTTATGCTGCCCCGAGAAGATACTTCCCGTTAGGGTTTTGCCATCCTGAAGGCTGAACTCATCGGTAAAATCACGGTTAGTGAACGGCACACGGGGAATGAGCAAGCACCTTTACAAGCCAAAGGGATTAAAAAGGTCTGGTGGTCAGACACAGTGGCCAAGTCCAGATGGTGGCCAAGCCATACCTTACAGGATAAGACCTAGAGGAAGCATGAGGCCCAGCAGAGATTCCTCTTCTCTAACCCTAACACCAACACAAAGAATCGGGAGAAATCGGGGGTGCCTGGAGACCCAGAGGCATGAGCTGCCATGAGAGCCTTGTGCCACCATCCTGCAAAGCACGCAGAAGCCCACAGCAGGTAACAGTGACCGCGGAACGTGCTTTCCTTTGGAAAGTAGGATTGGGACGTTACAGAGAACGCATTTTCTTTCTTCACTGATTAACTGATTATAACTTTGTAAAATTATCAGGAGTGATGCTACCATTTCAATAAAAAGTAAAAAAAGAAAAATTAAAAAGGCTTTAAGTAAGTGCATAGTCTACGTTGCTGCATACATATCTGCCTACAGTTGCAAAGAATCCATGGTGAAATTGTTGGAAATATAATTTGCTGGGTCAAGCCCTTAGGGAGTTTGCCATGGTAACTCTCTCAGCGTTAGGCTTTTTTTTTTTTTTTTTTTAACCAAAGCAACAATCCTTGAGGCAGGGCATTCTGAACATGATAAATGTTGTTTCACCAGAGGTCAAGGATGTGATCACATCTAAAGACAGGAAAACAGTTACCCAGCTGCTGGCCCTTCACCCACTGAGGGGCAAAGGCTAAATTCTCTCCGTTATTCCTAGTGAACTCACCAAAAGGGCAGCGACTGTACATTTTTATTACATGTCATCAGGGCCTCTGTGGTCCAGGACAGAAACACTGATTAAGAAGATGACTCTGGCTTCTCTGCAAGGGTGTCTTTTTGGGATCTGGCCAGCAGCCAACTGGGAGGGCCGAAGGAGGGTGTCTTTTGTAGACTGTGAACAAATGTACCCCAAGTCTCCACACACATGAGTGCGTGCGGTCCTCACAACTGCAGACGTGAATCCATTATCTCCTTTTTCATGTAAGAATATAGAGGCTGGAAAATCTTATGCCAACTTGCTGAAACCTTGTAAATTCCAGGGATGAACCTGTGTCAGAGGCAGAACGATCCCCACCCACTCTACTTCCCAAAGATGTCCCCATCCTCACCCTGGACTCTGTGAACACTGTACCTTACAGGACAAAATGGGCTTGGCAGACGTGATGAGGTTAAGGACTTGAGGTGGTGAAACTATTCTGGATTACCCAGGTGGACCCCGCGTCATCACTAGGGTCCTGTGCAGTGTGGAGAAGGAGGAAGGCAGATGAGTCAGACCATGAGATACAGCTTTGTGAGAAAGACTTGACCAGCCATGGCTGGCTTCAGAGACGAACGGGGGCCAAGGGTCGGCTTGCACTGAGCCCAGTGAGACCCACGTGAGACTTCTGACTGCCAGAGGAGTGAGAGTATCATCAGTGTGTTGTTTCAGCCCCTAGGATGGTCATACTTTGTTACAGCAGCCATAGGGAACTAACACAACTGGAAAAAGAGGTGCACACCCCAGACCAACTAGTCACAACACGGTGTCTCCAAGTGATAAACTTCTGTCAAAAACAGTTCAACAAGTAGAATGAAGCAACGCCTGAGGAGCCCTATGTGTCTGGGTAGGCAGGCGACTCTCAGTCTTTCTGTCAGACAGGGTCAAGGACCTCAGAGCTGCCCAGAGAACGGAGCCATCACCACATCAACTACAATCCCGGAATCCATACAACAGAGAACGGAGCCATCCCCACGCCAACTACAATCCCGGAATCCATAGAACACCCTAATGCCAGAGTAGGGTTTCTTCTCCACACTGGGAATCCTGATGAAGGATTCTAGGGCAGGGTTGAGGTGGACCGGGAAACATCACTTGCTGAGAACCACGTCACTGTGATGGGATGTAGTCCCATTCCAGCGTTGTCAATTTGGTGGATTTTACTGTTAAAGTGAGAAGATGACTCCTTGAAGCCATTCACTTCACCAAAGAAGTGGTGGTCAGGCATACAATGGGATCCTGTTCAGTGACCAGACAAGGCAAGGACATTTAAAAAGGAACCTTGGGGCTCCCCTGGTGGCGCAGTGGTTGAGAGTCTGCCTGCCAATGCAGGGGACACGGGTTCGAGCCCTGGTCTGGGAAGATCCCACATGCCGCGGAGCAACTAAGCCCGTGAGCCACAACTACTGAGCCTGCGCGTCTGGAGCCTGTGCTCCGCAACAAGAGAGGCCGCGATAGTGAGAGGCCCGCGCACCGCGATGAAGAGTGGCCCCCGCTCGCCACAACTGGAGAAAGCTCTCGCACAGAAATGAAGACCCAACACAACCATAAATAAATAAATTAAAAAAAAAAAAAAGAGGAACCTTATGTGCATACTGCTAAGTGAAAGAAGGCATTCTATATAATGCAAAAGAATCTGAAAAAGAATATACGTGGGTGCATGTACTTATATATATGTATATATGTCTATAAACACACACTCATACATATTACTGAATCACTTTGCTGTACACCTGAAACATTGTGAATCAACTATACTTCAATTACAAAAAAAGGCAGTCTGAAAAGACTATACATTGTATGAGTCCATTTATATGACATCCTGGAATAGGCAAAACTAGAGAGAAGGTAAACAGGTCCGCATTGACCAGGTTTTTGGGGTGGAGGAGTTTTGAATAGTTGAAGCATGGGGGATACTTTTAGGGTGGTGAAACTATTCTGTATGATACAGTAGTGGCAGATACGCGACACTAGCCATTTGTCAAAAGTCACAGAACTTTAGAGCACAGAGACCGAAACTAAGGTATGCAAGTTAAAACAATAACAAAAATATTGAGAATTTTACGGGCTCCCAGGGTGAAATGCGTATGCTGTGTCAAGAGAATTTAATGGTGCTACCAATGGGTGAAGTAACCTTCAGTGAGGTGGGTGGTTAGAGACCAGTGCTCACCTAATATTTCTTTACGTATTGGTGGATCTGTAAGATGAAAGACGAAAGGACTTGCAGATAAGCACTGAACTCTACTTGACAAAACTGTTTCCCACGGGGACATGGCTTAACAATTCTGATCGTGCCCCGCGTGTACACTGGGGTTGACCCATCAGTATATGGACTGCAGGAGCCAGGTAGCAGACAAGCAATGAAGGAGGTGACAGTGGTCCACGTGGTGATGGATCAGAGCTGTAGACACCACCGTGCACTCAGGTTCTGCTTAATATACAAACACATCCTCACATAGAGCAATATTGAGAGACATGTGCAGAAACGTGAATTAGCATGCACACACACAGTCGGCCCTCCGTATCCGAGAGTTCAAATCCTCAGATTCAACCAGCCACGGATCAAAGCTATTCGGGGGGTGAAAAAAATTCCAGAAAGCTCCAAAAAGCAAAATCTGAATGTGCCATAAGCCAGCAGCGATTTACATTGCATTTACAATTATTTACATGGTACTAGGTATTATAAGTAACCTAGAGATGTCTTAAAGTATAGAAGAGGTTGTGCGTACACTATATGCAAACACTAAGCTATTTTATATAAGGGTTTGAGCATCCATGAATGTTTGCATCCCTGGGGGTCCTGGAACCAGTCCCCCACAGAGACCGAGGGAACCCCGCATATTTCCTTGCTCTGTCAGCTGACAAGTTCCTGAAGAAATGACACTCTAGGAGCAACAGGCCCATCTGCTGCCCAGAACTTGACTTCTAATCCCACCCTCCAGTAAAAGGAGCCAGGGCTCCTGGGAGAGACGGCTGACGCTGGGGGTGGGACAAGAAATAGACAGGATGTCTGTAGCAACGTGTAGTTCAGGAAAAGTGCACACCCGCCCACACCAAAAACACAAGGATGGTTATGTGAAAATTAGTACCACTACTCAGGAAAGCAATTTGGAAACAGCAAAGTTTCAGGCAAGAACATCCTATGACACAGAAATTCCATCTCAGGTATAATCACCAGATAAACATGCCTGTATAAGGAGGATGCTTGGGGATCATAATCTTTGTACTGTTTTTAAGAGAAAACATTGCAGAAGAAGTAAGATACTTTTATGAAGGATTGCGTAAATTATTGCTCTTAGTATCACGCAATGCTTTACAACAGTTGAGGACACTGTGTCCTCATGTGTATCAGTGTAGTTGAGTGTATCAGTGTAGTTGAGTGCAAAATGTAAAATAATGCTGATCAGAATTCTATCATGACAGGGGGATGCAGGTTTAGTCAGTATATGAAAATACAGATGAATATATAGTGACTGCCAGCAAGCGGTTACCTTTGGGAACGATGGAAAACATATACGAAGGAAGGGTATTTATGTTTTGCTTCTCAAAAAAATGCTTTGAAAAATTTATAACAAAGCATCTCATTATCTAGTTGCTGGTCAGAGGAGCACTTTTACATTATTTTTAATTTTTTATGTGGTTAAAATATTTTCTATGTTAATTTGAAATCTTAAATGAATGAAAGAAACAAAATGAGCATAGGGTAAAGAGTGTATGGTGATGAATCAGAGGATAGGGCAGATCTCTCGGTAAATACGTCTGCAAGAAGGGAAGCACAACAGTTGAGTTTGGGTTTATTCTGCTTTAGGAGGTGGTGATTTGTAAATTCTTGTCTGAAAGACTAGAAGGGTGAATGAAAACAGATGGACAGAAGTTTTGGGCAAAGGTTCAATGCAGATAACTGTGAGGGCAAGAAATTTGAGACAGGAGCTCATATGGATTGCTGCAAATACTCAGAGTGACCATGGAAAGCAGCATATCTGATGGTGTCTCCTGTGACCCTGGAGCTCATGGAATGCTTGCTGTACTTTTTAAATTTAATTAATTTTTGGCTGCATTGGGTCTTCGTTGCTGTGCGTGGGCTTTCGCTAGTTGCAGCGAGTGGGGGCTACTCTTCATTGCGGTGTGCGGGCTTCTCATTGCAGTGGCTTCTCCTGTTGTGTAGCACGGGCTCTAGGTGCAGGGGCTTCAGTAGTTGTGGCATGAGGGCTCAGTAGTTGTGGTGCACGGGCTCTAGAGCACAGGCTCGGTAGTTGTGGTACACAGGCTTAGTTGCTCCATGGCATGTGGGATCTTCCCCGACCAGGGCTCAAACCCGTGTCCCCTGCATTGGCAGGCGGATTCTTAACCACTGCACCACCAGGGAAGTCCCGAATACTTGCAGTATTAATGAGAGCTACGTTATCTATTTTTTTCTTACAATGCAATACTCTGATTTTTTTTTTCTTTTTTGGTTAAAGGTTTTCTCTAAGAGTTTATGGGGAAATCTAAAAGAAATTAATTGGAGAAGTTTTATCAGGTTTTTTTTTTAAACATGATGATATAGAAGGTGGGTATAAAAATAAATTGTTATTGTGGGCAGAAGGGGGTAGTAATCATCTTTTAGCATGTTATACAATTATGTGTTCTCTGTTGTTTATTTTTAAGCAATATTTTAAATTTTCAATGTCTCTCACAATAACGTCACTTTAAAGTTGTATGACTAATTGGCTTCCTCTATTTTCTGTATATTATGAGAGACATATTGAATGCAATAGAGAAAATAATTAGCCCACAGCAAAATCTCACATGGGATTAGCTTTCATGAACTTGACAAAAATAACATATATTATCACTTAGATATCTCTTAATTAAATGGACTAATCTATTCTCCTCACGTACACTAGTAGAAGCAATCTGTTCCAGTGGACAAGAAAATTTATTTTTGTTATTATTGTTGCTATTTTTAAAAGCACATGCCTTAAACCTAGCATTGTTTCAAAGTATTAACTTGCTATTAGGGTAGTCCTCTTCCCTGATATTAATAAGGTAAGATAGACATGAATGGTGATTACCAAGGACCAATGATTATCCTAAGGTCTTTACAATTATTACACTGTTTCATCATCAAAAGAACCATTCCGGAACCAGTATATTAAGAAAGAGTGGAATCTTTTCTTCACAAATGGAAAGTAGCTCAATATTAAGTCTTCTTTAAACCCCGGTTTTTACTCCTAGTTTCACTCTGGCCCAGGAAATAACTAAATGTTTGTTTAACAATAAGTAATGTCTTTTCTTCACTCAAAGCCTCAGTTTCCTCATCTGTGAAATGGGGTAACAATGATACTTAGCTCAAAGGGTTAATAAGAGGAGTAGACAAGAATGCTTAGAGAACGCTCAGAACAATGAATTTGGTAAGGAGCCAAAGGGTAGCATCTACTAATTTTTTTTTACCATTAATAATAATTTGTGGCTTAGTGGAATTTTTTCAGTAGATGTATTTTCTATTTCTCTCTTTGTATAGGTTGAATGCAGTATTTGTGTCATCATCAAGGGTCAGAATCACTGGATGACTGCTGTCTGCATCTATTGTCATCCCAGGAGGAGTGGTCCATGATGATGCATGCTTGGAGCTGTCCATAGTTGGTGACGATGTTGCAAAGTATCTATTTCCCTGTCATTCACCACACTTCAGCATTATTCTACACATTCTCCTTATATTAAATCACAAACTGTATTATAGATTAACTGGCATAAAACCATTTAATAAAGCCAACACACGAGAAAGCCATAACAGTATCTGGGAAAACACAACAAAGCCAACCTGCAAATACATAATGAAGCATTCTGTGCTTGGATTGCTGAACATTGTAATAAACCAATTTAAAAACTTCAGACTGGGGCTTCCCTGGTGGCGCAGTGGTTGAGAATCTGCCTGCCAATGCGGGAGACATGGGTTCGGGCCCTGGTCTGGGAGGAACCCACATGCCGCGGAGCAACTAGGCCCGTGAGCCACAACTACTGAGCCTGCGTGTCTGGAGCCTGTGCTCCGCAACGGGAGAGGCCGCGATAGTGAGAGGCCCGCGCACCGCGATGAAGAGTGGCCCCCGCTCGCCGCAACTAGAGAAAGCCCTCGCACAGAAACGAAGACCCAACACAGCCAAAAATAAAAAATATATAAATAAAGAATCCGCCTGCCAATGCAGGGGACACGGGTTTGAGCCCTGGTCCGGGAAGATCCCACATGCCGCGGAGCAACTAAGCCTGTGCGTCACAACTACTGAGCCTGCGCTCTAGAGCCCGTGCACCACAACTACTGAGACTGCGTGCCACAACTACTGAAGCCCGCGCACCTAGAGCCCATGCTCCGCAACAAGAGAAGCCACCGCAATGAGAAGCCCGCGCACTGCAACGAAGAGTAGCCCCCGCTCGCCGCAACTAGAGAAAGCCCGCGCGCAGCAACGAAGACCCAACACAGCCAAAAATAAGTAAATAACAAAAAAAAAAACCAAGAACAACTTCAGACTTGTCATGAGAAAGTTACCTGACTTCCCCATAAGCCGTGGGTCACCTTTCAGTCTACTTACCAATTATCTCAACAAAATTAAAACAAAGAAGCAAGCTATATAATACTGTTAGAAATATTCCTATTTATGTGTGTATGCATCATTAAAATTGTATGCACTTACATTTATATTTTTGCCTCGATCCAACTAGAAACTCTACCATACACTTATCTGTCAAATTAGGGCATTTTCATAAAGGAAAACTATTATTGTAAAGACCCGTGGGACAAAACTGGTTACATTATCTTCATAATACTTGGTAATTTACTGTGACAGCAGGGATAGTAATAAAACTATATGATAGAGTAGAAAAGTCAGTCTAATAATTTACTGTCTTATAAGAAAATATAAAAGGAGATGCATGAGGTTCATGATTAAACTTGTTGGCATGTCTATATGCAGTACCATGTTACCGTGTTTCTTTCGCTAGATTATCATTAATTATTTGTAACATTGTGTAGTCCTTGTCTAGAATGAGGATGGTTAATATTATGACTACATACAAAGACATGTTTCAGCATATTTTTTACTTGAGTCCTTCTCTCCTGTGTCCTGAATGGTTAGTATTTGGTTATGCTAATTGTTCATAATAACAATATTTAACTGCGTATCTCAGCAGCAGTAATAAAAGAATATTTTAACAGACAGTGGCATGGATTGATCTGGAAACTGTATTAAATTTACAAAGGAATCAAGATTTAGAGTAACCATCTTTAGGAAAACCCAAAACTAGAACACATGTATGAGTTTTACTACAGACCTAACCTAGCAAAATGTGAAAGCTTTACCTAAGGGTAGCCCACAGACAATCTTTATTTTCACATGTCTGCCCTAAGTCTAATGCACAGAAGTATAATTAAATGCTGCAAATAATTTGATAAAAAATATTCTCAGGCAACGAGAAAATTTCAGGGAAATCTGCAAACTGAGGTCTTTAGTGGGATCTACTTTTATTGCATCATTTCCTCTTTCTGTTTTAAATCTTTTCTTCTGAGGAGGTGGAGAATTTTGTAAATCTAAGTGTAAATGATAAGATATGTGAATTGTAAATTACAAGTAAGTGTAAATTATATCTGTATATATACGTGTGTGTATATATACACACATATAAACATATACATTAATATGTGTATATATACACACACAAACACACACACATATATGCATATATATGTCATATGTGTACATATGCATATGGCATAAGACATACCATCCTCTTTTAATCTTCCTTCTTGGTTGGTAATAAAAATGGTAATTATACTATTTATAGAATCAGACTGTGTGTCTCTGGTATGTATCACCATAGACTCTTGACCTAAAATCCAAGGCGTCCTTTTAACGCCCATCACAGTGATTTCGACAAGGACCACAGGAGGGAACAGATGTGTTGGGGCCAAGGGGACAAAGGTGAGCCAGCCCGATGAGCTTGAGACTGCTGTCCGCTAGCAGCTCCTGGGACAGTTTCTGGAAGCCTTTCGTAGCAAAATCAGCAGCTCCTGGTGCCAGCAGGTGGCAATTCACCTCTATGCAACATTTCTGAGGGATAGTGTTTCAGGCCAGTTTTGTCCCACAGAGAGCGGGGTCTGTGTTCTGCTCGAGAGCATCACTGACGTGTCTGAGAGCATCACTGACGTGTCTGAGTTTTTACCCATCTTGGTATTCAGTTCTGCTGCAAGATGAGGAAATCAGCTTACGGAATACCAAATTCCATGCAGTACAGGATTTAACTTTCCCTTCAACACGTACAGGAACAGGGAGGCTGTACTTTCCATGGCACTCTATGTATACTTCGCATCTTTGCCTATAAAACTATTCTGCTTTTTTTTTTTTCTTGGCTGTGTGGTGTATCTACTTATATGTAGAAGTAAACTGGATGGGTTTTCAGAAATAGATTCACAGACCTAGAAAACAAACTTGCGGCTAGCAGGAGAGGTGGGAGGAGAGAGAGAAATTAGGAGTTTGGGATTAGCATATACCCACTACTATATATAAAATAGATAATCAACAAGGTCCTACTGTATAGCACAGGGAACTCTACTCAATATTTTGTAATAACCTATATGGGAAAAGAAATCTGAAAAAGAATATATATATGTATAAACTGAATCACTGCTGTACACCTGAAACTAACACAATATTGTAAATTAACTATACCTCAATAAAAAATAATAAATTGGATGGTTTTTGAAACACAAAAATAAAACTATATTGACATCTTTTATTAAAGGCCTGTGAATCCTAAAGTTAAAAAAAAAACAAAACGGGAAGAGATTTGATACATGCCAAGGAAAAAAAATCAGGCAATTCTTGTATTCCAACCAAATTTGAGGGATCTATAATCAATCAGGGCTCTGGGGAGGTCCTGAGAACAAAAACATCACAAGTTACTGAAGAAAATCTTCAGTAGACTTAAAGCAGTAAGATCCTGCTATAGCAGTAATTCCAAGAATTCAAAGTGGGGAATGTTGGTTATTTTTGTTTGCCTTGGCTGTACTGTGTTTCCAGGAGATTCTTAACTGACATCCACGGACACTTAAAATAATACAGAGATGTAAATAGGAGCAATTTTAGAGATTTAAGGACAATCCAGAGCCACATAACCATCCAGAGCTGAGGTGCTGGAGAGGACGTTGCTTTTTCCCATGCCCCCTGGGTCTGTCGGTGCAGGGGACAAAGGGACCTCAGACACCCAGCCCTCCTTAGTCACCAGCACGCAATCGTGATTCCACTCATGGCCCGTATTTTCCGTATCCTGGTATCTCAGCTGGTGCAGGAGCCTGACCTCAGGCCGGCCCTCCCAGTCACCTGCAATCTGGTTCCCTGAAATACTCGGTGTCTGCCCTGTTGCCATGGCCACTCTCAGCCCATCCTCCAGCTTCAAAGCCCACGTCATCCGATTACCTCACTTTTGTGGGGAAGGAAGGCATTCTTCTCTACCCTTCTAAGATTAAAATCTCAGAATTAAATTGACATGGGACGGATGAACAGGCGAAAATCAAACAAAAGTTGAAAGACATGTATCCACAGGAGAGACCCGGAGACCCTGAGTCACGTGCCAAAATGACCAAAACCCGCACCTTAAATATCATCTTCAGCTATAGACAAAAGAGGCTCTTGGGGTAGTGGTTTGGGACCTCAAAGGGGAGGAAGGCAGTTCTCATGGAGATGGAAAAGCAAACGTTTGCAAACAAGTGTTTGCTGGGCCTGCAGAGACAGTGGGACACGGAGTGGGCTCTGATCTCCAGGCCCTGCTGAGTTTCCCTCACCCCACCTGGTCCATAGTCTTTGCAGACATGTCTGGTGATGTTCCATTCCAGGAACAAGCCCTCTATCTAAATTTTTAGGCAACTAAGGGGAGGTAAAAAGAAAGACTTCCTGAGTTTTCTGCTTTTTAAAATAATCATTCTAAAATAATCCTCATGTCAGACACACATTTTGGGGTGACCAATTTCGTTCCCATACACTTTCATTCTCTTATAATCCATTTCATCGTATTAGTCTCTTTTCCTGACACCCAAATCCGTCCCTCTCATTTCTCAGCACTCTGCCTCTTGCTTTATTGTCATGGGCTCCAATTCTGCTGAGCTAATTCTTAATATTTATATATACATTCACCTGATCCTTTCACTACCCTTGCCCTTAGGTTCTCTGAAATCTTACCTGCAATGATGCTTTTCCTCCACCTAACCTAAGTTCCTACACATGATGGTTTCCAATAAGCACCAGTCCTCCATAAGTTCAAGGCTACAACATCTTTCTGATCTTGTACCTCAACTGTTCCAGCTCACCACTAACTCCCCAATCCATTTCTAAAAACCATTCACTTCACCGGCTTCACCAATCCATCGAAGCTACTAAATTTTCACTGAAACTCACCTTTCTTTACCCCGTTTCCCCACTAAAATCCAGTGGTAGAACACCATCATCACTCCTAAACTTACTCCCTGAATCCCTGGCCTCTCTCTCATTTTACTGCACTAGCTTGTACCCCCAGGTCTGATTAAACACAGCTCCGCCTACACCCCACTGGCCACCATGAACATAACCACACCAACCACTCTGACTTTACGTTTGTGATGGTAAATGCCGAGTGGGGTGTCCAGGTCCCCCCACTTTGCTTCCGCAGTCTAGTAATTCTCCAACTGCCTCTGATAGATATTTTGTACTTTCCTCTCCTAGAATCCTAAGACTTACCCCCTCAATCAGCTGAAGATTTTGCTTTCCGTTTCTTCAAGAACCTGGAAGCAATGAGACCAAAGCATCCATGGGCTTCTACCTGCATCGCCACCGAGGTACCCACATCTGAAACCACATATTCTGAACGGCGACGGATGCTAGCCACCCTCCTCCTTTCCAAACACGATCCCTCCATCTGAGCAAGGATTCCCTCCCTCCTCATGCTCTGAAGGATACAAATTCTGCCCCAATTCCCAAGTGGATTCCTCCCATCCGCAAAAAAGCTGCCATATTTCCCATCTTAGAAAAATATGTTCTTGATCCCACTTTCCCGACCAACTCACATCCACTCCTTCTTGCTGCCACGCAGTGCGAAATTCCTCCAAAGGAATTGTTTCTACTCACACGCCTGTGACACCTGCACCAGCCCCTTCTGTCCTAAAGACAATCCAGGCAGGGTTTTGCAGCTTCCACTGTCTGGAAGTTACTTATGTAAACCTCACTAATAACGTCATAGAGATGAATCCAATTTTCGATTCTCAGTCTCCATCTCGCAAGAGTTCCCCTCTTTTGCAACTTGGCCTTGGGGACAAAAATGTCTTTATTTTCGTGTGATGGCTGCTCTGGCTGCTTTTGATTTTTTTCTCCCATGCCCACTGCTACTTCTCAGTGTCCTTTGTCATTTCCTTCTCTGTTCCCTGACCTCTTAATATTGTCAGGATCTAAGTGTCAGTCTTCCGACATCTCTCTCTCTCTCTCTCTGGCAATCCCTCCTTGGGTGATCTCATACAGTGTCACGCCACTGAGTGCCACCTGTGCAACACAGATTCAATTTTTGTTTCCTCGGCTACAAACGTCTCTTCCAAAGCCCAGTCTCACGTAACTAATAAATATTGGGTTGGCCAAAAAGTTCGTTCGGGTTTTTCCATACGATCTTACGGAAAAACCGGAACGAACTTTTTGGCCAACCTAATAGTATTTTAAAACGATTACATTCGGCGCTGTTTTCACTACCTCTGAAAAAATTTGCTATGTTGCATTTTCATCCTTTATCAGTGAAAATATTTTCTAATGTCCACGTTTATTCACTGTTTGATAAATTAGTTAATGCGAATTTTCTCAATACCAAGTATGTAGGATGTTTTAGTTGTGCATGTGTGTGTTCAGAGAAAAAAACTCTGCATGATTTTATTCCTTTGAAAGTTACTGAATCTTGCTTGATAGTCCCGAATATGGTCTATTTTGGTGACTACGTCGTGCGCCTTCTAAAGGACGTGTATTCTAGAATTGTGGATGTAAGGCTTTAGAAATGAGAATTAAAAGTATTTGGTTAATAGGCTTTTACAGTCTTACCTATTTATAATCTACTGATTTCGCGCCTCTCCTTTACCGAGAGAGGGTTGTTAAAATCTCCAGCCATGTTCATGAATTCCTCTCTGCTTTGAGTCTCTGCAGCTGAATTTCAAACTGCACTTGTTAATTCAGAACTTGAGTAACGTCTGCTGTGGAGGAATAAAGAGTGCTGCTGATTCTGATATTTGAAAGAAGGGCAGTGGGGTGAGAAGAAAGAAAGGAGAGTCTTTCTCCGCGGGGCTGGGGGGAAAGGGCCGCCCCCAAGCAAGTCTGCTTAGTAATGTCACCCGTCTTGCACAACTGATGTGTTATCAATGAATGAATGTGTGTAAACTTGCTGGCACCAAGCATGGCACGGTGTACACATTCATTAAAAGCTACCTGCAACTATCTTCATACAGAGACTGCAAGGCCTGGGGTTCATTACGTTCCGTGAACTTTTCCTCCGAATAGCCCTGGAAAGATTCAGAAATGTAACCAGGTCTTCCTTGAGATTCCTCCCATCTCAGGCTTCTGTAGATGTGTACCACCAAGTTTTTTCTCCTATATTTCTGTGCAATCAGTTTCTCCAACCTTTGCCTTGTACTCCTCCAGCGAAGGTGCCCTTTAAACACACCCCCCATCTTTTCTGGAATCCCCATCTCTAGGGTAACGGCTCTACTTAAATACATGGCTTCAGAGTAAGTGTACAATTCTCTAAACCCAATCTTCTTTACGGTCATTTTTCTACATCTATCTGTTTAAGCACGTCCAAAATACATTTCCTTGTCTAATGATTATATATTTTTACAAGTACTTGTATAGCAACAAGTACTATTACCCTTGTTATTATTCCGTTTTGTCCATCCTCCTATAACTTGAATAACGTTTAAACTCCGGAGGGCAGAAGCCAGGGTTTCTCGTATACATGAGTCCCAGCATAGCGTGAGGGGCAGTTAGGGGGGAAATATTTTGGAGAAGCCCAGGTATACAGAACATGGTTCCCCCGAGGAGCTACTCTCAGGAGCAGTGCATCTCTTCAGTAAACATTTTAGTGAGCATCTACTGCACATCTGCCGCCTCCCCACTTACTGGGGGAAAGTGGTACTCGTAATCCCTTGGGAATCAGCTGACAAAATCCGTCTTTCTGTGACAACACTCTAGGGAAGGCAAACCCCGTCACAGGGATGGAGAGAATGGAGAGGCCATTATTACTGCTCATGGGGAGGGCAGAGAGCGGCTGGGGCAACGGGATGCTTGAGTTGGCGGCCACTCACGAAGGGACGGGTTTTTATTACGTCACCCTACCCTGTGACTAATTCATCTAAGGGTGGTTCATGATATGAGCAGACGCATACACGTGGGAAAGCCTAGTGGATCTGATGTGCAAAGAGAAGCTGAAGAATGTGAAAAAGGCTGCCTTGCTTATTTTAGGATATTTGGTCCTGTCCGAAAGGTCCCTAAGACATTTGGTCCACACCAAAACGTCCTTGATATCTGGTCATATTTGGTCCCATCCAAAAGGTACTTAAGACATTTGCTCCACACCAAAACATCCTTGATATCTGGTCATATTTGGTCCCATCCAAAAGGTACTTAAGACATTTGCTCCACACCAAAATGTCCTTCACATCTGGTTGTATTTGGTCCCATCCAAAAGGTCCCTAAGACGTTGGATCCACACCAAAATGTTCTTGATACCTGGTCATATTTCGTCCTGTCCAAAACGTCCATAAGAGATTTGGTCCACACCAAAAGGTCCTTGACATTTGGTCCTGTCTAAAACCATTTGGCATGGACCAAATATGCTCATGGATGTTTTGGACAGGACCAAATATCAAGGATCGTTTAGCATGAAACAAATGTCTTATGGACATTTTGGAAAGGAACAAATGTCTGGTAACCGCCTTGGTTCCTGACCTTTTCCAGATCCCATTCCAATAATATGTATTTTCACTACGCGTGTTCGCGTGTGTGTGTACACACATATATCCGTCACACTTACTATCAATTAAGCATCAGATAGGTGTTGGCAAAGTAATACTGTAAACAAAAGGAATATATGTATTATACACAATAAATTTTGAAATATATAAATATATAATAAAAATGTGTGTGTGTGTGTGTATGAACATACGTATATATCCATGTATGTATCTTGTATGAGTTTCCTGTGGCTACTACAACATATTATCACAAAGTTGGTGGCTTAAAGCTAGAGAAATGTCTAAAACAACAGAGGTGTATTCCCTCATGGTTCTGGAGGACAGAGGTCAGAAATCAAGGTGTGGACAGGGCCATGCTCCCTGCAGAGGCTCTGAGGGAGGGTCCTTCCTGCCTCTTCCAGCTTCTGGGGGCTCCAGGCGTCCCTGGGCTTGTGGCCGCATCCCTCCCATCTCTGCCTCTGTCTTCACAGGGCTTCTCTGTGTCTCTGTATCTACAGCTTCTCTCCCTTCTCTTTTAAGGACGCCAGTCAATGGATAGAGCCCCCTTTGACCCAGGGTCACTTCATCTTACTTCTACCTGCCCACCACATATCTATAAATGTATGCATGCATATCCATCCCACATATTATGCATTAACCACTTGGACAGCTATTGGAGAAACCAGACAATCCCAGAACGAATGCTGCAGTGGTTCAGAGCAATGAAATACGGAGGCAGAGGACGGAACGCAGGTGTACAGAAAGGAGAAACAACTCTTTCCTGGAGAAGCAGCTGCTCCTGGTGAGGGGTCCACAGCTGGGCTTTCCCCACAATCGAGTTTGACTCTCCAACGGAGAGGACTGTCCTAAGCCAGAGAAAAAGCTTGGATTTTTGCCACTGCCTAGCTTCTGTGATGACTAATGGCTGAGCCTTGTTCACTGACGCAGAAACACTCGAGCATGGTAAATATCAGCATTAACAGATCGTTCTGGAAATAATAGTGTCATATGAAATCGTGGGCATGTGTTGGCACGCGTGTGTACTGTATGTTGCGTGAAGTCCATACTCACATTAGAGACCATATTTATGGGAAGGATGTGTGTGTCGGTGTGTGTTCTCTTCTGTGGAGAAAAACGTGGCAATTTTTATCTACCTAAATCCCCAGAGTCTTATACTGCATCTTCTTGAAGCAGGGATAACTTGTTTGTGCTGATAACTCTGTCTACATCTCAATTACTCAGGAACCTGTGCGGGGAGAGAGCAGCCAGTAAGAGGCTGTGTCCAGCTAGAATCAGGTACTTTGTGATGACAGACTGCTCTATACGTTAGTTATGATACCGTGTAGCAAGCCTTCTGGACAGAGAAGTCTTATTATTTTTAATAATGAAACACTAAACCTCCTCTCAGATGTCTCAGAGCCCGAGGGTTGCCATTTCTCCAGCAAGGCCTATCAGAGTAGCAGAGTTGGCAACCAAGAAAACGCCCAGAAATTTGTAATAAATAAAAGGGAGAAAAATTTAAAAATCACCAGAATTCTGATCTTGTTTTCACCTAACAAAATAGCAGATCTCTCTCTCTCTCTCTCTCACACACACACACACAACACAGCCAAAAGTAAGCAGAAAAATTGGCAAATCCAAAATCTGTCTTAGATTTAAATAAATCTTTCTCTGAAAAGGTTTGACAAGCAGAAAAGTATTTAGAAAAGAGATGTAGATACAACTTAGAATGTTAAAAGGATGGTACTGATGCGCTTTTACAGAACGTTGCATACCCGGAACATTGTGCAAACTTACTGCACTAACCAGTACACACACTCTAACGCACAGCAACAAAATAAATATAAATTGATAACAAAACACCAGTGAAAAACAGATCATATGCTCGCATCATGAAACACACACTTCTAAACAATTCAGGGGTTCAAAAGAAAAATATCATAGAAGCTGGAAAATATGCAGAATCCAAAGACACCGACAACATCGTATACCAAGGCATGTGAAGTGTGACTAAAGGGGACTAACTTTACTTCACTAATTTTAATTTTGCTATGACTCATTTTAAAGAGGAAATATAAAAGACAAAAATAATTAAAAGTTGGAAAACCCACATTAAACACAAAGAGAGTAGAAAGAAGGAACTGAGAAGTAAACGCAGAGAAGAAAATAACCACATGGTCTTCAGTGGAATGCTAGGGAAAATCAACAGTATAGCAAATAAAATTTAAAATATTGGCGTATGGGAACAGTAATATGGGAAAAACACTGACAAGGCTGGTCAGGAAGAGCGAAAGAAAAGCATAAACAGTCAACAGTATATTGAAACATGGGATAATATCTCAGATAGAGATTGAAGAAAATCATAATGGAATAAAATGTGTCATTTTACATCCCACAGACTATTCATATAAATAATGAAACAGCCCAACACAGGCAAGAAGACACTTTAGTCCTGAAACTCTACTCATTAATGGCCCTCAATAATTAGCTACAATGTATGACACTTTCCAGGGTGGTGACAGGAGAGGGGAGGGTAGTTGAAACACGCTGGTTCTAAATTGATAATAACTGAAGGTCAGCGGTGAGTATATTCATTATACTCTTCTGTCTACTTTGGTAAATGCTTAAAAATTCACCTATTTTTATAATTTATCTCCCCAAAGGAACACCAGTCCCTGATTAATTTACAGGAACGTTTTTACCAGACTAACGCTTTGAGGGGGCTTCTTTTACTTCATAAGGGATTAACTTCTCAACATTCTTCAGGAATCAGAGAAAAAGATAACCCTGCGTGTATTCAATATTATATTTGAGGGTGTACCTCCTGCCCAGAAAAGACTATAAGTTCTGAGAGTAGAGTAGTACACAAACATCAGTCTCTGCCACCTACAATAGGAAAAACTAATTTAATAACTCATTATACTTACCATGTAAAATAGCACTGAAAATATTAAGTTACCAGGGATAAAGGCCATGCATTTGAGTCCAGAGTACCACTATTTATAATTGCTCCAAACTGGAAACAACCCAAATATCTAGTGATTATATTAATAGAATGAATCAGTACATTGTAGGACATGAAGCCAATGAAGTATTATAGAGCCACGAAACAAATCATGCAGAGCTGCGAACAACAGCATGAATAATCTTGACAAATATCGAGAAAAGGAGCAACAAAAAGCAAAGCAAACTATTGCTCCATTTTTATAAGGTCTGAGAACAGGCAGAGTTAATTGCAGGCAATTACGTGGGCAGAGGATGAAGTGAGTAGTCACGACAGGGGCGTGTGAAAGACATTTCTGCCGTCCTGTTAAAATTCTACCTACTGACCTGGAAGGTTACTACATGGGTGTGTTCTCTTTATGTTAACCTGTCCAGTTGGTCACTTGGTTTTCAAACTTTTCATTATTTAGGTTATATGTCCATAAAAAGCTAAAGGCAACTTGGTCATATGTTTACGAATGTCTGTTAACTATTCTATCTGCATTTAAAAATTCGTATTCATTGAGCAAATTTTAAAATGGTTATTAACAAATGGAAAAGAGTCACTGTAAATTAAGGTCTTGCCTATCCTGCTGCTTCTCTGATTGGTAGAGATCTACTGGATTTGTAAATATGAAAAAAAAAAAAAGAGAAAGAGCAAACTGCATTAAATGTTGACTAGTTGACCACTGCACGGGTGGGCAAACGCAACTCCAGACAGATACAGATTTGATACAAGAAATCATTGACAGAGCTAAGATCGAAATACTATCACATTCATGTCAATGTGTCCATGGGTCATCAGCTGACAAATAACATAGGTGACAGACAGCATAGTGATTTTTGCAGGTAATGAAAAGGAACCATCAGCATCTGAATTTTTCAACTGGGCAACAAGTTAAGATGACTTAAAAAGTATTAAATTTATATACATTGTATGGCAGACTTTAGGAGGAAGAACCAAGAAAAAAAAAATATATATATATATATGTAGAACATTACCATGGATGTCATTTGGATTTAGAAAGATATGCTTGGGAAAATTTTTTTTTATAACATACAAATTCTCTCAAGACTATCAGTACTTCAAAGGTCAATATTTTTTTTAAACTTAAAATATCAGTATTTTCAGAAATTTTCTTATGTAAATGAGATAAAATTCTACAGTCTTAGACTGTGCATCATTCTCTTTAGCTATAAATTAGAAACTCCTACAATGAATTGAATTACGTTTTCGAAACTGCACCCAACAATTCTTAAAATGTGCAGAAAAGCGCACATCTACTCGTCTGCTAATACTAGATTTAAAATTTGAGTGTGTCGGTTCTTTAAGCATTGCCTGTGCTGAACGTTTATTGGCATTCTTTCTAAAGAGTCTTGGAATGAAACTTTGGACATATTTTCTTTCTCGAAAATAGATACCACACTCGCACGTTTATGATTTGAGAGAATAACTGGAAAGGGGGTCTGCTGCCCTCATGTGGGCTGTGATCACAGACGCCCACTATCCCCATATGCAAGGATGCTCTTCCCAACTGGAACAAAAGAGGAACCGTGTTTCATGCTTAGCTCCACAGCACACATTCACCCCGCAGAGGCGATGTAATTGTAGATATTCATCCCCAGGAAGTACCCCGGCTCAACTTGCTGCCTTCACCTTCATACTCTCTCTCACACACACACAGACACACACAGACACACACAGACGTGTACCTATAAACCCCCCCACCCACACACCCACACACACTGCCATTAACAAATTGTGGGCACCCCTCTTTGGATGTGGTTATTCCTCTCTGAAGCTAAATTCACTTTTGTGTTTCTCTTCTAACCCAAATCTTCACTTGTCCTTTCTTTTGTCTTTCTTAAAAATAAACATGAGTTAAGTACTACTTAGTAGAAAATTAAAGGAAACTTCTTACAGGTTATTGTAATTATTATATGTAATTATTATATGACTTAGGGCATAGATCTTATTTCTGATTAAAAATATCTTTAAAAGTTCAATAAGGTCCCAATATGTGCAATGCACATAGCCTGACGCTATGAAGTCTATAAACATTTAAGCCAGATTCTATCAAGGGTAGTTCAATTTCAATACTTAAGTCAGGCATACACATACGAAATATTTGGGGCAATAATTACTTCATAAGAACTAGACATCAACATTGTAATAGATTTTTTGCTATTAGTAAGCGTTGGAGAAATATCAAAAGAATTGTGCAATTACTGCATTAGACTCTGAGGAATGAAAGAGCGATACGTTTGCAATTGAGTTTTGTTGCCTGTGTGCTAGTCTCTAAGATGATTTCCAATTCTGTGGGAAAGGACATCTTGATTTCTGTTCTCTCTTGTAGCTACAATGTTTTAAAAGATGTGGTTACGTTGGATCTCTAAGAAAAGACTGTCATCCAATAATCCTATTCAGCTCTAAACACTCTTACTTAAAATATCGTTTGTTTTGATTGCTACATGCTTTTTTCTTTCTAGATGGTTCATGTATTGTCTTTATTCTCATATTTTTACGTTTTAGATTCAGGAGCTGTCTTATTTTTGTTGTTGTATTTCCATAATGCTTCATAGACTGTAAATACTCAATGAACGCTTTCTCAAATATTTAATATTGATAATTAAAAGGAGAGGCAAGAACTAGACATGGGAATATTGGGAAATCATTGTTTTTGACTGTAATAATCTATCAACTTTAATTGAATTGCATTTTAGCCCAGTCTACTGGGTTAGAGAGATTTGAATACCCTGAAATCACCCTTTTTACTACTACTGCTACTGCTACAAAAACATACACACACATACACATCACATAAAAGCAGGAGTTTTGTATTCATTCCTGACTTTTCAAAATCATTTAATAAAGCATAAACCAACTAATTACAGTTAGATACTCATCACTTTAGTGAGTTCAACAAGAAAAAAAAACCTAAAGCTTATAATAGACAAGACATAAAACTCCATTAGTCTCTACCCCAGAGGAACCAGGTAAAAAACACATGTAAAATAATTAGACACAATAATATCAAATTTTACCAATAAAAGTATTGGAAGGTATGACTGCCAACATAAATGACACTCAAAAAGGTAAACTGATATCATCAAGGTATCAGAACTGTGAAGTAAATTAGCAATGTCTTGCTACTAAGAGTGTATCTGTCTAAAATTTAAACCGTCTGAAATCACCTTCAGAGGATATTGCTAAAGCGGTCTTGCGAGATGAAGTCTTTGGGTAGAAAACTGGCATTTCACCGCCATTATTTAATTCACTAAGTCCCTAAATGCTGCAGCTCCAGTCCTGTGAGGGACTGTTGGACAGTATCCCTGAATTTTTCTACTGAAGGCTGAGGTGTGTGTCCGGTTTTTGCAGGTGAGCTGCAGAGTATGTATTGACTTATCAGGGTGGCAAACATCACAGAGCAAAGTGGCCAGTTCCACAAAGGACACCTCAGCATGGCGTAGATGATCTTTCCATTTCCTTTTGCCTTAAATGCAACGTACAGCCAGGAGAAATGTGATGGGCGGGACATTGAAACTCCCATAGGACGCATGGGATGACTGCCTGCTTCATAATGATGCTGTCCGTGTGTTTTCATAAAGGGAATTTCAAGAGCCTTGCTAAAATAAGATGCCTGGGGACTTCCCTGGTGGTCCAGTGGTAAAGAATCCGCCTTCCAATGCAGGGGTCGTGGGTTCGTTCCCTGGTCGGGGAACTAAGATCCCACATGCCACAGGGCAACTAAGTCCACGTGCCACAACTACTGAGATCGCACGCCTCAACTAGAGAGCCTGCCTCCCACAAATTACAGAGCCCACGCGCCACAACTAGAAAGAAGCCCGTGCACCGCAATGAAGAGCCTGTGCCGCGAAGAAAGATCCCGCATGCCGCAACAAAGACCCCACATGCCATAACTAAGACCTGAGGCAGCCAAAAAAATAACTAAAATAAAATAAAATAAAATAAAATAAATAAAAAATAAAATAAGATGCCTGTAGTGAGCTAAACCATCTACTAAGTCAGAGATCCAAATGTGGATTAACCCTTCCAGGTCAACCGATACTCGCAGGTGAGGAATTCAGCTGCCCCTCAGGACACAGTGACCCTCAAAATATCCTACACATTGTTGGAAACTTGGGGTGCCAGCAGTATCATGAAGCAAAACATGTCCTATGACTAGTTTATCTGATTAAAAAACAGCACGTTTACTTAATTCACAGCACTGAAGCTTAACTTAGTGGAAGAAAGTCTAATTTTAAACTGCATTGACCTTTTTATTGTTTTCACCATATTAAACAATTGGTTATTTCATCTAGCTGGGTCATCAAGCTATTTAAAAGTCTGCCATGTTGAAGCTAGAAAAAAGACATGAAAGTTGATGCCATATCATCAAGTTGTGTCTTGAGTGGAGAAACTCTAGTGGATACAGTATCTTATCTTTATTCTCATTTGTGTTGGCATCACACACTAAGGACCTTCTGCATGTTTATTTCCATATTGTCTGGGTTCTAATCTCCTACCCCAAACCCTTCCCTCCCATCTTGTCTTCTTTCACAAGCCCCTGTGCTATGCTCAGGGAACTGTTCTCCCATGAGGAGCAGATTTCCCTGCACACGTTCCTTTTTCAAATAGGTCTTCCGTTGTTCTCCAATGTATCTTACAACCCCTGCTCTCCCTCTTTCTTACTGATGCAGAGAAAACCACAATCACAAATACAAAGCAATACAGAAGCCCTGTTTCCTTAGCATTCACATCTCTGCAAGTTTCACGGAGACCATCAGGTCTGGGACCACCTGCCATCTTCAAGCCATACCCATGGCCATGTGGTCAACTCACGGCAAACTGTCTTCTCAATTCCATGACCCCTGCACCTTTTCCTTCATTGCCTATGCAGGCTCCCCGTGAGCGTTTCAGAGAAATTGCCTTGTTTTCAAGAGTGGAGGGTTCATGCTAAGCAAAATATATCCTATATTTTTCTGTTATTTCTAAATACTTATTTTCTATTTCTATTCTTTCCATGTGGTCTATTTTGCTGTCTGATTTTTGGATTATTTTTTCTTTTCCCATTTTTCCTCTCTGTTATCTGTTCTGTATCACAGATGATCCTATAGCTTTTTTTTCAGCCAAACATGCTTTAATTGAGGTCTGAATGTAAACAACAGACTTCCCCTTTTGCTGGACATCACAAGGATCTTAGAATTGTAAAGTACAGACATTCTCTTTCCAACGTATAAGCTGGTGCTGTCGTATACATTTAGGTAGATCTTGTACTTTCATTTCCGTAAGACATTCTTATTTTCAACTCATAAAGACAGCGTTTGTTTCAATGTAGCTCCACATTTTACCACTTTCAACAGTCTTCATTTTTCCTTGTGTCTCAGCCCTTTAATCTAAGATTATGCTCCTTCCTCTTGAGATTTGCCACTGTTATTAAAATAATAGCAAAAGCCTCATTGAGACCTTGCTGTCATCGTTAACGTAAATTCTAAGGCTATCTCTTTGACTTAAAATGTCTTTATTTTGTCCTTGTTATTGAAGGATATATTTTCCAAATTTAGAAATCTAGGTTGACATTACTGCTCAGAAATCTGACGTACTAATCGTTATTCCTATGGGTTTTTTTTCTTAATCTTTTCCTACTTTTTAGATCTTTTCTTTGCCTTGGTATTCTGAATTTAAAATCTGTGGTTTCTAGATCTCAGTTAGTTTGTACTTACCATGGTTGCATTTGTTCAGGTTTTTAAACTAAAAATTGGTGTCCTTAATCAATCTGGCAAAATTCTCAGGTGACATCTTTTCAAAGATAACTTCATCCCCCTCCCCGTTGTTTCTCACTTTATCTCCTTCAATAGGTAAGGTATATTTTAGATCTTTTCATTCTATTCTCCATATTCTGTAACCTCACTTTCTAGTTTTCCATCCTTTGTCGTAACCAAAGCAGGGTAACTTTTGAAATACCCAAATATTTTCATGTCCTCATTCTTTCATTTCTTTAAATATATGGAGCATAATTATATTTTGCATATGATCCATATGAAACTCATGATAAAAGTGGATTACGGACACCAGCTAGCACCCCAGGAATCTGATGACAATAATAGCTAAGGACTTAACTATTTTAACCTAAATGCTAGCACATATTTGAACAAGGCAGAGAGAGTGAATTTGGGCTGCCAAGGCTCTTGTGCATTTGGAATCTTTCTGTTGCCAGAAATTAAAGTATCAGAATATACGCATGTAGACGAAGTCCTTCCACCTGTGTAACTTTGGTCTGAACATGTAGCCGGCATACAGTGGTTGCTCTGCAGATACCTGTGTGATGAACATAAAATAGTGGGGATTCCAGAGTGGAAGGTCAAATCTGAAGCCATCTACTTCTACCTTTTCACTGTAACACAAGACCCATGGATGTCTGGAGATTCGGTCCCGCTCTCAGCTAAAGAAAATGGTGTATATTTTGCTTGTTATGAACAGAGAGTTCTTTCTGAAATGAGTGTGCATTTATATTCTGCTTATGCTGGCTCTGTTGACTCTAGGAGAAAGTGGATGAAGACAAATATCTTGGCAGAAGAGAGAAAGACGCGTTTGCAGAAAAGAGGAACTCCAGAGGGTCAGTGCTTTTCCATTAGTCAGTCAATTACTGTGAGCAGGCTGCACTGGTCCAGAGACTTCCACTGTGTGCTGTGCTGAAGGAATCTGAGATCAGGGGCCAAACTGCCCTCAGAGAAGTTTTTGGTCCATTCTGAGCCACTTAAGACAAGCATGCCAAAACAAAAACAAAAACGAAAAACAACCCACATCAATAATTTAGTACCATTTTAGGTGAATTCCACTATGCCGGGTTTTGAAAGTAGAAACTGCAAAATGGACCTATTTGGAATTGTGGAATACAATTCTCAGAAGTGTGGATTTACATGTGGTGTAAATTTCTATTGCACATTCAAAATTTAGTGGTGCTCCTTTTCAGAGATAGATATGCCGTCTTGCAAGTGTGTTTAGTGCAGAGGTATACAGATGTAAAAATCAATGAAAATTAAATTTTAAAAGAAGAAATATCTTTTATGCATATAAAGTGCTTTAAATCCACCCGTATATGGTCAATTAATTTATGACAAAGGGGTCAAGAATATACAATAAGGAAGGGACCCTCTATTCCATAATCAGTGTTGAGAAAACTGGTCAGCCACATGCAAAAGAATGAAACTGGACCCCTATCTTACAACATACACAGACATTAACTCAAACGGATTAAAGACCTGAAACCATAAAACTCCGAGAGGAAGACATACATGGGAAGCTCCTTGACATCGGACTTGGTGACAATTCTTCTGGATCTGACTCCAAAAGCAAAGGAAACAAAAGCAAAAAATAAATAATTGGGACTACATCAAACTAAAAATTTTCTGCACAGTAAAGGGCACAATCAACAAAATGAAAGGGTAACCTACTGAATGGCAGAAAATATATGCAAATCAAACATTTCATAATGGGATAATACCCAAAACATATAAAGAACTCATACAACTCAATAGCAAAACCCAAACAATCCAATTAAAAAATGGGCAGAGGATCTGAATTGACCTTTTTCCTAAGAAGATATACAGATGGCCTACAGGTACATGAAAAGATATTCAACATCACTAATCATCAGGGAAATGTAAATCAAACCACAATTAGATAACACCGCGTACCTGTCAGAATGGCCATCATCATTAAGTCTACAAACAATAAATGCTGGAGAGGGTGCGGAGAAAAGGAAACCCTCCTACACTGCTGGTGGGAAGGTACATTGCTGCAGCCACTCTGGAGAACAGTATGGAAGTTCCTTCAAAAACTGAAAAGAGAGCTACCATATGACCCAGCAATCCCACTCCTGGGCATATATCTAGAGAAAAAGCTAATTCAAAAAGACACATGCACCCCAATGTTCACGGCAGCACTATTTACAATAGCCAAGGTATGGAAGCAACTGAAATATCCATCAACAGATGAATGGATACAGAAGATGTGGTACATACATACAATGGAATATTACTCAGCCATAAAAAAGAATGAAATAATGTCATTTGCAGCAACACGGATGGACCTAGAGATCATCATACTAAGTAAAGTAAGTCAGACAGAGAAAGACAAATATCATATGATATCACTTATAGGTGTAATCTAAAAAAATGATACAAATGAACTTATTTACAAAAGAGAAATAGACTCACAGACATAGAAAACAAACTTGTTACCAAAGGGGAAAGGTGGGAGGGATAAATTAGGAGTTTGGGATTAACAGATACACACTACTATATACAAAATAGATAATCAACAAGGACCTCCTGTATAGCACAGGGAACTCTCCTCAATATTCTGTAGTAACCTATATGGGAAAAGAATCTGAAAAAGAATAGATATATGTATATGTATAACTGAATCACTTTGCTGTATATCTGAAACTAACACAACATTGTAAATCAACTCTACTCCAATATAAAATAAAAATTAAATTAAAAAATAATGATAAGGGTAAAAATAACACCTCATAGATACAGAGAACAGATTAGTGGTTGCCAGAGGTGGGGTCTGGGGGGTGGATGAATTGGTTGAAGGGGGTCAAAAGGTCCAAATTTCTAGTTATAAAATAAATAAGTCATGGGGATGTAATGTACAGCATGGCAACTATAGTTAATAATACTGTTAGCATATTTGAAAGCTGCTAAGAGAGGAGTTCTTAAAAGTCCTCATCACAAGAAAATAATGTGTAACTATGTATGCGGATGGATGTTAACTAGACTTACTGTGGTGATCGTTTTGAAAAATATAGACTCATTACGTTGTACACCTGAAACTAATATACTGTCAATTATACCTCAATAAAATCTGCAAAAAAAGTAGTTTACACATATATACATAAATTTACTTGGTGACAGAGCAAGATACACATATATACACACACAGGATGAGAGTGAAGAAGACACATCAGGAGGGAAACTTTCCTCATAGTCTTGAGAAAACAACAAACACATTAGATACAATATTTGTGGCTTTTTTTTTTTTTTTTTGCAAAAGAAAATAACAAATTCCACAATTTCCCAGTGGGAAATATAGTCATCTGTTAGGAAATTAGGTTCAAACCAGAACAAGTGATCAAATGATTAGATACAGCACATTGGAATCTTTTGAGTGTTTGAGCCCTAATAAAGTTAGACACCAGAAGTATGTAAATCACTTCACTAATAGATGCAGGATGATTTATTTTGTATTGTATATGCTTGGAGCTGAGTGCCTAATCATTCCATGATTAATAATCACCATGATTTTTGCAGGTGAAGTAATCAAGCACAATATATATTCTCAAATGGAACTATAGTCAATTGTCGACGGTCCATAAAAAGGTGACACCTATATAAACATTATCTTGAGGAATGTCCTTTGATGCTGCACTCTTCTGATTACTTGCTGTACAAGAGAGCATTTTACTTGCACAGTTTCTAGTTGTTCTGAGAAAGTATTTTCAGTCTAGGTGATGTGTATTCCTTGCTAATACACTACGCAAACCAAGGGTCAAGACCAAGATGATTGAGCAGGGCTGATGTGCGGCTCCATCACTGTGTTTTCCCTCGGCTACGATGCTGACTGCTCTGAAAGCACACCACCGAATCTCTTCTAAAATGGGTCACGGACGACTTATCAATTTTACCATCTACAGAGAAACATTCCATCATTTCATTTCTTGAGCTTTCTATAGCATGTTCTACCTTTGACAATCTCTGGATTCTTGAATCACCGAGATGCCTCTGCAGTGATCACTATCATATCCTCCTGTCCGTCCTTCTCGATTCTTCGCAATTCTGTATCCTCATGTCTCCATCCTCCTCTGTCTCTGCAGCCATCACGCTCATCTCCTCCTCTCCGTCCTTCTCGATTCTTCGGAATTCTGTATCCGTATGTCTCCATCCTCCTCTGCCTATGCAGCCATCACGCTCATCTCCTCCTCTCCGTCCTTCTCGATTCTTCGGAATTCTGTATCCTTATGTCCCCATCCTCCTCTGCCTATGCAGCCATCACGCTCATCTCCTCCTGTCCGTCCTTCTGGATTCTTCGGAATTCTGTATCCTTATGTCTCCGTCCTCCTCTGCCTATGCAGCCATCACGCTCATCTCCTCCTGTCCGTCCTTCTGGATTCTTCGGAATTCTGTATCCTTATGTCCCCATCCTCCTCTGCCTCTGCCCACAACATCAGTAGATGTTGACGTTCAATCTTCCATTGCTCTATCTTATGTATCAGGTTTATGTTTCTCTAGGGGAAGTTCTTTCCCTCCATGGTTTCCATGGGCATCTCTATGCTGAAGTTCAGCCCTACCTGGGTCTCCAATACATCTTTCTTTTTAAAATTTCAATCTATGTGCCCACCTGCCCAGCAGACATCCATCACCATCTGATAAACCAAAGTCAGCTCCAAATCCGTCCACGTGTCTGCATTCAACTTTTCTTCTTCCACAGGTAATGTGTCACCTTTAATGAGTCCCCACTCAGGGAACAATGAAAAAAGATTACCTCCTAAATCCTCGGGAAGTGAATGCATCCTCCAATTTTTTACAGTGTCCTGTCAGCTTCCTTTATGAATCTCTCTCAAGTTTACCCTTTCAGTCCCATCACGAGGTACCTCTTAGTCAAGGCCGCCATCATTATTTTTGAGGATTCCTGAGATCATCTTGTTATTGGTTTTCCCACCTCCAGACTCTCTCATAAAGAATTAAACATGATCAACTGTTCAAAACTCTTCTATGTTGCCTGGTTTCCCTAAGAAAATAATCCACATGATTGAACACGGGGTTTATCGAACGCTACGTGTTTCCAACCACAATTTTCTAGACTCTTGGATTAATTTCCTACTTGCTGCTATAACAAGTCACCACGGTCTTGGTGTCTTAACACCAATGTATTATCTTAGAGTGATGCAGTTTGGCCATCTGACACAGGCCTCACTGGGCCCAAAAGCAGGGATTTGCTAGAACTCAAATAGATTGCTTTCTGGAGTTACTACAAGAGAATATGTTTTCCTGGCTTTTGCAGCATCTAGAAGCCACCCCCATTCCTGGGTGTGTGCTCCCCTTCAGCTTTCATGTTCTGTTCTTCAGGATGCCTGGGATTACATTCTATTCCCTGGATAATCCAGGGTAATCTTTCCATCTCAAGTCAGCTGATCATCAACCCTAATTCCACCTGCAACCGTGTTTCTCCTTTGCCCTGTGATACGGCGTAACCATGGTTCTAGAGATGAGGATGTGGACATCTTGAGGGGTTGTTTCTGTCTGGTACACATCATGGTCTTTACTCCAGTAAAAGCAAACTCCTGACAACTGACCACTTTCTCCCCACCTCAGAAGTGCTCGCATCTGTTTTCTTTTTACCATGACCCTTCCTGGCTACACAGACATCTTACAATGATGTTTATTAATTCTGGTTCATTCGTCATATCCCACTCAAGGTGTCAAGTTTTTGAAGTTCCCTCCCCTGTGATCACTTCTCTATGGTCATCCTTTACAGTCCTCTTGGGTTCCCATTTGGGGGAATGTTTCTTACTGGGGGAAATCCTGAGGAAAATTCCTAATAATGGTCTCAAGGCTCCTGAGAGCACCACCTAAGCCATTTTCATGTTATATGCAGCTGATGAGACTCTGTGACTGTCCTTCTCCAAACAAGGTGATAGACAGTGTATGTGCAGAAGGGAGAAGATGTAACGTATACAAACCTCACCTGAAAAGCATCTTTGTTTTTGTTTACATGTCTGCTACAGTGCAGGTACAAAACTGCCCCTCAGTGTCTCAAAGGCAGTAAGATAATTACGGTCAGATACCAGCATGGTCCCACTAGGACCTCCCAGAGAACAGCGGTATAACGCCTAAGAACACCACTCCCGTGGTATATTAAATTAGTTGGCACACATGAAGGACAATTTTCTTTTGTCTACTTTCATGAAATATCAGACACTTGAGGTCTGGGGTCTGGAGTGATTTGAAAGTTTAGAATACCCTTCTTTAGCCATCGAGTGGAGAAGTGCCAAGATCTGGTGAATATTGGCGATGCATTTCATAGGCTAACTGAAGTGCTGTTTCAAACTGGATGCTACTAAAAATGAAACTGCATCTGGGAGAACAGGGAAAAGTTCCTATTTTGGTAGATCCTGAAGCAAACATTTTGTTCAGTAGCTTACTATTAATGTTAACATCTTCGGAACTTTCTCCTGAATACTTAAGATTCTAGTCTGTATTCTGGGCACCGTTTTATCCCCAGAAGTTGCACAGATTTTGCTTTGCAGGAGGCATAAAAATATTTGTTGAAAGAAGGAAGGGGTGTGTGGAGAGAGGGATAAAAGAAGGGAGGTATGATTGAAGAGAGAAATACATACATCCGGGGCAAAGAGAAAAGAAGGGCTCTGACTCAATCTATTCTGCCCAAACGTGAAAAATGGATTTTGAAAATGCACTATTTTAAAACACAAGAGTGCTTGGATGAATGGGGTGGGTTCTCAGCTGGGGGCACTGCACTCTTGCTTGTCTGCCCAGGTCGTTTGACAATGCCTGGGAACGTTTTTCACCGTCACCACAGGGGATGGGGGGACTGCCCCCAGCATCTAATGGGTGGAGGCAAAGGATGCTACTTACCATCCTACAGTGCAAAGGACAGCCCTCCACAGAGAATGATCTGGTCCCAAGTGTCAACAGGGTCAATACTAGGAAACCCTGGAGTAATAACAAATTTTTGGTGAAAGCTGAACCCTTTTCTTTGGTGATTTGAGGCTTAAAGTGTATATTTAAAGCACGTTTTAGACATCAGCCTTGATCCAAATACTATAATCAGCTGCTTCTTGCAGTATAGCTGTTTTCATTTCTGCAAAGTGTCAATTAGACAGACTATTTAGTTACTAGGAATGAATGTATCATGTTTCTACAGCGTGAGCTGATTTTTGTTATTGCTGTAGTTATTTCAACAAGATGTCAATGAGACATAATACTGAGTTTCTAGGTATAAACGAATACTTAGTTTCCAGTAATGAATGTGCTAAATATGTTTCATAGAGAACAAACATAAATGTAAAAATCTTGAGGCTATGTGGTATAAGGCTGGTTTTAAAATATTTCTATTTGTCTCTCCTCCCTACACTCAGCCTAATAAAACTCATTCTGAAAAAGAACCAGATTGTAAGAGACACCACCTGTGAACGTGAGCGGCTACTCCCTGATTTGGTTGGCTAAGCCTGCTTTTGTTCATTTAAAAATTTGCAAGTAAGGCAGAACTTTCAGGACCCAAAGGAAACATGAGTAAATCCGCTTGTCCATCAAGGATGTGGTTGCTTCTCTCTTTCCTGCGTTCAACTATGCTACATTTTTGCTGTGTCAATATTGCCACACCACTTGCTGCCCTTAGCTTGTGAGATTTCCTCCTTTTTCCTGTGTCCAAACAGGATTAAACCTCCCAGCATGTGTGGAGGTGGCCCAGAGTTTCCATTTTGCCTGTTTATCTTCATTTCATTTTGTTTTGTTTGTCTGACCTTTTCAAGGCAGCTGAGAATGGCAGCGGTCTCAATTTCCAGCCCCCTCACCTCTTCAGGTAGATATGACCCTCTGGCTTATCTCTGTTCCTTGGAATCAACACCAAGGAAGCATTTGCCCCAGGTCCCTGACAAGCAATTGTTGCAACAGGGGGATTTTTTTTTTTTCCTGATAAAATAATGTTTACATATGTTGATACGTCTAACTTGAGAATAATAGTATTTTTTTCTTTAATTTCCTACTTTGTTATTTTTTTTCCAAGTGAACATAATTAAATATATGCTGAGATTTGGTCTATGATGCTTCAGGTCTACAGAGAGGAACTCAACTGACTTTTTCCATGAACAGGGCTCCTGACTTGGCATGATGAAAGCTGCCATTGTTTTTATTTGTTTGAAATTTAGGCCCCTCCTTCATTTTCGTGTTCTTCTTCTTGTGGTCTGCTTTCCAAGGAATACACCAAAAATAAATGGGTCCAGATAATCAAATCAACGACAGGAAAAAAAAAAAAAAGGCTCTTGGAAACAATGCATGCATATTTCTTAAACTTGGTTCAAATTACAGCCAAGCAGTGTTCACATTAAGGATGATATGGGTAGGGAGACATTACTTTATATTTAAGTTTCTATACGGAATTGGACACACTGGGAAGGAGACAGTCCTAATTTTCTTAATCTCCTTTCCTAATCTCGTTAGATGCCACTCCTTCCTTACTGGAATAGTAAAGAACATGAGGGGGTCATCTTGTATCAATAGAACATGAACACACAAGTCAAAAGTGATTAACAAGGTAAGCTTTGCACCCGTGTTTGGGTTAAAAGAAGACACAGGGACATGAGTAAGACACAATTGTGATTTAGAAGATCATCAAGCCTTGAGGAGGGCACCTATGCCCCCCCTGAAACTGAACACCACCTGTCCTGTTTCCAAATGTGCACTTTGCTATGTGCTTGGAAGAAGGAGTCAGTTGACCAAGGGACTTGGAACAGCATCATTAAGGAAGTGAAAGATAGAGGCTAGATCCCACAGGGCAAAGTCGAAATTAACTTTAGAGTCGAGAAGAGGAAGAATAGTCAGGAAGTGGAAGCAACCTAGGTGTCCATCGACAGACGAATGGAGAAAGATGTGGTACATATACACAATGGGATACTTCTCAGCCATAAAAAAGAATGAAGTAATGCCATTTGCAGCAACATGGATGGACCTAGAGATGATCATACTACGTGAAGTAAGTCAGACAGAGAAAGACAAATATCATATGATGTCACTTATATGTGGCATCTAAAATACGGCAGAAACGATCTATCTATGAAACAGAAACAGACTCACAGACATAGAGAACAGGCTTGTGGTCGCCAAGGGGGAGGGGAGAGGGATGGAGTGGGAGTTTGGGGTTAGTAGACGCAAACTATTACATTTAGAATGGATAGACAACAAGGTCCTACTGTATAGCACAGGGAACTCTATCCCGTCTCCTGGGATAAACCGTAATGGAAAAGAATATAAAAAAGAATGTATATATGTGTATAAATGAGTCACTTTGCTGTACAGAAGAAATCAGGAAAACATTGTAAATCAACTATACTTCAATTAAAAAAAAAAAAGAAGAAGAGGAAGAATGTTTCCGGAAACGGAAGAGCTTCGGCAAAGGCTATGTTGTGAAGTCACACTGCATAATCAGGGGATGATAAGAATTGCATGTCGTGATGAAAATGCAAATCTCCATTTGAAAGTGCGCATTCATTTGTATTTTAAACACTTTGCAAATATCAGCGCTTAAAGATTTCTCCAATGCAGACAAACTCTAAAGTATGGTCTTAGCGTCAATTCAAGGTAATTGGAGTAAAAAAAATCACACGGGGATTAGTGTTGCTTTACAAGTTTATGTCCTCAGGGGTTTCTGAATTTTTGTGGACTGTAGTCAGGTTATTTACCAAGAAACCAAGTGAACAACATGATATAGACGCTAGAAGGTCCAAGAATCAAAATCATGACACACATGCCTGATGACTGTTGTTTTCCTTGATCTTTCCTACTTGTTTGCGATCGCTTTCTTTTTTCTCTTTAGGTCCTGTGACAGATTAATTAGGATGTTGTTGCCTTTACTCCTAAAGCTTTTGAGTAGCACGTGCAAAAAAAAATCAGGAAAGAAGTACAAACTTCCATTTGCAAAATAAATGCATCACCGTGACATGAAATGCACAGTGTGGGGAGTATAGCCAATAATTACATAATATCTTTGTGTAGTGACAGAGTGTAACTAGACTTACAGTGATACAAAAAGAGGTATTATCTTGAGTATTTTTACAGATACAACAAAATGGTGACAAATCAACTCAAGTAGTGATGTTCACCAATACAAAAGATGCGCAAGCTAGGATGCTGTGTAAATCAGAAATACGAATGTGGAAAAATAAAGGGTATTAGCTTCCTCAACTATGGGGTGAAAGAATCTACCTAAAGTTAGGATGATTTCAGTTCTGAGCAACATTCATGCAAAGACTGGTATAAAAGGACTGCTTTAAGTCTACTTCTTTAAGTCTCCTACAATGAATAGATTTGGATCAATTTACTTAAACACCCCTTCTAATAACAAAATGTTGGCTATACCTCACCCTTGATGTTTATATACCTAATGTTGTGTGTGTGTATGTGTGTACACAACCCCATGTGTAACTACTTGCATGTTTGTTTTTATTAATAAGGGGAACTAATGATTAATTTTAATTTTTAGGGTTATGTGTATCCAAGAACATCACCATAGCTTTTCAGTGGTTTTGTCCCTTATATCTGTTTCAAGGGACACCAAATGTACCGCAGAATTGCTATACTTGTTCCTGAATTAATTAGCAGATGCAAATCTGTGACTTTCTGTTACCAAATCAATGCAAGAAAGAGTCTATTTTACGGGGCTCTTCCTGCCATACATACTGAAGCTTAAGGCAACCAGAGCTTTTGCTAAAAGAGCCCTAAAAAACCACATTATTTAGGGTATGTGTGAGGGTCAGGGTCTTACCGTGATTACAACTAGACTTTGTAAAACACGTATCAAAAGTGTGTTTGTAACACATCCATAATTTTATTACAACTGCTTCTTGTTTGCCAATTAGCCACCCTAAAGCACCAAGTCTAAAAGCAAAATGTTACGACTCAAATGATTCAGTGTTATAAAACTAAAGTGTATGCAATATACAAATTTGAAATATTTGTCTTTCAATATTGGGTTCAACAGAAAAATGGGGATGCTTAAAAAACAACAACAACAAAAAAGGATGTTTCCCTGAAAGATACTTTAACACAGGGTTAAATCGAAAAATAACATTGATTTCATGAGAAATATCACTGCTATATTTGATACCACATTCTTGGTATTTCACAATGCTAACAAACCCACTGGATTCACGGAACAGTACATTTTTTTCCGCTCTCAAATCCTAGTTATAAAGGTATTTAGTACACCCTACACTTACTTCTGGTATGAAACATTAAGGAACTGCCAGCTAACATTGGTAAAGACTTCTACATTTTATTTCAAATCCAAAAGAGTGCTTGATACCAATTATGGAAGACGGCATAGATATTAAACAAAATATTAATAAAAACTAGGCATCAATGAAATGCATGGTTAAATATTATCCCAAATTATGGATCAAAATTTCAAAACATTCAACTGCAGTATACTTTAACCATGCGTCCACTGCAAATATAGTCACATTTTCCAGTTCGGCATCTTAAGATCATTGGATTACACTCCAAGGAGTAAAATACATATTACAAACTAGAGTAAGGAATTTGGTGTGTGAATTCACAATACTTTAAGGAGTAAATATGTATTTCAATATCTCATAGCGCATGTGTGTGTACATTAGAATGTTGTGAAAATCGTGATGCAAAGACAAGCGATCACATTCAGATGAGCCGTATCAATAAGACGTGATAAACCTGGAAAAGAATCAAACTCTCCTTTACATGACCTGATGATTCAGACTTGAAATAATCTCAACGTGGCAATTGTCAGGCTCCAACATTTTTATTTAGTCTCTTGAGGAGATGATTTTCAAAGGGGCTATGTTAACAGATCACCTTGGGTGAGCATTTTGAGTTAATTCAGTTTTCAGGTTTCTTCATTTCCATGCTTCAAGATGGAAGTCCTCCCCCAAATAACTAATAGAAATGACTAAGTCTCATTCACTTGATTGATTGCCACTCCAAAGGAGGGTCGTTTCTCTTCGGCACAAGAGAGGGTGCCGTTTAGGGTACTCCAGGGGCCACAAGTTCAAAGAGGAATGTATGGGACTCCCGTGGCTATCCTGATTGGAGCTGTAATTAATATAGAAATGCAGTGATAACTATTCCACACGGGCCACGCATCTTTTCATTCTTACAGTCTGCCTTTGTTCTGAGCCTCTGAATGTCAAACTTCTGCTTTTCCTCAGTGCCTGAAGGGAGAGGGGGCGGGGTGGAGGAGGGCACAGTACTGATGGATAAACCTGGCAGCACCTAAGGCCATGGAAAGTGATCCTCCCTGCCGAGATGGAATTCATTTTCCTTCAGAGCTGGATCCAAAGTTCCGGGGTTAATACCCGTTCACCCTCATTCTGTTTTATCATCAGACCATGTTTGGGGGAAACATGGATGTCAAAGAGAAACTGCATTTTTTGGCCTCACCCTGAGCCAACCTTTCAATATTACAGCATCCTGAAGGATGAGTTAATTGAAGTGCTGAATTCCCCACTGGGTTTGAGACTTCTCGCTTTTTTGTTGTTGTTGAACTTGATTTTGTTTTGAGGTCTATGGGTGTTACTGTTATTGAGGTTTGGATGAGATTTGACAAGTCCCTTTGAAAACTTGCCTTGGATTTACACGTGGTAGGGAACACCTACAATGTGTGAAAGTTTTACACAACTGAAAGTGAGAATCATACTATATCTAAATTTAACTCATCATGGGTATGAATGCACGGGTGCTGACCACAAGTAACATGCTGGTCAGGAGTCTTGATGTCCCACCCTCCTCCTGGGCGTGTTTCTAGCCCAGTTTATGATATCCGTAGCCCTGACAGAAGAGCCATTCTTGATATCTGGGCATCAGGACCTCAGCACACTCATTATTCAAAGCAAACACATCAAGACACCATGTCTGGCTGAACGCGACCATCCCTGGTTCATTTACGTCACTCAGATGTGGAATCACTTGCCCGTCTTGGAAATTTGCTTTCATGCTCTGTGTGCACATCCTTTTGATCTGAATAGGGAAAAGGTCCGTGCTCCAATCTTACCCCCAATTCTCCATGGGAGCCGGACCTGCCCTTCATTCTGCAACTACCTCCTTAACGGGAAATTCCGATTTATCGCAAAAGCAACTCTTTCACAGATTGCTTTGAGAATTACAGGCTCTACCAGCGAAGGACTTAGAATGGTGGGTGGAATGTAGTAAGTATACAATAAACACTGGCAATTACCATGGGATACAATCGTCCTGAAGTTCTAATTAATATTCATGAATTCCTGATATTAGTCATATAGTCTGTTCTTATATAATCATAAGTCATACGTTCATAAGAATATGTAATCATATACTCATAAGAGTATATAATCTTTTTTAAAAATTGTATTCATTTATTTATTTTTGGCTGTGTTGGGTCTTCGTTGCTGCGTGCGGGCTTTCTCTAGTTGCGGTGAGCAGGGGCTACTCTTCGTTGCGGTGCGCGGGCTTCTCATTGCGGTGGCTTCTCTTGTTGTGGAGCATGGGCTCTAGGCACGTGGGCTTCAGTAGTTGTGGCACGCGGACTCAGTAGTTGTGGCTCACGGGCTCTAGAGCGTAGGCTCAGTAGTTGTGGCGCACGGGCTTAGTTGCTCCGCGGCATGTGGGATCTTCCCAGACCAGGGCTCGAACCTGTGTCCCCTGCATTGGCGGGCGGATTCTTAACCAGTGTGCCACCAGGGAAGTCCCTATATAATCTTATATAATCATATAATCTCAGTATAAAACATCCCATATAAAATATTTCAGTCATATATTCATAAGAATATATAGTCATATTCATAAGAATATGTAACCATGCATTCATAAGAATATATAATCTTATGTAATCACATAATCTCAGTATAAACCATTTCCATATAAAATTTTCCAAAAGGTGCTTAGCAACTACACCCCAATGAAAACAATTTATTTTAATTCCAAAAAAAAAAATACTACCAACAAATATTATGTTTAATGATTTGAGTAAGTCAAAATGCAGTGGTGGATATTTTTAAATACATACATATGTTAAGAAAGAAGAAAAAAAGAAGGTGCTTAGGAATTTCGGGATTCGAAAACTTTTAAAAGTGCCTTCTTTACATCCAGCATTCAGTACCCACTGTTCTGTGCTGTGTTCTGTTCTGTTCCTTACTGATGATTTGGTGTCTTTGCTGAATGGGTGAGTAAATGATGGTTAAATGATATAATTCTATAACCAAGCCCTATGGGAAGACTTCTTTCAACCCCGTGAAGAAGCTCTGAGTACTTCATGACACGGGCTACCTTCCACATCCTTCCCTTATTACGTATATTGTTTTATCATTGCAGGAAGTGGGGAGGGAAAGAACTTAATCTCCTTAATGTATATTAAAAAAAAAACAAAAACAAAAAAAACCTTTTAGAAAAGAAGAGAAGTTCCCAGTTTCTTACCTATTAGAATATAAATAGACACCTCACTGAGTGAGACTGGAGATAATTTTTACAACCCAGTGTTCTATCTCTGTGTAGACAAGAGTTAGCACGGCAGTTCTGAGACTTCCGGCCTTAGAAAGTTCTACAGGCAAGGCTGGTCCTTGGCTACTACCTGGGAACTTGAGTTTCAGGTGGGTTCCCACCATCCCTTAACTGATAAAGGTGGCTCACTTTGCCTAAATCCTCTGTACAACAACATGGGCTCAAAGCCAGCTTTCCTTCTGGGAGTCTGCTATTTTGGTACATACTAAGCAGAGGGTACTTACGTGACCAGCCCCCAGTAAAAACCTCAGGCACTGATTTCTAATGAGCTTCCCTGTTGGACAAAGTCATGTGTGTGCTCTCAAAATTTGATACTGGAGGGATTAAGCATGGCCATTGGGAACGGACTCTAGGAAACTTGCACCTGGTGTTCTCTGGACTTCAGGAACGTCTTCTCCCTTTGCTGATTTTGCTTTGTATCCTTTTGCTGTGATAAATCATAGCTATGAGTTAGGCTATATATGCTGAATCTTCCCAGCGCATCATCCAACCAAGGGGTGGTCTTGGAGACCCCTGCCACAATTCCCCTTTGAAATATGAACACGTATTTTGAGGCAGGGACATCTCTCCCCGATGGTCACTGTATATGCGTCATATCTTCACTTCCAAAGCTTCTCCCATAACACAAGTTCCAGTAAACTTTGCCCAGAAAGTCCTAATCAAGTTGAAACACGTATATCCTCTACAGTCTAATATTTGTTTTATGTGTACTTGAAATGACGTGTATTTTCTAATTGATGGGCATAAGTTTCTATTGGGTTGGCCAAAAAGACCATTCGGGTTTTTCCGTAAGATGTTACAGAAAACCCGAACGAACTTTTGGGCCAACCCAATATATATATACCCATTAAATCAAACGCATTGTTTCTTTCAAAGCCTAAATTGATGTCTTTACTCCTTTTTTAAATTACTGATCTTCAATGACAAAAAGAGGTGTGCTAAATCTAAAAATATGACTTTAATTTTTCCAGGTCTTCATATTAATTTTGCCAATTCCTGCGTCATCTATTTTAAGGTCCGTCAACGTGAGATGGTTCAAGTCATAGACTGCGTGAGAGAAAACTGCATAAGAAAATGCACCCTCACTTGCATGGTTCCCTGACATGCGGGGTTATAGCAGCTTGCCTCTACAAAGGTGGCAAAAAAACAATGAGACTCCAGAAGAACAAACATGCAAATCTGACGCTTGAAAAGCTCTCCTGCTCATTCACGTGTAATCACGTGCGAGCTACCCTGTTTACGTTTCCCCTACCCGCCTTTCCTGTCATCTTCTGGTTGGAATCAGGGCCCCAGTTCAGTCCACACATCAGGAGAGGGGGTGACAGAAAGATATGAACTTCAGGAGGTAGGAACCATGGATTGGGGGCTGGGAACAATGTAGATTCTGACTGCATGAAGTGCATATAAAGGTACCTGTTCTAATTATTGGCAAGTTGGCTAGGTATATAAATCATTTCATTATAACAGTGATTTTAAAAAACAGAACGACAATTACCATAGTCAGTAAGACAAAAAAGGGGAAAAACAGATGCTAAAAATATATGTTGGGCAACTGTTAAAATTCAACTTCAGTAACCACACTGTTTTATCACAGAATAAGATCTACTAAGTCCAGTTTTTTGTCTTGGGTAAAAACACAGGCGTGGCTCTCTCTTGGAATGAGCTTGTTGGTTTTTGGTTACTTCCCCCCCAACAAAATTAACAGTATTTCTTTTACTTATTTCCTATTCACATCTAAGAAATCATCAATCCACTTTGAGTCAATTCTACACTCTGACATATTCTCAAGTTTCCAGATTCTCGACATTTATAATACACATCATGGTGTTATTTATGCTGTGTGAATTAAGAAAAAACAACAACACTGTTTCAATACATGTCACACACGAAAAAGAAAACTGTGAAGTGTTGATTACAGAATAGGTTGAATCTTAAAAAGGGTTTAATGAGTCAAAAAATTCAAACAACCCATTTGAAAGTTAATTATGGTGCCAAAAGCCTGTCTTCAGGCTCCTTTTATTAAATCTGTGTTTTGCTTTATGATGGGAAAATACAGGGCCCTTGAGGCATTCTTTGCAAAGTAATTACTTCTAAAGGGAAAAACTTCAACAACGTTGCAGTGACATGATTTGAATATCATACACATGCTTTCGCCCTACTTTGCTTTCCCTTTGACATTTTTATCATATATGAAAGAAAAATGGATTTATCAGACTAGTGGAAATAATTAGACTCAGATTATCCAAAAAAATTGTTGATGGCAGTTTTTGTAGCATTGTGAGAAGTGATAAACCCCTATTTCCAGCGACAACGAGGATATATCTGTAAAAAGTTGCTCTTCTCTATCAGGCTCAAGTGAGATCTGACCAAGATGTTGATACCTACATATTGCCTGAAATTTTATGTAGATGAGAGAGGGATGTAAGTAAGGAATGTAATGGTTTGTAAGTAAGGAAGTAGGAATGTTATGGTTTGCAGAATCTGGTCAACAATCTTTCCTTCATGTGTGATAATTCTACCAAGGCAAGGGTTCCGTGGGTGATACAGAGGAGACCTCGAAAAAGAGTTAGCCAGTTAATTTGTCTTGTAGGAGTTCTATGATATAACTAGTGTCAACACTGACCAAGATTCTTATGATAATCCCTAAACTCCTCGTGTTCTGTACCTGTCTCATATACGAGATGTTTTCTCCAACGTTTTCATTTAAAAAGTATAGTTCTGTTCCCAAAGCAACTGCTGAACCAAATCATCTTACCTAGCCAGTCTTGGGTGCCCCAAATCTCTGCCCTACATATAATTAGGAATCCAGGTAGGGGTGATGTATGCCCTTGCTTCAATACGGGCAGGAAGATGTAACTTAGGAACCCCAAACAACTTGTAAACAAATGAAACAAAGAGTAGGATTTCATGGGCTGTGCCGGGATGGGTGGAGTCTGGAACTCCGCGTGTAGGAAAGAGAGTGGGTAGGGGGTTTCTGCAAGAGGGAATGCAGTGAAAGAACTAAGGTGAAGCTCGGGAAATTCATGAAAACAGAGAGAGAGAGAGAGTGAGAGAGAGAGAGGGAGGGAGGTCACTGGGGCGAGCGAAGCGCTCCCTACTCAGTTATGCCGTGCTCTAAGTCGAGCTTTGACCAATGCAGCCGCATTTTGTATGATCAGGTGTGATATTTCTTCTACTATTAGTTACGACGTCTCTTCCCACGATGGGTAGCATCTTAAGGCCAGTGGCCAACTGGGGCACGTGCGTAAATCTATCTATCTCTATACACACTTCAATGTATTATGCTGAGAATGAGCTGTGAAGTAGAAAATCATTGCAGCGTTGCAGTTACAAACATTAGGAGATGCCCCCTCCGCCACCCCAAGTGCTGAACTGTAATGGATGGTCAAAGAGCTGCCTGGCCTATGCCTGCTGTTTAGACAATGCGCAGAAACATACAGGTGCAGATGGGAAATGTCCTCCAAGGTATTTTGTTAAGGGTAAAGTAAGTTGCAGGGCAATAGGTATAGTGGGAAGAGATGAGAGTGGATTATGAAGATGAGATTGAAGGAGGACTTTTACTTTTCTGGTTTAAACGTGTTACAAGCAGGACACTGTTTGGTATTGGTTTTAAATAAAGAAGCATGCTGCGGAACCAGGTGACAGTGTGACATACTATCCAGAGTTTTTCAGAGAAACCACTGGGTAGCAGCACAGACAAAGACCAGATTTACAGATCAGGAAAGTAAGCCAGGATCTGCACACTAAGGTCTAAGCAGCATGATTACCTGTGAAAACAGGAGACTCTGAATCCCATTTAAATCTTCTAACACGACACCAAAATGTCCAGGATGCAATGTAACAGTCGCTTGCTACAGCAATAACCTGGAAACCACAGCTGGAAGGAGGGAAAGACGATCATCAGACACCAACACTGAGAGGGAATCATCAGACAAGAATTTTAAAGCACCAAACATAAAAATTCTTCCGCAAGCAATTATATTCTACCAACAAATTAAAAGTATATATATATAAAATCTAAGCAAAAATCAGAAGGTATTTAAAAAGAACCAGATGTAAATTACAGACATGAAAAATACAATTAGTTGAAATAAAAGGAGGGAGGATGAACTAAAGGCTTTATCAGACTTAACAAAAGCTGAAGACAATCGTCAGCATTGGACTTGTTAGAGAAGAAAACCTAAAGACATTGCTCAAGTAAAGGGAGAGGACAGACTATGGAATTTCAGTCTCTGCAAAGGAAGAGAGAGCAATGACAGTGACAACTGTGTAAAAATAAAGATTCTTTCTTAGAACTTTTAAAAGCGATGATAACAGCAATGTATTGTGGTATTTATAACATGCAGAAGTAAAATTTACAGTAACAATAATCGAAGGCTGGAAGGACAGAAATGCCATGATATTGTGTGTGATCTTTTCTAGTACATGAAAGTGGTACACATCGCTTCAAGAAGGAAGGTTTACATTCAACCCTATAAATGATCACGCTGAATGTAAATGAGCTCAAGGCTTCCAACTAAAGGGCAGATACTGTCATCTTGCATAAAAAATTAAGATTCAATTATATACTTCCTAAAGAAACCCATGTGAAGTATGAAAGCATTAATAGGTTAAAAGTCGAAGGAAATACATAAACCCTGGTCATGTTAACAAAAGAAATATATAGTGGATAAATCAATATCAAAGTAAGTTTTATGCCAAAGAAAATTATCCTGAATAAAGAAGGTCATTTCATAATGACATACAGGTCCTTTCCTCAATAGCATATAACAATCCTCAAAATGTATACACTTAATTACAGGGCTTCACAATACTTGAAGGAAAAGCTTAAAGAACTACAGGGACAGATAGACAAATCCACAAATATAGTGGAAGTTTTAATCCCCTTCCATCAATAATTGATAGAACAAGTGGACAGATGAGGAAAAATTTAAACAAACAAAAGGGCAGAAAGCACAGAGTCTACCAAATAGACCTCATCTACCTTTAGAGAAGAGTCACCCAACAAGAGCAGGATGTAGAGTTTATTCTGGGGAACTCAGCATTTGCCAACGTTGACTGTATCCTGGGCCCAAAGTATTTAAGTCATAAATAGGACGTTCTCGGACCACAGTAGAATCAATTTTGAAATCATGAACAGAAAGCCATCTGGAAAATCCCAAGCCACTTGAAAAGGAATAACACACTCTTATGAGTCAAAGAAAAAATCAAAAAGGAAATAGATATTTGTTTTGAACTGAGTGCCTTTAAAAGCACACCATACACAAATGCGTGAGATGCACAGAGAGCAGTTACTAGAGGGCAGCACCAAATTCCTGGATTTGAAAAGAAGAAAAATCTCAAATCGGTGCCCTCAGCTTCCAACATGAAAAGATGAAATAAAGGAACAAAGTAAGCAGGGAAAAAGTAATAAAGATCAAAGTGGAAGTCAATGAAATAGAAAACAGAAACAATACACAAAACAAATGAAACCAAAGCTGGTTCTCTGAAAATAACAGTAAAATTGGTAAACTTCTGGCAACAGTAATTACGGTAGACTCACTATGCTGATATTAGAAACAGAATGACAATATCACTACAATTACTGCAGATGTTAAAAGCAAAATAAAGAAACACTAAAAAAAACAAAAAAACAACTTTATGGCCCTACCTTATCAGGGAAAATTTACTCTTTACAATGAAATACGATACTAACTTTAGGTCCTTAGATACCCTTCATCATGTTGAAATATTATATTACATACATATAGTACTACATACATATAATACACAGTGTTTGCATATATATAGTATGGGTTCATTTGGACAATATTTTTTAAAGAATTTTGCAATTATGATTAGGAGAGCTATTTTTCTGTAGTTTTTTTTTTTTTTCCCCTGATTATACTACGTTGGTCTGTTTTTTGGTATTAGGGTATGTTTAGCCTTATAGAATGAGATTTAAAATGTTCCTTTTTCTTTCAGTTTATGAGACAATTTGTGTAGAATTAGTATTTTTTTTAATCTATTAAAAGTTTAGGGGACCTTCCCTGGTGGCACAGTGGTTAAGAATCCACCCGCCAATGCAGGGGACACGGGTTCGAGCCCTGGTCCGGGAAGATCCCACATGCCGCGGAGCAACTAAGCCTGTGCGCCACAACTACTGAGCCTGCGCTTTAGAGCCTGTGAGCCACAACTACAGAGCCCACATGCCACAACTACTGAAGACCGCATGCCTACAGCCCATGCTCCGCAACAAGAGAAGCCACCACAATGAGAAGCCTGCGCACTGCAACGAAGAGTAGCCCTCGCTCACCGCAGTTAGAGAAAGCCCGCATGCAGCATTGAAGACCCAATGCAGCCAAAATAAATAAATAAATAAATAAAATTTTTTTAAAAAAGAAATTGATGTAAAGGAATAGCTATTTTTCTATGGACTTGTGTCTTTCCTTTAAAGGGATATGGACACATATTCTTTATAACAAACAGAATTCCATAGCAACTTCAAAAATTGGTAAGAATAATTTCATATAAGCATGTAATAAAGGAAAGATGTAATAATCACTTTATAATTACAATGCTATAAATGTTGCCACTTCTACTTACAGATAGGAGATGAAGCTGAATTATTAAAAAATACCTGTGTGTATGTATATTTGTATACATATGAATATATGTAACAGTTTATCATTTTCTCAAAACAAAGAAGAATACAAGCTGTATTTCTTTTCTGATTAATTAAATGTTACTGTGGAAAACTTGGAATATATAGGGTAAATATCGATGTAATTAAGAACACAGTAATCTATTTCTTTTTGTAATATTCTAACAAAAATATTTTTCCTGAATAGAATAAATATCTCTACTTGGAGCAAAACTACTGATCTTCACCAACATTTTGTTAAGTAATAATTTTGATTGAAATATGCTTGTTATCTTATTTGAAGTCACAATTTCTGATTTAAAAATACAGGTTTTAAAAAATTATTTCATGTTTTGATCTTTGAAAATAACTTTCTAGTTCAGACTTCATCAAGGTCAATAATATATGTCATGCAAAGAAAATAAAATAAAATTTATTCTAAAAGTTAACCAAAATCAAATTTACATATTTTAACAGAGATCGTTTTTTGATTACATTTTAAAAGAAAAATAAAAGAGACATGTATATTGGAACTAGTCAAAGTTCTGAAAATGTAGTCTGATTAATGCTGACTTGTTCTGTCTTTTTCTTTTTTTCCCCCTTAAAGAAAAAATATACACTAGCAAGGTATGTCCTTGAGAATCCTTGACAATTCATCTGTATTCTGTTCACAAAAACTTTAAGATCTGCTTCCAAAACTGAAAGCCTGTCAACAGGTTATGATTGTAAAAAATAGAAAACAAATATTTTTCAGAAATGTCTCGGACTTCCCTGGGGGCACAGTGGTTAAGAATCCGCCTGCCAATGCAGGGGACATGGGTTCAAGACCTGGTCTGGGAAGATCCCACATGCCGCAGAGCCACTAAGCCCATGTGCCACAACTACTGAGCCTGTGCTCTAGAGCCGGCGAGCCACAACTACTGAGCCTGTGTGCCACAACTACTGAAGCCCACGAGCCACAACTACTGAAGCCCATGCGCCTAGAGCCCATGCTCTGCAACAAGAGAAGCCCCTGCAATGAGAAGCCTGCGCACCACAATGAAGAGTAGCCCCCGCTCGCCACAACTAGAGAAAGCCCGCGTGCAGCAACAAAGACCCAGCACAGCCAAAAATAAATAAATAGGAGAGATTAAAAAAAAAAAGTCTCAAAATACGTTACTATGAATGTGTGTGTTCAGGTAGAGCGTAACAGTCAAAATACAAAAAAAAAAAAAGACAACCACTTTTTAGGTGCCCATTTTATTGGGTTGGCCAAAAAGCTCGTTTGGGTTTTTCTGTTAAGATGTTACAGAAAATATATGAAAAACAAAAATAAATTAAATCATGGTTGCAAAATATGTGCCTAAAATCAAAAGGAAAAGAAAAAGGTAAACTAATCTCAATTTTACTTGAAATCAATTGCAGTCCCTAAATAATACTCATTTCCCTCCACTCATTATCCTTAGAGGAGATGAAACGTTGAGATGAGTTAAAACCTTAGGGACTCAAACAGAACTTAAGAGGTTTTCTAACACATGTCCTTTACCCTGGACGATGGCAGCTGCCATATGGCTGCTGCGTGTAACCCATTCAAGGCTCACAGAAAGTCAAAAATAAAGCAAAATTCAAGACAGAGCTTAGTGAATGCTCAGATGCAATATATTTTATCAACCTTTCTGCATTTCATAAACAACCTAGACTATTTAAGCAATGTAGAAAAAGTAGACTCCACAGGGTAATTTGAGTAAAACTCATTTCTATCAACTGGGCTTATTTATATATATTTCCAAATAGTCCTAAAGTAATGTGAACCCCATCAACACTCTCCTTTCTTCTCCCTTCTTCCTTCCCTTCCCTTGTTACGTGAATCAGGGTCATCAGTACCTATTCAGCTAAATACAAGTTGCCTGGAAGGGGCCTATTGATATGACTCCTGGAGGGAAATTGAAGGGTGGGAAAGGTTTCCTTCTAACTCTGGTTTCATCCTCCCTTAATGATCACACACCATCCTTTGAGGAAGACCCAACAGTTCTGAAGAACTTGTGTGTGAATTGGAAAATAAGCATCTGTGTTCTAATTCTAGAGCAGGGTGTGGAGAGATTAGTAAGCAGGGTAAAGCTATAGATTTCAACCAGGCACTCCTGGCTGAAATAACAAAGTCCCCAACAGACAGGCAGCCCTGCCCTCAGGCTATCTCCTGCATGATCTGGGGTCCACAGGAATCTTCCAGCACACTAGGACCAAGCAGGGTCACGGGACTCCAGAACGGAGGCAAAGGAGGGCTGCTAGATCAGATGAATGGAAGAGAGACCCTTGGAGTCGGCCACCATAATGGTACCCACGGCCAAGGTGCATCAGACAGAAAAGACAATGAACAGCACCAGCGAGAATCACGAATTGAGAGTAGCATAGCAAGTAGTTCCCAGATGGACGAAGGGTAATGCCAATGACCAGAAGGGCCCAACATGGCGCACAGCGAACCCTCTCTCCCCTGCATCCAGGATTCCAAAGATGTCCCTCCTCCACATCTTTGGGGGAGAAGCAGAGGCTACAAGGCTGAGAGTCTTGAGATTTCTTTCCAAGAAATTCTATCTAATAATAAGAAAAACTATTCAAATTATATAGTGGAACTAAGATGTTAAACTGTGTCAAAGAGGTAGTTGATTTTTTTTTTTTTTCTATTAACTAGCAGGTTGGGACTTGAAGAAAGGACAGATGATTCCAGACTAAATAAATGTCATTTTCCCTGTCCATCCAAGTGGCAGCATAAATGAAATTTTTGAGCATATTATTATATTCTGTAGCGGAGATTATACATCGAAGCATTCACTCAAACGGACAGCCAAACATCCATGAGAGGAACTGTCTCACCTTTGCCAATCTTTTTTATATGTTGATGTGGGAATTACTATTTGAACAAGGGAGCCGTGAGTACCTGATTGTGTCAACGTGGGGAGAAAAGACCCCCAGAAGGTTGGGCTTGGTGGGATCATTCCAATGTCACAGCTTTATTCAGAAGAGGTGACCTTCCCCATCAATTGGGAGTAGCCACCATGAAATACGATAGTATCCTGAGTCCTCCTGGGCCTTTCCAACACTGCTTCTCATGATGCATGAGAAGTTTGTGTGACAACTAACTTCAATGCACAGAACCTTCGGTCCCACAGGGGACTCATTTGCTAAAGGATCTGTATCCGACAGGGCCAACTAATTAAATGGTTCCCGCTGGCATTGATGAAGCATCCTGTATGGGCGTTGATAGTTTACTGGCAGAAAGAGAAGTAGCATCTAAATAAGAGAGAGGGAGTCTTGCTATTTCCATTAGCAAGTGACAGTGACCCCAGAAGAATCAAATTTTGCCATCAACGGATTGAAGGCATTGAGTCTTCTTCTTCTCTCTCTCTCTCTCTCCTTCAATGTTGAACCACATTTTTAGAGAAACTCAATACCATATTCTGAGAATCTGTAGGTTATGGAAGTTTGCGAAGGGTACTTGAAGGAGACGGAAAACAAAATTGCATCTCCAAGAATAACTTTATTCCAAGACAAATAGTTCAAAATGTCATTCTTACACGAAACAGTTATATTATGATTGAAAGAAATGGATATGGATTTTACTGACACAAAGATAGGATGGCAAAGAGCTTTGCTTAAGGAGCGCAGCTTCGGGATACAGCTGCTGGTTTTCCTTCCATTTTTTCCCCTTAATGTCTACTGTGCCCATAATTGTGAGTTGCATCTGCTTGTTCACAATTTATTGAGATAAAAATTGCACACTGTGAAATGCACAGATGGGAAACATGTGCTTAGATATTTTGATAATTCCATGAACTGGCCACCTTAGGGTGGAGAGTATTTTCATCACTAGAAAAAATTCTCCCACGTTCCTTCCAGAATTGAAGACCATGGCTCTGTGCTGTATTACCATGGTTTGTTTTTTCTGCTTGGTGTTGAACTTCGTAGAAACCTAAATTCAACACACAAATGTGCACTGATTTGTATCTGATTTCTTTCAGTCAACCTAATGTCAATAAGAGCCACCCATACTATTCACACATCAGTATTTGATTTTTCTTTTTTTTTTCCCCAGTGCATAATATCCCATGGTATGAATACACTGCAATTTGCTTATTCATTCTCCTGGTGAGTTTTGTTGAGGTTTTTTTTTTTTTTTTTCAATATGTTTTCTGCATCTCCTAAGTTGATTATATGGTTTCTCATCTTCATTCTGGTAACGGAATTACAGAGACAAACATGGATTCATTTTCACATGTTAAACCCAACTGACATTTCTGGACACAAGGCACTTAGTCATGATGTTGTATTCTTTTTGCATATGGCTGGATGTGATTTGTAAACTGGGCACCTGACTCAAGGAAATTCTCCCTGGGAACCTCGCTTTTAATTATTTCCAAGCAGCAGAGTACAGGTTAAACATAATCTAAAACTGACTTTACAAAAAGAAAGAAAGCACATATTAGACAATGAAATTGAGTACGGAGGAGGTAATTATGTTATGAAACTATGCTTCACTACAAGAGCTCATTGATGTGTCTTTAGCTCAAGTACCTGATATTTTCTTGGTAAACTTCTTAAGGGCTAAGGAATGAAATAAACAGCAGGAGACTTACCCTGATCTTGAATTTAATGTGTGTCTACCCCTACGCCTCCAATCCATCTCTTTGTGAATCCTTTCTCTGTCCCTTACAGATATCCGTATATCTTGGGTCCAGTATGCCAATTTGGGGAAACATCTCCCCCATGATTTATAATTACAATCTTATTCTACTTTATAAAGTTATCCAACAGCCTGAGCACCAAGAGGTAAGCATATCAAGTCTACGCTTCAGCTTTTTATTGGAAAGCTTTGTCCGAATATGTATTACTTGGTTCCTTCCCATTTTGAACAGGTCCTGCCTAGCAACGACTCCCCATTTTTAGAAATATTTTCTTGGAAAAATCTCTCTACAGCTTTGACATATAGACAACCCAGCACTTTTGCATCTAAGAGTCAAATGTATGCAGGATCTGTCAACTCCTCTCTTCTCTGTATTTTTTGAGTGTATTGCCAAGAATCCTTCACACACAGATGATGTCTCAAGTGGTGACATGAATAATGGTTAAGTTCTGTTGAATGTGAAAATACATGATTTGGGCAATAAATTCAACAGACTATTAATGCTTGGTCTATCTTCCCTCCCCTGCAACCTCTCTCTTTCTCACACACACACACACACACACACACACACACACACACACTCTCACACACATAAATAATCCCCAAATTGACTAAACGGAGTGCAGAAGTACCATAATTGTACAGAACAGACCTGAAACGAGAAACTCCCAGGAACATGGAACCAAGCTCTTATCTAACTTTCATATAATGAGGACTTAGAATGAAACACATTTCCAAAATCAAGAGAGAAGAGCCGGTTGCCCCTGGATGGGATGCACGATATTTCCTTATCCCCTTCTTTCTACACTGGATAGAATGTTTCGTTTCGTTGAAGTCAAATGTTCTAAAGAGTGAGGCAGACTGAAGACAGTGATGACAAAGTTCAGGGTAGAGGCACTCCTTAGTCCCTGAGGGTGACATTCAAAATAATATTGCTGTTCTGAGACTTCCCTGGCGGTCCAGTGGTTAAGACTCTGTGCTTCCACTGCAAGAGTCCTGGATTCGATCCCTAGTCGGGGAACTAAGATCCCACATGCCGTGCAGCATGGCCAAAGAATAATAATAATGATAAATATTGCTGTTCTGTAAATTCTGTGGTCTCTTACATTATTACTACACATGAGTGAGGGCTGTGAATCTCATGTTAGAACATGGGTTATGATGCTCCAACTGTAAACACATGCATTTTAAATACCTACACTCATTCTAAAGTCACAGTGACTCAACTATATGTATTCAAAATGTCCAAGTGCCACCAGTAAGATCAACAGTATTTAAGGACTGATTCGTTGAAAGTTGGCTATTTCTGATTTATCTTTCAGGATAGCCATTATCTGCCCTCTTTTTTCTAGATGTGTTTTCTCTTTGATAGGAAAAGAATTTAGATGACACAAAAATAGCTTAACTGGCTCCAAGAGACAAAGCAAATGTTAATCAAAAGGACAAAAACACTGAAGTAAATTTTGCATTTCATATTACATGGATCAAAGTCCAGTGCCTGTGAGGACACGGGGAGGGGGAAGGGTAAGCTGGGACGAAGTGAGAGAGTAGCACTGACATATATACACTACCAAATGTAAAATAGATAGCTAGTGGGAAGCAGTCACATAGCACAGGGAGATCAGCTCGGTGCTTTGTGACCACCTAGAGGGGTGGGATAGGGAGGGTGGGAGGGAGGGAGACGCAAGAGGGAGGAGATATGGGGATATATGTATATGTATAGCTGATTCGCTTTGTTATACAGCAGAAACTAACACACCATTGTAAAGCAATTATACTCCAATAAAGATGTTAAAAAAAAAGGAAGAAAGAAATGCTTTATCACAGTGGTCTAGATGGCATTCGGGATGACATTGTGTTTAAAAGTATGGACATGAAGCCCATGAGTTAAAAAGATTTTCAGAAATTGGTCCTTTGAAGGTCAGAGTTTTAGGAAAACCTTAACCAACTTAATTTGTTTATATTGCCTTTTTAAAGTATATGCAAGAGTCTTATATGGTAACTATATATTTAATTAAGTTGAAAAAAGCTCTTTCAGAAACTCAAATAATATGTGATAAAAGAGATTGTCTCATAGTTTAGTTGGCAGGATTTTTTTCTTTGTTCAGTTGTTTGTAAAACAGGATTGGTCATTAAAATTAATGATTACATTAGAGGCAATAAAATTTACAAATTATAATTAAAGAAAAAAAGTCCACTGCCTGTCATGGTTTTCATCTTTTAAAATAGATTTAAATAGCTCTACAAAACCTAAAGTGGTAAGTCTAAATCTAACAAGCATGTCATTCTAAATAAAATAACAACCATAGCAATAGTAGGAAGAAAGAAGGAGGAGGAGAAGGAGGAGAAGGAGGAGAAAGGTCTAGCATAATATCAGGGAAAACAACAGGAGTTCAAGTGGATTCTGCCAGGTTTGACGTTTACGAGGATCTTTTATTACAAAGGATAAGAGAGGGAACTATGTTTGCACCCCATGGCTGGAGTAATACCCTTCAGCAGTTAAAGTTCATCTCTGTAATTAAATCAACAGGAGTAAGAATTGCCTCTTTGTGGAAAGGTCATACATCACTGCAAAAGGCGGAAATCTCAAGCTTATAGAAGAAACGCTAATTAATTGCCAAACCATTAGGTAGTTCTAACACTCTGCCAGCACACCTAAGAACTTAGAAAGATTCCGGGTAAGATTTTGAAGGAAACATTGACAGAACATAAGGGAACATTATTTATCAATGACAGCATTTCTTCTTCCCTTTTCTTGCTTTAGAATTGATAGGTTTTTACAAATCTAAGGATTCTCTTATCTTATTGGTTTCTGGGAGAAAATGCTTCTCAGAGACAGTCGTGTTGAAGAAGTCAGATAACATAGGAGAATGTACTCTTAAAATTTAAAAACACAAGTAATAATTTGGTAAATTACATTAAGTTAATCAGTATGAATAACTATGAAGTGAAAACATTACAGAAAAAATAAAGTTTCGTGTTTACTATTGAAATCCTATACTCTTAATGTAAAATAGTTTATTGTGGGACTTCCCTGGCGGCGCAGTGGTTGAGAATCCACCTGCCATGCAGGGGACACGGGTTCGAGCCCTGGGATGGGAAGATCCCACATGCTGCAGAGCAACTAAGCCTGTGCGCCGCAACTACTGAGCCTGCGCTCTAGAGCCCGTGAGCCACAGCTACTGAGCCCACGTGCCACAACTACTGAAGCCCGCACGCCTAGAGCCCATGCTCCGCAACATGAGAAGCCACCGCAATGAGAAGCCCACGCACTGCAATGAAGAGTAGCCCTCGCTCGCCGCAATTAGAGAAAGCCCGTGCGCAGCCAAAAATTAATTAATTAATTTAAAAAATAGCTTATGGTAATAAGTTGTCAATGCTACCTCTATTAGAAAATATTTCTGGTTATATATCTTTTAACCCATCACCTAGGAAGGATGGAAAGAAAAAACATAGCTTTCATCCTGAGACAAAGTTCCAGTGCAAATTAGCCAAAATGCTACAACTGTTTAGATGTTTCAAGGTCAGTTGAAGAAATGAAGGATGTCAGCATCAGGATACTAATAACATGAAATTATTTTAAAATGTGTATATCACTGTATGTTTTTAAAAAGAAAATATTTCCAAGTCAAGAATTAGGCACCTAACTATTGAATTAAAAAGAAAGCTCCTACAGATGATTTAGGAAAGGTAAGAATGAAACAAAACCCTTCTTCCTTAGAAATGGATAGATTCTCAGCTAAATGCTACACAAACAGAATGATAGCGAATGGCCAAGTGTTTCATATCTATATATTCATATATATATGAATATATATATATATTTTTTTTTACATGAAATACAGGACTAAATGGTTTTCCAAATTAGGTACTCAGAATGTGGATTCCAAATGCTGCACAGGAGTATTTGCCCTTACAGAACTAATATCCATGAAATTAAAGTGCTTATATTTTTATTTTCATTCCCAACCAAAGATTCACTCTTTTTCCACTGCACTGTAATGTCATAGTTTCTTTCTGTCAGTTATGTACTCACGACGAGGAATAAGCCAACTAAGTGATCTTTAGGACATTAATAAAAACAGCCCTCAGAATAACACAATTTTAACTCTGCTAATCTAAATTACTGAATTAAGTGGGAATAAAAAGTTAACTTAGTTTTTGGTGGCATTGTATTCAATCACGTGTGACCCAGTTAAAGATGAACCTAGAATGTAATACAAGTTTACTGGGAAAGCAAAATATTTCTGGATGGCTTCCAAGCTCAACCTTCATGCTTTTTCACAGAACTCAATTCTGTCTTCACTTTTCCTTTTCCACTTAAATGACTACAATCCAACTATTAATTTCCTGGCAACACTGTGACCAAGCATTTCATTTTGTATTCATTGCCCACATCAGGGCAAAGTAGTTTTTTAGACGCCTACGGCCAACTTCCCTGCCCCCTGATTGCTCGTCAATTTTCCAGGGATTTTGGAGGTATGTTTTTATTTGCCAACACAGTTTTTATTCAGTTAGAAGCAGTGAATCTTACAAAATAAAGAGCTTCTATACTAGCAACAAAGAATTACAATGTGTAATTTTAAAAAGACAGTTTGTATTAATTTTTCAAAAGACATACTTTAGTATCAAATATAGACCTTATATATGATATATACTTATGAATCAATACACATAACTTCACACACAGTGTATACGTGTGGGTATAACCGTATGTGCATATGTGTATACATGAACATATGCATATATATCGTATATATATGTGTACAAAACATAGCTAACACATGACAAAATAATTTAAGAAAAATAAGACATTGTACTGTACAATATTGAAAAAATTAAATATGCCAATAAATACACAATTGGCATGCGTAAGAAGACCCTCCGTCATGAACATCTTTATAAGCGCCACATGGGTGCAATCAAATTCCCCACTGTTTTCTTTGTGAAGCTCAAAGGGAAATTTGTCTCAGACAGGAAACACTGGCTCCTTCCTAGACACTGTGTACATGCCCTTGTGTTATTAAAAATGCCCAAATCTACATGTTTCTTCCTTTACTAGTTGAGGTGGATCCTGAAGCTTCTATAGAAGACCCACAGGCCAAGAACAGAAAACTACCTTCTGAGGAGGAATGAGATCAGAACTTGTCCTACTGTGTGCCAGGTGTCGTAGAAGGTTCTAGTAATAAAGACTATGGTAAGGAAACAGGGATTCGATACTGATTGATCACATGGGGAGATGAGGAGTGAATCCAAAAATCAGTGTGATTCTTGTCTTTGCACAGTACAGGTATTTCAAAAACCGGTGTAAGATAATTCCAACCCCTGGAGGCTTGGGCACTGGACCCCTCTGCCTGCAGGCTCTTGCTCATGGTGCTTTCTTCTCTGCAAGTGCTTTATGACTTTGGGCAACTGCGTCAACCATCTGTCTTGCAATTGTCTTTGTGGGATTGTGTCGATGTCAGTCACGAATGGAGATTCTACCAGAGAACACATGCGTTTGTACCTGTCAAGTATGGGGGAACACACCAACTGCGAGATCGCTTTACAGTAATTTATATCTCAAAGTTCTAGAATCACAGTGCAAGTGTCTATTCTGGCTAACCATGCACTGCCTGGGGATTCAGAGTTTTCTAGGGTACATCATCTTCTCCACTATTTGGGGCCGAGATTATAGATAAACAACTTACTTTGCTATCTTTGGGGAGATGATACATTTCCAATTCACCCTCCCCACACAGTGAAACCCTTTATAATCTCAAGTTTATGGGACTTTTGTATTAGGAACCCTTCATTGACTAAGCTTGGGATTTCATCATCTCTCCCTTGAACTTTCAACTGATGAAAAAAGCTCAGTTCTCCAGATCTGGGTACTGCACTTTAGTTGAATGCGAATGGAATGCTTAATTCTTGTGTTTCTACTTTAAAATATTTAGCATGATTTTTTTTTTTTCTCTTTGAACCTGTGAGTTGAGAATTTGTTATTCATTCCACAATCTGTGTTTGTTTTCATCGGGTTGGTGTATGAAGCACCAAGGATTCTAATCAAGTCAATCTTTAAAAGTCAACAGAACGAAATTAAGATGTGACCCACAATCTGGTTGCATTGAAACAATTGCCATTTATTCTACCACCTGCTAAATGTAACCATTTGTAACAGCATTATTGAGGTATCATTGCTATCCAAAGAACTGCACATGTGTAATGTGTACAATTCAATGAGTTTGGACATAGACGCCTGTGATACCATCGCCACCATCCAGGTAACAGACACATCTAACACATCGCAAAGTTTCCTTGGGTCCCTTTGGTTTAGTTTTGCGGTAAGAACCCTCTCCATGAGATGTACATTCGTAAGAAATGCTGACGCGCACACCACCATCGTGTTAACTAGAGGTGTGTGCTGTACCCAAGATCTGTGGGATGTATTCGTCCAGCGTAACTGAAGCTCTGCACCCTTTGCACGACCGCTCCTCATGCCCGCAGCCCCCAGACACGGGCAACCACTACCGGACTCTCTGCTTCTGTGGGTGACCCTTTTAGAGTCCACGTATAAAGGAGATCGTGCGGTACGTGTGCTTCTCTTATCAGCTTATTTCACTGGGCATAATGTCTTCCAGCATCATTCATGCTGTCACACATGGCAGGAGTTCCTTCTTTTTTGAGGCTGGATAGCATTTAAAATGTGTAATCAGTGTGACTGTGTGTGTACGCACACACGCTGGTCATTTGCCTCTTTGCTCTGAGAGCCATCCTCACCCTCAGCTTGCTCTGTCTGCAGGCGCCAGGCTCTCCTGCCAACTGGCATCTTATTGTCACCAACAGGAGGCGGAGGTAGGGCACGGGAAGGACAAAGGAGGTGAGAACCCAGATACTGCTTTGCATCTGCTCTTCAAGAAGCTATGCCATCTGCAGCTCTGTCCCAACGCCTGCCACTTAGGTCCAGTACCCAGACTCCCTCGGGCGGCTCATGCCTGGAAAGGCTCCCCATCCCCAGTGGAGCTTTCCAGCTCTCTCAATACATTGGCAAACAGCTTCCAACATGTAATTCTCCTCTTCAGCTAGCTGGTGTAGGTCCTGTTTTTCTGACTGGGTCATGAATGACATACTCTGTACTCTGAATTGCTATTTTAATTCATGCAACTTTACAGAGTTGCTCAGCCACTGGTAGAAATTCCTATTAGCCCTGGAATTAATTAGGCATGTAATGAAAAGGACCCATGGTATTCTGAGATTCTTCACCTCTTACCCATGATAACCATTTGTCCAGATCAATAACCTGTCAGTTTAGTAATTTCCCAGAGACACTAGATCCTTTTGTGTAAATAATGAGCAACGTTAATATCACAAACTTATAACATCTGTATGTCTAGAACCCTTTCTCCCTAGATTCAAGTCTCCACGCAACCAAACAAAAAAATTACGGTGACTTAAAAGCAATCCGTTTTCATTAAAAAATGTGTATTACTGGCAATTTGAGAACTATAAATTTTATTTAGGTGATCTTTTAACATGAGGGCTACTGTATTGCCAAATATTAAATAATTTTTTAAAACGTTCTAATTTTCTAGTTAATTCGTCATTTGAAAGATGGATTAAACTCATATCTTAAGAAGTGAAGTTTGATTAGATAATGAAAGTCAATTTCCCAACAAATATAAGTTAATATCCTTAAGGAATTTATGCCAATATACAAAACAGAGTAGAATTTTAGGATGCCAAGTCCTATCTGCATGAACATTGCTACTTGTTTGTCAGTGAGAGAAGTAATCACATCTTTCTCTTTGGAGCTTCATAGATATTCAAGGGATGCTCCCAACTCCCTCTCACTTTGTTTTCTCTCTGTAGATGTCAGCAATGCTGATTTTATGTCATGGAACTTGTCTCACTGCCTTGTACATATATCTTTTCTAATAATTCAACACCAGTAAAAACCCTAGACCACAACGGGGAAGTCGCATTGTTTAGTTTTTACACATGAATTCCATGAATTCTTCCAAAACGTGTATTTTGAATACACGTAATTGGCGTCATTGTCAGAGAGTTCTATTTTAAATGTTTAAGTGTTGAGGAATTCATTTTGGTTCTGCAACTCCAGAGTGGTATTTAACACTATCATAAAAAAACAAATCGCAACGTAAATTTAGAGGATTGTGTTTCGTATACACGTCTCTGTCACACGCCTTATGGTTTACACATGAATAGCATTAAAGTCGTTTGCAATATATTTGCCTATGGGTTTTATGTCCCTCACGAGCTTGCAAAATATTTGTGAGCACATCAAATCTTAGTCACCTCTATGGAGCAAGAAAACTTGGTATCTAACCTTGTTCCATCCAAAGTTTCAGAGAGGAGCCCTGGTGAGCATATGCAAAGAAGAGAGAAATCTGGAAAATGAAGTATTCTGAGGGGAGAACCCAGAAAGCTCATTCAGAAAAAATGAATCAGTTTGGAAAAAAGCAAATGTAACAGGTGTTGGTAGGTACTGCTGAAATGATTTCCCAATTCTGGCCATTCCTCAAAAATGTAAGGAAAAAAAGAAAACTTAAGTCATGAAAATCTTGGGGATTATATGACATGTATCAGGCAGAACTGCTCTGCTGATGATTTACAAGAACTTGACAGAGAGAGAGAAGATGGTCTTCAGGACTGAGTTAGACTACCTTGGTTCCAAGAAAAAAAGGTACTATTTCAGATGACCTAATACTCTTAAAATATGAACATGTATTCCCATATGCTAAAACACTGGCTTTTGTAAGATAACACAATTTTGGATTTTATCTGACATTTCTGGATAGTCCTTCTTGGACCCCACTGTAGGATGCTCTCCCTTTGCCAGATCTTAAACTTTCATTTTTTTCCTAGAACTGGTTTCTTTAAACCCAGTCTCACTGGGCAGTTCAATTCAATCCTTTCAAGGATCGTCTAAAAATGGACAACTTTCCTTTCTGGAAATCTTATGTGCTACACACCAGACACATAACTCTCTCCTTAAATCTATTATCTAGAATACTTAATAGATCTGTATCTTGCAGAGACAGCAAAAAGCTGGTCTGACAATGTCTCTCTTAGTAAGTGTTTCTACCCCATGGATATTTATTGTTATAAGTGATATGTTAGATTGGTTTTGCCACATTTTTTTTTGCTTTCAAGGGTTTGTCTTTGTTTCAATGAAGTATTTTTTTTCTTCTGAGTTGTGTGTACTGAACTCTTTTATCTCTTCTGTCCCTCCTTCCCTTTAGACCAGTGGCCCCCATCCTTTTTGGCACCAGGGACCGGTTTTCTGGAAGACAATTTTTCCATGGACTGGTGAGGGAGGATGGTTTCAGTATGATTCAAGCACATTACATTTATTGTGCACTTTATTTCTATTATTATTACATAGTAATAGATAATGAAATAACTATACAAGTCACCATAATGCAGAATCCCTGGGAGCCCTGAGCTTGTTTTCACTTGCCACTCACTGAGAGGGTTTTGAGGTGAGTCTGCAAGCAACTGATTTATTATGGTCTCTGTGCAGTCAAACCTCTCTGCTAATGATAATCTGTATTTGCAGCCGCTCCCCAGCACTAGCGTCACCGCCTTAGCTCCACCTCAGATCACCAGGCATTAGATTCTCCTTGGGAGCGCGCCACCTAGATCCCTCTCGTGGGCAGGTCACAGTAGGGTTTGTGCTCCTATGTTATATCCTTATGTTCTTTATCTGTCTCTTTTTCCTCTTTTCTGTTTTCTTCGTTTAATTTTATTTGCTTTGTTAAATTATCAGGTTGAGTCTCTTTCAGCTCACTTAGTAGTTACTTAGTTTACAGATTCAAAATTGTACTCAATTTGTTGAAATGAAAAATAAAATAGCATCTCTTTCCTACTTCTTATGAAGAATAAAGAAATTAACTTTGGTTATTGGAAAGTCTCATTTTAAACACTTTTCACATAAGTCTGCTTATTTTTTTTACATTATGTTATTTTTCTTTGGAGATAAAACAAATAAATCCCTTACTATATAGCTATGGCCTATAATAATTTAGTTTTAGGAAGCACTTCTATTATTTTATAATTGTAACATTTACCGACTGTGATATTAGTGTATTACCAAGATACACCAATATATAGGTAACTCAAATTATTTAGGTTTTCAGGAAAAATAAACTGAAGACTTGCTTAAATGAGATTATGATAAGATCAAAATATGGCCAATAACAATTTATAAAACAGAATCATTACATATAACTAATTTTTACAAAAAGTATCTGGGTAAATATATTATGTGAGCTTTTACTTCTATAATAATTCACACTAAGTATTTTTAAAAAGAGAAAAATATTGAAGTACAATTTTCAGTTGTTTCTTATAAACTACTAGCCAAGGCCATTAAGCAAACTTATATTTGAATCATTTTTCTTTGTGACTTACAGGTTCACTCAGAAAACAAAGAAAGAAATAACACAGTATGTGTATATATATGCATACATATTTGTTAAAAAGCCAAAACACTTAAAGTATAAGGAATAATATGTCTCTTCTAGAAATCTAAATTTTTCTTGTTTACATATATATAAGCCCTTATTAATCTTTATAAGCCAATCAGAATAGGTGCTCAATTAAATTTTAAGGAAACCTATAATCTAATTCATTAGTTACCTTCTAAATTATTCAAAGTTTAGCATTCTTTTTCTCAAAAAATATTTCAAGGTAGTAAAGTGGAAAACTTTCTATCAAATTCCAAAGAAAGCTAGGATAACTCATTTTGATAAAACAGCAGGTATCTATTAGAAAGGTTAATCAGTTAAAGAAACAAATACACATAATTCAGCACAAATAAAAGTTCCTTTATGATTACTTTCTAAAGCTGCCATGTCATTCTCTTCACCATTATAATAATGGCATTTATTTTCATGAGTTTTTATAAAGGGCTTAATGAACCTAAGATTTGAGGAATTATAAATATTGGTTTAATTGGCTATTAGAGACCCCTATTTTGAAAATTGTAATTTGAAAATTGTAATTGTATGTAATTTCTAAAGACATATGTTTCTCTTCTCTGATTTCTTTGGCCTCATTTCAAAAGTCTTGGCATGATCTTCATTTATAATTACTGAATTGTTTACATTATTCACTGTCCTTGTCAAAGATCATTCCACTCCTGGGTATATATCCAAAAAAACCAAAAACACTATTTTGAAAAGATACATATACCCCTATGTTCATAGCAGCACTATTTACAATAGCCAAGACATGGAAGCAACCTAAGTGCCCATCAACAGGTGAATGGATAAAGAAGATGTGGTACATATATACCATGGAATATTACTTAGCCATGAAAAAGAATGAAATAATGCCATTTGCAGCACCATGGACGGACTTGGAGGGCATTATGCTTAGTGAAATAAGTCAGGCAGAGAAAGACAAATACTGTATGATAGCACTTATCTGTGGAATCTAAAAATCACAACAAACTAATGAATATAACAAAAAAGAAGCAGAATCATAGATACAGAGAACAACCTAGTGGTTACTGGGGGGGGGAGAGGGGAGGGGGGAGGGGTAATATAGGGGTAGGGGATTAAGAGGTGCAAAGCATTAGGTATAAAATAAGCTACAAGGATATACTGTACAACCCAGAGAATATAGCTAGTATTTTATAATAACTATAAATGAAGTATAACCTTTAAAGATTGTGAAACACTATACTATATACATGTAACTTATATAATACCGTACAGCAACTATAGTTCAATTAAAATAAATAAATAAAAATAATAGCTTGGTGGTGTTGGACTGAAAACCAAACAAAAAGATCATTCACTGAATGTTCGATTTAGTTTTTCTTCTGTTCTAAGGACCCCCACCGCCATGTGTAGGAACAGAGTTTTTTAGGGCCTAAAGGTTCTTCTGGATTGATTGCAAATCAAGATCATTCTACTTTGTAGACATTGATAATAATTAACACCACAATGCGTAAACGTGAAAACGAAGGCTTGCAGGGGAGCAGCAAACTCTGAGGCTTTTAGGGTTAGAGAGACTTACGTTGGTGCGTGAGTGTGAATGCAGACGTGGGGTTTCTTCAGTCTGCACATTTCATCCTTGCTGACTGCACTAATGTACCCCTGATGCCTGAAAGCAGCGCACCCCGTGAGCAATAGTAATTCTAGGGACTCTATTCTGTGAAGACACCCAAGCGTGTTGTTGCTCAACATCCTCACTGCTGAGAAGTGTCTTGCTTGGAATTAAATACACAACAGGGATTCAAAGTGGGGGGGGGTGTCAGTGTTTCTAAATGGTTAGGGTTGTACACAATGCTTGCGGTTATTGTTATTGAATGCCCTCCATAAGCATAATATTTTTCAAAATTTTGGTGGCTCTGAGTTAAACTTTACGATCAACAACGAGAAGCTGGAGGTCGTCGCGGATAAAAGTGCCCGCCAATGTCAACATCTATCTCATCGGTCCTGGTTCTCCGTCTTGGACTAGACCTTGTCTGAAAGGCTGAGTCTCTAAAGAGGAAACTGAGTGACTCTGTGACCTCATGGGTCAGGCATGGTGCCATCTACTGAGACATATGACGAGTGAATAAACGGTAAAAATGGGGTCATTAGGATAAAAAAGAGAAATAGGTGTGTGGTCCTAGGAAGAGAAAAGGAAGAAGGGAGCAGTTGCTTGAACACAGGACGAAATGTGTGCCAGAAATGGTGATGAATAACGGCATGGTTTTGTTTTCTTCATTTGTTTTGTTTTTAGTATGAAGATGCCTGTTTTATTATGTTTTTATTAAGGTATAATTGATTTATAATGTTTCAGGTGTACAGCAAAGTGATTCCGTTATATATACACATATATATTCTTTTTCAGATCCTTTTCCATTATAGGTTATTACAAGATATTGAAAATAGTTCCCTGTGCTCTACAGTAGGTCCTTGTTGCTTATCTATTTTATATATAGGAGTGTGTATCTGTTAACCCCAAACTCCTAATTTATCCCTCCCCCATCATCCCCTTTGGTAACCATAAGTTTGTTTTTATGCCTGTGAGTCTGTTTCTGTTTTGTAAATAAGTTCATTTGCATCATTTTTGTTTTCAGATTCCACATAGAAGAGATATCACATTATATTTTTCTTTCTCTGTCTGACTTACTTCACTTAGTATGACAATCTCTAGCGCCATCCATGTTGCTGCAAATGGCGTTGCTTCATTCTTTTTCATGGCTGCGTAATATTCCATTGTATATATGTACCACTTCTTCTTTATCCATTCGTCTGTCGATGGACATTTAGGTTGCTTCTGTGTCCTGGCTATTGTAAATAGTGCTGTAATGAACATTGGGGGTAAATGTATCTTTTTGAATCATGGTTTTCTCTGGATATATGCCCAGGAGCAGGATTGCTGGATCATATGGTGGCTCTATTTTTAGTTTCTTAAGGAATCTCCATATTGTTTTCCACAGTGGCTGCACCAACTTATATTCCCACCAACAGTGTAGGAGGGTTCCCTTTTCTCCACACCCTCTCCAGCATTTATTTTTTGTAGACTTTTTAATGACGGCCATCCTGACTAGTGTGAGGTGGTACCTCACTGTAGTTTTGATTTGCATTTCTCTAATAATTAGCGATGTTGAGCATCTTTTCATGTGCCTGTTGGCCATCTGTGTGTCTTCTTTGAAGAAATGTCTATTTAAGTCTTCCGCCCGTTTTTTTGATTGAGTTGTTTGTTTTTTGGTTACTGAGTTATATGAGCTGTTTCTATATTTTGGAAATTAATCCCTTGTTGGTCACATCATTTGCAAATATTTTCTCCCAGTACATAAGTTGTCTTTATTTTGTTTACAGTTTCCTTTGCTGTGCAAAAGCTTATAAGTTTGATTAGGTCCCATTTGTTTATTTTTGCTTTTCAGGAAATGTGCTTTTCAATCTTCCATAACTACCTTTAAGTTCATGAACTCCCTCTATTTCCTTTCATTACAACTGTCATCCTGAATGCTACTCACTTTAATTAATGCTCCACACACTGAAAAGCATTCCAGGATCCCTAATCTCTCAAAGTATAAAGTCTCCAGGTTTGCATTCATGACAAGTAAATGAACAGCTGGCTCTAGTGGGATGAAAGGCCCAGGAGGAATGAATTGTAATAATAGCCTTACCTTTTGTGACTCTCTGAAAGTAGCATATTCAAGACATGTGGAAAATATGATCAGACTACACATGAATCCAAACTGGATTCTCCAATAGTCAATATTGCTCAAAGACCTTTTGGAATTTTTAAAAATTAGTTGCAGTTTTTTTTTTTTTTTCCAGCAGAGAAGATCATTTTGGAGATAACGAAAAAAGAAAACCATGTGACTTCCCTGGTGGCACAGTGGTTAAGAATCCGCCTGCCAATGCAGGGGATACAGGTTCGAGCCCTGGTCCGGGAAGATCCCACATGCCGCAGAGCAACTAAGCCTGTGCACCACAACTACTGAGCCTGCACTCTAGAGCCCGTGAGCCACACCTACTGAAGCCCATGCACCTAGAGTCCTTGCTCTGCAACAAGAGAAGCCACCACAATGAGAAGCCCGCACACCGCAACGAAGAGTAGCCCCCGCTCGCCGCAACTAGACAAAGGCCATGCAGAGCAACAAAGACCAAACGCAGCCAAAAATTAATTAAAAAACAAAACATTTTCAAGCTCCAAACCCCGGTAAATTTATCTAGTATACGTGCATTAATTTTGTTTCACTTATGGACAAAAGAAGGGAATCAAAATGAGGAGTTTTTCATTGGAGTGCAGGGAGGACATACACACACACACACACACACACAATTAAACAGCTTGGATCACCAAAGAGAGAGATATTTAAGCTCATCTCTGGAGCAACCCCAAAGCAGAAGTATCACTTCCACTGAAGGTTTTGAGTTTATTTTTTTTCTTACATTTTCAAGAAACCTTGAGGATGTGCTTGCCTGGCTTCACTTTCTGCTCTAGAGAGATTCTCACCTCTGAGAATAAGGCTATTTAAATGTTCAAGATTCTCAGCAAGTTGCAATTGTTTGGACGCAGTGACTTTAAAGTTTACAAAAGGAGGAAATGTGAAAAAGTCTTTTGTTAACTTGTGTCAACGACACCAACTTGAAAGCTAGTAACTCTGTTTTGTTTCCTGAACACAAAGTCCTGGGCTCCATGGTGTTCTTTATGTCAAGATGAGAGTCGTCTTAACTTCAAATATTTCCCTCTCCTTCCTTTTCTTCTCAGAGATTCAAATGTTTGGTCCTCACTCCCCTTTCACCTTCTCATGATTTATTCATTATTTTGGATGTGGATCTTTTATATTGTCCACACCTCCATCACCCACTGTATAATTCCTCATTGGAAAACAGTATGGAGGCTCCTCAAAAAAATTAAAAATAGAACTACTGGGACTTCCCTGGTGGTCCAGTGGTAAAGAATCCACCTTCCAATGCAGGGGATGCAGGTTCAGTCCCTGGTCAGGGAACTAAAATCCTACATGCCACAGGGCAACTAAGCCCTTGCGCCACAGCTATTGAGCTCACGCACCTCAACGAGAGAGCCCGCAAGCTGCAAAGTACAGAGGCCACGTGCCACAACTAGAGAGAAGCCTGCATGCCGGAACTAGAGAGAAACCTGAGCAGACCACATGCCGTAATGAAAAGATCCCACATGTCTCAACAAAGATCCTGTGTGCCACAACTAAGACCTGACACCCCCAAAAAAGAAAAAAGGGAAAAATAAATAAATATAAAAGAAATAGAACTACCAAATAAAACAGCAGTTTACTTCTGGGTATTTATCTGAAGGAAACAAAATTATCATGTCCAAGAGATATCTGCATCCCTATGTCCATCGCAGCACTGCTCACAATAGCCAAGACGTGGAAACAACCTACGTTTCCACCTACAGATGAATGGATAAAGAAAAAATTGGAATATTATTCAACCACTGAAACTAAGTGAATCTTGCCATTCGTGACAACATGGATTTACCTTGAGGGTCTTATGCTAAAGTGACATAAGTTAGAGAGAGACAAATACTGTAGGGTCACACTTACATATGGAATCAAAAAGCAAACAAACAAACTCATGGAAAAAGAAATCAGATTTGTGGTTAGCAGAGACAGGGTGGGTGGTTGGCGAATTGGAGAAAGGTGGCGAAAAGATACAAATTTTCAGTTATAAGATAAATAAGCAATGGAGAAATAATGTACAACATGATGACTATAACAAAGCTGTATGGCCTATTTGAGAGTTGCTAAGAGTAAATCCTAAAAGTTCTCATCACAAGGAAAAAAACATTTTTTTCTTTTTCTTTTCTTATATCTCTGTGAGATGATGGATGTTAATGAAACTTATTGCAGTAATTTTTTCACAACATGTGTATCATTACACTGTACACCTTAAACTTGTACAGTACTGTATGTCAGTTTTATCTCAATAAAACTGGAAGAAAAAAAATTCATGCCATGTCCTGTAGCTTTGTTATTATCATACAGATAATATAACTAAAAATTCCAAGTTCTCTCTTACACTGAGAGTACATATGCTGCATCTAATTTTTCCTATTTGTTTGTTTTTAAATTTTCAAGTGACTGAGAAAAATCTCTTACTTGCTGGTTAAAAGTAAAGACGGTGGAAGTGGGATAAAAAAGCATATGCAGGAGCATGTCTGCAAACATATATCATCTAAACTGTGGTTTCAAATCCTCACATAAGCAGGAACATTCAAATATTTAACATTTCAAGTTGTAGAAACTTTACGGCATGAAACCAAAACAAACAAGTCAAAAATTGAAGGTTGGCTAAACAGTAATAAACACACTAATTATGTACATTTTATATTGCATAATGCCAACCATTAATCTTTTTTAATCTTTTATAATCTTTGATAAAGGAAGTGAAATAATTCACAAAACTATTCAAATATAGAGAACACATTGTAATTCATTCTGATGTTGAAAGCAAAGATGTCTGCATCTAATCTGTCCTACCATGACTATATTCTGTAACATGGTCATGAAATAGATGGATGTTCTATCCAACCTACAGGAAGAAGTCCATAGACTTACCTATGGTTGGGGACATTTTTACATCACTTTCACAATTAGTGATTCCTCAAATAATTTTGTTGTTTCTAGAGTTTTGGTCATGGCACTCTTTGCCTTCCCTCTGTGACCAACTTTTCTGTAAATAGATTCACCCAGTTGTAAACACAAAGGTACGTGTACATCTGAGAGAGAGAGAGAGAGAATTAAAGAGAAATGAGTGATGAAATAAAAGTTGTTAGAAATCCATGGGGATGTTTACAGCTGAGAACATTTGTGCACAATGTCTTTCTCTTTATCGAATCCAATTAGCTCAGGATTCAAAATGTGTAACTTAATTACTGAATTTTCCAGTGGAGAAGTAAGCTTAAAGTATTTATGTTCAAAATTTAAATGAATTGAAAATACACTTGAGGGGACTTCTCTGGTGGTACAGTGGATAAGACTCTGCGCTCCCAATGCAGGGGGCCCGGGTTTGATCCCTGGTAGGGGAACTAGATCCCGCATGCATGCTGCAACTAACAGCCTGCATGCCGCAACTAAGAAGCCCATACGCTGCAACTAAAGATCCCACATGCCGCAACTAAGACCCAGTGCAGCCAAAATAAATAAATAAATAAAATTTTTTTGTTTAAAAAAGAAAGAAAATACACCTGAGTCTAAAAAATTGAATATAATCATGTCGATAACTTCTGATCAGTCTAATGGATTGAGATGATAGGGAGTATTCTGTTCTCATTTCAAACATAAACAAATACTGAAAAAAAAATAACAAAATATATAGGTCATGAACTCAATATCAAGGAAGGAAATTCTGTAGTTGTTGGACATTCCGACAACTCCAAGACAGACCTGTAAGAGTGTGCTGAAGCCAAGAGACCCATGGAAGAAATGGACAATTATTAGGTGTTAACAGGTAGAAGCTGAGACCTCACCACTACATGCAGAGTAAGTATAGGCAACCTGTCCTATGAGTATGGGGATTTTAAAATTCTTATTTGTTATTAGCATTGTTATTTTGCAGTAAGCCTTGAGGTGTGAGAATTTTCTCTATTGATCAACCATAAGAAGACAGAAATTTTCAAAGACGTCTATTTGAAAGTATCTGAGAGGTACCAAGATGGTGAGGATTTGAGTGACCAGTAGAGGTTAACTCAACCTCTGACACAAATTCAACCCTCAAGGTATTAATGACTCATCAGTGGCACTGAAATAAGCATTGCCTGAGTCTGAGGACCAGAGGATAGCCAGTGACATTTACTGTGTAGCTGGAGGACAAAAATTGGACAGGGGAGCCTGCCTTGGAGCAGGGATCTGGTAAAAAATAAAAAAAAATCCCAAGCTTCATTCTGGGACCCTGATGAGCTATATCATAAGATTAGTGATGAATCAGAAATAGATTAAAAAATGGGTCTTGGTAAGGAATGAAAACTAGCCTTAAATCTGTCCATATGATGCAATTAGATCAAGCAAAAATAAACCCTCTTTGAAGGAAGATCACACCATCCCAAGGCAAATTTTGTTTCTGAAAATTATTTTAAACAATGCCAACATTAAAACAATGTACCAGAGATACAAGGAAACACTAACGAATGGCTGAAAACCAAGATAAATGTGGAGAGGCAAAAACAAAAAGCAAAAAACAAAAAACTGCAACCAATCCAGGTATTATACATATCAGAATAGGAGTTTTAAATACCTGTGATTACCACCTTCACTAAGGTCAGTATCACCAGTAATAATACATATCAACATGATGAATCCCGTGATTGGACAGGCTGAAGATATAGCATCATTTCTGGAGTATTTTTGCCCAAAATGCATACCTGCAGTCTGTACAATCATAAGAAAACATCAGACAAACCAAAATTGAGGGAGATTTGACAAAATAACTGATCGATATTACTCAAAATGGTTAAGGTCATAAAAAACAAGGAAAGACTGAAGATTATTACAGACTGTAGGAGATTGAAAAGAAATAAAAATTAAGTGCATTTTGGGATCTTGGTTAGGAGTCTGGAATAGAAAAGGGACATTAGTGGAAAATTTGGTGAAATACAAATACATTTTGCAATTTAGTTAATAGTGTCGTACAAGGTTAATTTCTTGTTCTTGATAATTGTACTAAAGTTACATAACAAATTAAGGGAAGTGGGATGAGAGAGAGATGGAAACTCTACATTTTGTAACTTTTCTTTTTTGTATTTCTGTAAAGCTAAAATTGGTTTATAATTGAAAATTTTAAAATAAAAAGCCTAACACCTTGGTCAAAACAGTAAATATGACAGTGTATATCAAAAAAATCTGTGATTAGTATGTTCAAAAACTCAGATGGTTAGTAATATCAACAGAGCAAAGGGAAACATAAAATATGGGTTAGAAATTCTAGAATTGAAAACAAAACTAATGAATAAAATTGACAGGACAGCAGTTACAGTAGAAGACAGAATTAATTAGTGGAAAGAAGCACTGAAAGACAAAAGAAAGGAAACTTGAGGGAAAAAGAATGACATACAAGACACAGAAAAGTGATGCCACACACATGCAACTGGAGGTCCAGGATGGAAGAAAAAGAAGAGGGGAGAATCAGTATTTGAAAAGATAATCTCTAAGAATTTCTCCACACTGTTTCCTGGAATTAAGCCCAAGTCCAGGAAGCCATATGAACCCCAGGAAAGTTCAATATAAACAAATAAACACCCAATAAAAAACAGGTTTAAAAAAAAGACAAAGAACACCTAAAAGATATCGCAGTAACAAATGACACCTTTAAAAGAAAATAATGACTTACGTTAATTTATCCATAAGACTGTGAATTTTTGACTCAAAGATAGGTAGAAGAAAATGAAAAATATCTATAGACAAGTAACACATGATGGAGTTTGGACCACAGATCCTAAGGAAAGCATGTGATGGCATAAACAGTAGAGGAGATTTGGGTACCTCCACAGAAACAAACAAACAAAAACAAAACATTTCATCTCACACCAAAAAAAAAATTGATCTGAATATCTTTTAACATTTTATAACTTTTATGTTCAGTTGTAATGTCCTTTCTTTTTTTTTAAATTTTTATTTTATATTGGAGAATAGTTGATTTACAGTGTCAGTTTCAGGTGTAGAGCAAAGTGATTCAGTTGTACATAGACAAGTATCTATTCTTTTTCAAATTCTTTTCCCATTAAGGTTATTAAAGAATATTAAGCAGAGTTCCCTGTGCTCTACAGTAGGTCCTTGTGGGTTATCAATTTTAAACACAGTAGTGATCTGAATTTTAGATGTACACAGGAAAGCTTAACAATGATTACTTGGATGACATATTCTTGAACAAGGATGATATTTTCTTGAAAAAGGATTAAAGTTGTTTTTTTTTTTTTTAAGGAACACACTCAAGAAAGCTTTTTGCTATTCAAATGAGTAAGTTCATCAGGCGAGATGAAAAAAAAGTTATAGACATCTGCTGTATAACATGGTGTTTGTAGTTAAGAATACTGAACAAACTTAAAATTTTGTGAAGAGGGTAGATCTCATGTTTTTTGTTTTATTTTGTTTTTTGTTTTTAACACACACAACTTTACAGAAAAGGAAAGGAGTGATAAACTGAACCACTACTTTCAACATTTAAAACGTTTGATTTTCCTCTAATTCGAAAAGATACACACATCCGTATGTTCCAAGCAGCACTATTTACAATAGAAAAGACATGGAAGGAACCTAAATGTCCATCAACCAATGAATGGATAAGGAAGATGTGGTACATATATACAATGGAATATTACTCAGCCGTAAAAAAGAACGAAAATAATGCCATTTGCAGCCACAAGGATGGACCTGGAGATGATCATACTAAGTGAAGTCAGACAGAGAAAGACAAATATCACATGATATCACTTATAAGTGGAATCAAAAAAATTATACAAATGAACTTATTTACAAAACAGAAACAGACTCACAGACACAGAAAACAAACTTATCGTTACCAAAGGGGAATGGGGGAGGGATAAATTAGCAGTTTGGAATAAGCAGATACAAACTGTTATGTATAAAATAGGTAAAAAACAAGGACCTACTGTATAGCACAGGGAACTATATTCAATATCCTGTAATAAACCATAATGAGAAAGAATCTGAAAAATATATATACAATGAGTATATATATATATACAAATATATATATATATAAAGAACTGAATCACTTTGCTGTACACCACAAACCAACACAACATTGTAAATCATGTATATTTCAATTTTCAAAAAACAAAAAAGGAAAAAAATGTTTGGTTTTCAATCCACACCATTAAATCATGAAAGTACCAGCTACTAAAAAGAGATATTTGCAATAATATTTAATATTAGATATTCCCAACAAAGTGCTCATATCCAGCATTTGTAAAACATTGTTTTGTATAAATTATAAAAAGACAGACTACTTAATAAACAATAAAATAGGCACTTCACTTAGTAAGATATTAAAATGCCATTCTTAGTCATCTGTGTAATATACGTGAAAACCATATACAGACGTCATCTCCCAGAGTAACTGAAATTAAAAAGACTGACCATCTCAAGCACTGGCAATAATGATACGGAATAAATGAAATCTCTCCCATGCTGATGCTTTACATTGCAATTGGAAGAGTCACCTAAAACTCTTTTAGCAGCATCAACAAAGCTGAAAATAAGCATATCCTATGACCCAGACATTCTATTCTTACACAGATAAAATTATAGTAGTATAGGCAGATAGCTGTATATTATTCCTTTATGTTAGGATTTTAACTTGTCTATGTTTTATAGGTAAATATGTAAAACACGTGCACACATACAAACTTACTAAGATTGAAACTGCACATATATTCTTTGTAAAGAAACATATCCTTTCAATAAAATCTACCTCCAGGTGAGCCAACAAAGAAATAATATCTTACAGAAAAATTATCTGACTTCCATGTCATTTAATTAGCATTAACCAATAATACAATAATGGTGAGAACTAACAAATTCAAACACATTTTCTCCCAGAGCTTCAAGGGGGAAATCCGAGGGGGAAAGACAAAATAATTACAATTTAACTCTGAATGTACAATATATACAAATTTAGATCCAGCAGTGATTAAAAGGAAAAAATCAAAACATATGAATAGCTAAAGGGTAACAGTAATTTAAACAAGTGGAGATCAGCATGTCCATTTCATAAATTACATCATTTAATAAAATTACTTCAAGTTTATTTTATTATAATTGGATATATGTAGCCTCACATTCTTAAAGGATACCCACATGGGACAGGAGATGAAAAACACGATCTTTCAAAAATTGTATTTTCTTTAATGGTTAGAATATTAATAGAGCTATTTGAAGACTGCAACTCTCATTTGAAATAGACCGCATTAGACATTCGTTCAACATTTCGAAGAATGTGTAAACAGATTAAGTAATGTCCGCATTATAATTGCGAAGATAATAACTCTAGCGTTCTAATGGTCACTGCTAAATCAAACACATGGCCCTTCACCCCTAAAAGAGATGAAATGTTTAGTTATCAAGTTGGCAATGACTGTATTCAAGGGAATAGCAAATGACTTCTTTCTATTTAGCAACATTTTGCTATTTAGTTTTAAGGGATATTGGGTTTGCTTTATAATGCTCACCTCAGCAAGTGGCAATTATGTAAATATCTGTGCTTGATGACTGTGTTCCTTCCATCACCCTTATTCTAAACAGAAATGACCAATAAAAGAAAAGCAAACATTTAAACCATTTCATTGACTCCAAGACGACTATTCCAGGGGCCAGTGGAGATGAGCAGAAAAGGTGATTAAGTTAACTATATACCCTGAGAAGTCATTTTAATATAAGCTTTCTCTGAAGAAATGAAGTTCACAGCATGAATTTGTAGATTCAATCCCCTGTCACCCACCTCCATTGTTTGGGGTCCTTTTCAGAATTTCCATAAAGGATGCTCTGCTGTAACACAGAGGCTCTAAGATTCTGTGGGTCAGACAGGATGGAGAGCCGTTGGTCTTTGATTTAACGACTCGGATTCAGAAGTGGGCTCGCAGGGCAGGCTGAGAAGCTGGCTCTCTAAAGCAGGTATTCCACCGACTCTGGCTTTTTCCACGTTGGTTTCTGACCACAAGGAGGAGTCGGCTTAACCATCCCTTGAATGTTTCACATTCCTCTTACATTTCACCCACCTGAGATTTTTGTCTGCTGTGAAAAGTACGGAAATCAGCACCAAACTCTGGTTAAGGATATGAATCAAAAGGAACCCTCGGGCTTCCCTGGTGGCGCAGTGGTTGAGAATCTGCCTGCCAATGCAGGGGACACGGGTTCGAGCCCTGGTCTGGGAAGATCCCACATGCCGCGGAGCAACTGGGCCCGTGAGCCACAGCTACTGAGCCTGCGCGTCTGGAGCCTGTGCTCCGCAACTAGAGAGGCCGCGATGGTGAGAGGCCCGCGCACTGCGATGAAGAGTGGCCCCCGCTTGCCACAACTAGAGAAAGCCCTCACACAGAAACGAAGACCCAGCACAGCCATAAATAAATAAATTAATTAATTAATAAAAAAAACAAAAAAAAACAAAAACATAAAAAAATAAAAATAAAAAAAAGGAACCCTCACTTATTGCTGGTGGGGATCCAAACTGGTGCAACCTCTTTGGAAAACAGTTAACCAGTTTCTTACCAAACTAAACCTATTCTTACCATAAAGCCAAGCAGTTGCACTGCTTCGTATGTATGCAACGGAGTTGAAAACTTAATGTCCTCACCAAAAACCTGCACATGGGTGTTGATAGCAGCTTTATTCATAATTGCCAAACTTTGGAAGCAACCAAGACATCCTTCAGGAGGTGATGGATAAATGAATGGTGGTCCATCCAAACAACGGAAAATTATTCAGCACCAAAAAGAAACACGGTATCAAGCCAGGAAAAGATACGGAGGAACCTTAAATGCATATTAGTAAGTGAAAGAAGCCAACCTAAAAAGGCTGCATCCTGTGTGATTCCAACTCTATGACATTCTGGAAAAGACAAAACTATGGAGACAGTAAAAGGATGCCAAGGACTGGGGGAGGGAGGGATGAGCGGGCAGAGCACAGAGGATTTATAGGGCAGTGAAACTACTCTGTATGATGTCATAATGATGGATACATGTCACTATACACTTGTCCAAACCCATGGAATGTACAACATCAAGAGTGAACCCTAATGTAAACTGTGGCTTTGGGTGATAATGACGTGCCAGTGTAGGTTCATCGATTGTGACAGATCCACCATCTGGTGGGGATGTGGATCATGCGGGAGGCTGTCCATATGTGGGAGCAGGGTGTGCATGGGAAATCTCTGCACCTTCCTCTCAATTTTGCGGTGAATCTAAAACTACTCTAAAAAATAAAGCCCGTTAATTAAAAAATATTTCATGGGTAAATATCGATACAATCCTATCTGGTGCGCAGAGGGACAAATGAAATGAAACATGAGGAGCCCTAATATCTATTGCTAGGTGCTCACTCAATTACTTTGTGTTACAAAAAAACAGAAAGAAAAATAAACAACAACAAGAAAACACCCCAAATTTCTTGAGAAGGACACATTTGGCTGAAATAACCACCATACCCTTTATCAAAGGTGCCATTTTACATTAAAAGACTAATGGAGAAATCCGAGTTGGTGGAACTCCCTGGAAAGGTGGCCCGTCACCCCCTCCAGGTGTGCAGCTGCATGGCCTATGGTGGAAGTTATGAAAACTTGAAATCAACAGAGTCCAAACTCAGCCTTAGAATCACCTGGAGAATTAAAACAAACACAAAACAAAACAACTCGGTTCACAAGGCTGAGAGATTCTGATTGAGTATGTCCCACGTAGGGGCCTTTTCCAGGTGATCAGATGTGCTTTGGTGGAACCAGGTTAGGGCTTTGGGGGTCCCAGCTCGTGACCCTTTTCCGGTCCATCAGCTCTTCTGGGTTCAAGGCCCAGCACTTGGCCTGGCAAGCCTTAGCGCAAGTGCAGAGCGCGGGCTTTGGGGAGGGTGCTGAGCCCCAGGACTAGGGCTGCTCTCCAGCGAGCAGGAAGCATCCGCATCTCCTGTGCTCCCGTCACCAGGGCCCGAGCCTTCCCACCATCTGGAAGGAGCCCAGGTCTCTCAGCAGGGAACAAGGACCTGCGTGGAGCTCCCCTCTCTTCAGTTTGCAGACTACAAACAGTGACAGTTTTACTTTTTCTTTTCTGATTTGTATTCCTTTTATTTCTTTTTCTTCTCTGATTGCTGTGGGTAAAACTTACAAAACTATGTTGAATAATAGTGGTGAGAGTGGGCAACCTTGTCTTGTTCCTCTTAGTGGAAATGGTTTCAGCTTTTCACCATTGGGAACGATGTTGGCTGTGGGTTTGTCATATATGGTCTTCATTATGTTGAGGTAAGTTCCCTCTACGCCTACTTTCTGCAGGGTTTTTAACATAAATGGGTGTTGAATTTTGTCCAAAGCTTTTTCTGCATCTATTGAGATTATCGTATGGTTTTTATCCTTCAGATTGTTGATATGGTGTATCACGTTGATTGATTTGCGTATATTGAAGAAGACTTGCATTCCTGGGATAAACCCCACTTGGTCATGGTGTATGATCCTTTTAATGTGCTGTTGGATTCTGTTTGCTAGTATTTTGTTGAGGATTTTTGCATCTATCTTCATCAGTGATATTGGCCTGTAGTCTTCTTTCTTTATGACATCTTTGTCTGGTTTTGGTATCAGCGTGATGGTGGACTCGTAGAATGAATTTGGGAGTGCTCCTCCCTCTGCTATATTTTGGAAGAGTTTGAGAAGGATAGGTGTTAGCTCTGCTCTAAATGTTTGATAGAATTCGTCTGTGAATCCATCTGGTCCTGGGCTTTTGTTTGTTGGAAGATTTTTAAGAACAGTTTCAATTTCAGTGCTTGTGATTTGGTCTCTTTATATACTCTATTTCTTCCTCGTTCAGTCGTGGAACGTTGTGCTTTTCTAAGAATTTGTCAATTTCTTCCACTTTGTCCATTCTATTGGCATGTAGTTGCTTGTAGTAATCTATCATGATCTTTTGTATTTTGGCAGTGTCCGTTGTTACTTCTTTTTCATTTCTAATTCTGTTGATTTGAGTCTTTTCCCTTTTTTTTCTTGATGAGTCTGGCTAATGGTTTATCAATTTTGTTTATCTTTTCAAAGAACCAGCTTTTAGTTTCATTGATCTTTTCTACTACTTTCTTTGTCTCTATTTATTTCATTTATTTCTGCTCTGATCTTTATGATTTCTTTCTTTCTGCTAACTTTGGGGGTTTTTTTGTTCTTCTTTCTCTAATTGCTTTAGGTGTAAGGTTAGGTTGTTTATTTCAGATTTTTCTTGTTTCTTGAGGTAGGATTGTATTGCTATAAACTTCCCTCTTAGAACTGCTTTTGCTGCATCCCATAGTTTTTCGGTTTTTGTATTTTCATTGTCATTTGTCTCTAGGTATATTTTGATTTCATCTTTGATTTCTTCAGTGATCTCTTGGTTATTTAGTACTGTATTGTTTAGCTTCCATTTTTTTGGTATTTTTTTACAGGTTTTTTCCTGTAATTGATATCTAGTCTCAGCGCTGTAGTCGGAAAAGATACTTGATACGATTTCAATTTTCTTAAATTTACCAAGGCTTAATTTGTGACCCAAGATATGATCTATCCTGGAGAATGTGTAGTGGGGTTGCTGGGTCATATGGTAAGTTCAATATCAAAAAAACAAACAACCCAATCAAAAAATGGGTGGAAGACCTAAATAGACATTTCTCCAAAGAAGACATACAGATGGCCAAGAGGCACATGAAAAGATGCTCAACCTCACTAATAATTAGAGAAATGCAAGTCAAAACTTACAATGAGGTATCAGAATGGCCATCGTCAAAAAATCTACAAATAATAAATGCTGGAGAGGGTGTGGAGAAAAGGGAACCGTCTTGCACTGTTGGTGGGAATGTAAATTGGTACAGCCACTATGGAGAACAATATGGAGATTCCTTTAAAAATCTACATAGGGATGTTATTCCATCCCTTCAGAAAAGGAAGAGTATGGACCCATCTCTGATGGCTGAGTTGCACAGACAGTGATTCAATGTAATTTCACAAATAATTGCAGCCACCTGAAAGAGAAAAGTGACTTTGTACTGTCATAATCTTGTCTCTTCTCGATTCCAGGTGCCAACCTCAGAGATATTTAGCCCATCCTCAGAGATTCTACACAATGTTTTCATACACATACCAAGGTAGAGGAATAGTTCCATGGGGATTACAGGTTGCCATGCTTTTTTGTCCTAGTAGATTATAACCTCACTCATGGCAAGTAGCATGTCTTATCTATCTTGGTTTCCTCTTGTTTAGCTGAGTACCTGGCACCTATTAGAACACCCAACAAATGTTTACTAAGTAAATAATCAATTATGATCATATAAACCACAGGAATAGAGCCCAATGAGGAAACAGAAAATAATCTATATTTAAATGTGGCTATAGGCCCTTTTGGTCTCATTTAATATTTTTTTATGTTCTACCATCATGATGTTTGCTACAGAAGATTAAATGTCCATCGACAGATGAATGGATAAAGAAGATGTGGTACATATATACAATGGAATACTACTCAGCCATAAAAAGGAATGAAATAATGCCATTTGCAGCAACATGGATGGACCTAGAGGTGATCATACTAAGTGAAATAAGTCAGAAAGAGAAAGACAAACATCATATGATATCAGTTATATGTGGGATCTAAAATACGACTCAAATGAACTTATTTACAAAACAGAAACAGGCTCACAGACATAGAAAACAAACTTACGGTTACCAAAGGGGAAATGGGGAGATGGCTAAATTAGGAATTTGGGATTAAGAGATACAAACTACTAGATACAAAACAGATAAACAATAAGGTCCTACTGAATAGCACAGGGAACTGTATTCAATATCTTGTACTAACCTATAATGGAAAAGAATCTGAAAAAGAATATATATATATACATATATATGTATCTGAATCACTTTGCTCTACACCTGAAACATTGTAAATCAACTATACTTCAATTTAAAAAAAAGGATAATTAAATTAAAAATTTTTAAATAAAGATAAAAATAAATGTGGCTACAGATCCTTTTGGTCTCATTTAATATTTTTATATTCTAACATCAAGATGTTTGCTACAGAAAATTATACAATGTGTTTCATTTTGTTTATTATATTTTCCTTCTCTGAAGCAATATGGATTATTAGCCTGAGAAAAAAGTTCAAGGTTGATAATATTTTAGGTGGCAACAGTCATTAACATGGTGGTCAAATGCGTGACTTACTTTTTATGGCATGACCCATTGTGTCTCGTTGGTTTTCTTAAAACACATTAAATAACTGAATCTATTCAGAAATGACTTCTTTTTAGAGGGAGAGAACGTTTAAACAAAACTACTCCTGTCCTTTCAAAATCTATTTTTAAAGGAATTGTGCTGTACATAGATTTGAGAAATCCAGAAATATGTCATAAAGGGAAATAAATTTGGGGCTTGGTGATACAAGAAACTGTCCAGATACTTATCTGAACGCATTTCCAGCTTTTGAAATTTAGTCCAGGGACTTCCCTGGTGGTGCAGTGGTTAAGAATCCACCTGCCAATGCAGGGGACACGGGTTCGATCCCTGGTCTGGGAAGATCCCACATGCCACAGAGCAATTAAGCCTGTGCGCCACAACTACTGAGCCTGAGCTCTACAGCCCGTGAGCCACAACTACTGAGCCCATGTGCCACAACTACTGAAGCCCGCACACCCAGAGCCTGTGCTTAGCAACAAGAGAAGCCACTGCAATGAGAAGCCCGCGCACCGCAACGAAGAGCAGCCCCCGCTCGCCACAACTAGAGAAAGCCTGCGCTCAGCAAAAGACCCAACACAGCCAAAAATAAATAATTAATTTAAAAAATTTTTAAAGAAAAGAAATTTAGTCCAGATAAATGTGAATAGTCTATTTATACAGTGAACAGTGTTTTGTTTTCTCAGTGATACTTCATCCTGGACTGAGCTGTTCACTAGAAATTTGGGGACATGTATTATTAGTTTTGTACACAAATATCCTCCAGAAACAACTCTGGATTATTCTGTCCAGAACAGTATCTTGAACAGTGTTTTTGCTAGGTGGCATTCACAGTGTGCATTTATTATATTTATATATGCCCGTGGCAATTTAATGTTCATGAAATGTTTCATTGCTCTTCACATCCATATATATCCTGTGAAATAGGCAGAATGAGATATTCTTCAGATGTCCTTTATTTTCACATTTCTCATGTAATACACAGAATTGGATATTCACTGGTGGGTGATCATTATTAGGTAAGCTACTCCCTTTCTATTCTCCACTAATTATCCTTTTATAGTTAATGTTACCTGGAAAATACTGAAGGAATGTAGTGTAAGTTGTTCCTCATTATCTTAGTATAATCGGTAACAATCAAAGACCACTCAAACTGCACCCTTTGAGAATGTTAGCCTACTAACTACAAGTAAAATGTTTTTAAAAATGGAGAATTTCCCTGCAAAAATAAAAAACAAACTTATGGTTACCGGGGGTGGGGGGGATAAATTAGGAGATTAGGATGGAGAAATATATATATATATATTATATATTAGTTGCATTTAGTTATATTATTATATATTAGTTATATATATATAACTAATAAGAACCTACCGTATAGCACAGGGAGCTCTACTCAATACTCTGTAATGACCTATATGGGAAAAGAATCTAAAAAAGAGTGGATATATGTATATGTATAACTGATACATTTTGCTGTACAGCAGAACCTAGCACAACATTGTAAATCAACTACACTCCAATAAAAATTTAAACAAAAAAAAATAGAAGGATGGATGAAAACAAATGTGTTTAGCCTCATAATTGACACCATTAAGTCACGTTAACTGTATGTCCATGCTTACCTGAGAGACTACATTGCTGGCAGTTTCCCCTGGTGTAAATGTCATTTAGAATAGTGAAACACGCTGCAGTTTATGTTTGAATTTGCAAAGCAACAGGAAAGTCTGTTTGGTGGAAACACAAAATGAAAATGGTTTTCCAATGGTCTTCCCAGCATCTCTCTTAATCCTTTGAGATTCATTCTTTCGATTTGAATTTCCAACATTAGATCACATTCCTAGTTCCTAACGTTAATTGGTAATGAGAACTGCCAGGCTTCTCACTTTTTGATGATTTTGCACAGGATTCAAATAATTATCTAGTATCATTTTTAACGTCTTAATAAAATTTTATTTTTTTGGCAAGGCTTGAGATTGATTTGTAATGTGATATCGATGTTTAGAAACCTATCAGTCCTACAGAAACCACTTGATAGAAACAGTTAAATGGATGGTCTGAGAGAGTTGATGTCATAAAGAAATATGATTAATTTCAGTAGGAAAAAAAACTTCTAAGCAGCCAGTACACTAGGGAATTATTGCACAAAATGACAAATCTCACATAACATGTAAAAGCATACTTTTCATTCAAATTCCCAATAGCACTATATACAAGTAATTACAATTCCAAATCAAAGTCTGAATGACAAATATATCTGAAAACCAGCTTTTGTGGACTTATTAGTTCCAATTCCAAGTAAAAATGGGATACTTATTTCAAATTTCAATTCAAATTTCAAAATCTGAATAACCCAGTAATCAAGCAGTGATACATTTATTCACCCCAATTCTAAATAACACCAGTGTACTTACTGGATCAAATAATAATGCTAATTAAATATTCCAAATAATACTAGTGTGTTTATTTCAATTTCCAATTCAAATTTCAAAATCCAAATAACACTGAGAATAAATACGGGTACAGTTATTATTTTCAATTCCAAATAGCACTAGTGTACTTATTAACCTATATTCTGATTCTAATTTCTATTTCTGTCTTAATTTATCCATAACAAACACTAATGCATTTATTAGCGTAAATTGCAAATAGTATTTCAGGTCTTATTAATTCAAGTTCCAATTCAAGTTCTGAAATATAAATTGCACTGGTATCAAGCTCTGTGACTATTATTAGTTCCAATTTCAAATAATAGTGGTATAATTATTACTTCTTATTTCAATTAAAATCCAGAGTCTAATATCTCATAACACATACCATTGTACTTATTAGCTCAAATTCAAAATAACACTGATAAATGACTATGTTATCTTTCATCTCTATTTCTAGTATTTCAATATCTCCTATAACAATCACTGGTACACATATTATTTCAAATAACTAGTAACATGGTGCTCTTGTATTTCATCCAAATTTCAAATAACACGTGCTTACATATTTAAATTACAAATTACAAAAGTTTACTTCTAAGTTCAAATTCCAAATGAGACCGATTTACTTATTAATTCATATCTCAATTCCAATTCTAAAATGCAAATAAAACTGATAACAAGCTTCAATGCGCTTATCTCTTCAAATTTCAGATAACACTGATGTATTTATTCAACCCTATGTCCATATGCAGGTAACTTCCATAACAACCTGAGGTTCACTTTAAACAGAAATGCCGTTTCAATTCCAAAGGGTAAATAAATCTGACCACAAACATAGATGCACTGATCAGGTTCAAATTTCAATTAACACTGGTGTGCTTATTAATTCATATTCCAGTTGGAGTATCCAAATATCTCTAATGCCAAGCAAAGGCATAATTATTGGCTCAAATGGTAAATAACATGAGGGGTCTTATAAATTCAAATTCCAATTCACTATCCCAAATCCAGGTCACAGTGACAACAATTATTGGTAAACTGATTTGTTCTAATTCCAAATAACCCTGGTATCAGTCCAAATTCCAATTAAAATTCCCAAATAAATAGATAACAAGTACTGGTGGACTTTTAGCTAATATTTTGATTAACACTGGTGTACCTAATAATATAAATTTTAACTTTTGGTTTAATTTTCATTTAGAATTCCAAATTTCAGAAATCTCAGACAATAATCACTAATATGCTTAGTAGTTTAAAATTCCTCATAATACCATTTGTCTTATCAAATCAAATTCCAATTTAAATTCCCAAATTCAAATAATACCCATGACAAGAAGAGACACACTTTTGAGGTCCAATAGCAAGTGACACTGCTGTAATTATCAGTTCACATTTCAAGTAAAATTCCAATATACAAATTTCTCCAATAAGAAGCATTATTCCACTTATCTCTTCAAATTCCAAATAACATTAGTGTATAAATATTCAAATTTCAGATAACCTTAGTTTACTTGTTAGATAAAATTCAAAACGACAGTGGTTTACTTATTAATTAATTTTGATAAATGTACTACTGCATTAATTAGCTAAAATTAAAAACTAAAAGCTAAAATTAAAAAGACTATCCTTTATTTCAAATTCTAAATCAAATTCCGCAAACCAAAAATTAAAAGTAATTAAAATAAAAAACACCAATGCACTTATTAGCTCAAATTCCAAATACTTTGTTTTATTTATTGGTTCCAATTCCATAGACAATTTTAAAATCTAAAATAATTTGATAACAAGCACTGGCTGTTGCACGTATTATTTCAAATTCTAATTAACACTGGCGTAAATTTCTTTGAAATTTCAACTGATATCCCAAAGACCTATAACCTAAGGTATACTTTTTCACATTATTTACAAATAACACTGGCATATTTGTTGATTCAATTATAATGTCAATTTTAAATTTCAGATAATAGTCTGAAATTTCCAACTGAAATTTTCAGTTGAAATTTTAAAATCCAAGTCATACCATTAACATGTACCAGTCCACTAATTATTTCTAAATGCAAATAACATGTGAATTATTAGCTCAAATTTAAATTCAAATTCCATAATCCAAATAAATCTGATAGCACGCACTTGGCATTTACTGGCTCAAATTCTAAATAACACTGGTAGACTTACTGATTTAAATTTAGTTCGAATCAAATGTAAATCCACATTTCTAAATAACACTAGTACATTCATTCACTGAATTCCTAATTAAAATTCAAAAATTCAGATAAGACCATAACAAAGATCAGTACATGTATTAATTCCAATCCCAAACAACACTGGTTGGCTTATTAGCTTATACTTCAAATCAAGTTCTGATATACAAATATCTCTGGTAAAAAGTTCTACTGCACTTATTAATTTGAATCCCAAAGAACACTGATAAACTTCCTCAAATTTTCAAATAGCAATATTTTACCTTTCAATTCTAATCCTAAATAACACTGACTTACATATTAATTCAAATTATAATTCACCTTCCAAAACCCAAATAACTTTGATAGCAAATACTGGTAAACTTATTTTTTGAAATTCTATCTAATTATTTTTATTTGTTCAAAATTTTAAAACTAAATATCTCAAAATTTAATAAGTCTACAAGTACTGGTACACTTAATAGCTGGAATGCCAGATTACAATGATTTACTTACTGATTGAAATTAAAATGCACATTTACATTTCCAAATAATACCCATGCTCTCCTTTGATTAATTTCCAACAAACACAAATGTACTTCTTTCCAATATCAATTCAAGTAGAATACTACTCGTATGACAAGCTCTGGTGCATTTAGCTCAAATAACACCTGTGTATTTATTTGTTCAAATTCAAATTCAAAAATCAAAACATCTCCAGATAAGCACTGGGACATTTACTAGTCTCAATAGCCATAACACTGACATACTTATTGGTTAACAGACCCATTTACATTCGAAAATATATATAACTCCATTAATAGATATGGGTGTGTTTGTATGGCCATATTCAAAATAATGTTATAATTTTTATTCAAAATTTCTTTCAAATTTCTATGTCTAAACAACTCTGAAAATGAACACAGGTGTACTTATTAATTTAAATGCCAAATTTATAAACTCTATTGAATGTTAAAATACACTAAAATGTATAAAAAGATCTAAAAAGTTTGTACTTACTAATATTGTAATAATTATATTATTAATGATTGTACTTATCACTTCCGACTCAATTACAAATTCCAAATAACTCCAATAATAAATATTCCTGAACTTATGATTTGAATCCAAATTTCACATGCAGAACTTTGGCTGTATTATCTGTTCAACATTTTTATTCTTAAAATGTGTTTAATATTGCCTAATTCAAGGGTATCTCTCCTGATTTCACACCAAGAGAAGGAAAAAATCAATTAGACTATGATCAGGACAATACATTAAGATTATTTTACTCTTGGGACTTCCCTGGTGGCGCAGTGGTTAAGAATCCGCCTGCCCATGCAGGGAACACGGGCTCGAGCCCTGGTCCGGGAAGATCCCACATGCCACGGAGCAACTAAGCCTGTGCACCATAACTACTGAGCCTGCGCTCTAGAGCCCGTAAGCCACAACTACTGAGCCCACGTACCACAACTACTGAAGCCCGCACACCTAGAGCCCGTGCTCTGCAACAAAGAGAAGCCACTGCAACGAGAAGCCCGCACACTGCTCGCTGCAACTAGAGAAAGCCCACGTGCAGCAACGAAGACCCAATGCAGCCAAAAATAAATAAATAAAATAAATTTATTAAAAAAAATTATTTTACTCTAATGTTTGTTTTTTAATGAAATTCCAGCAATTCCACTCATAGGTATATATATCTAGAAAAAATGAAAACACTAATTCAAAAACATACATGAACCCCAATGTTCATAGCAGCACTAATTACAATAGCCAAGATATGGTAACCACCCAAGTGTCCATCAACAGAGGATTGGTAAATAAGACATGGTATATATATACAATGGAATATCACTCAAACATAAAAAAAAAAATGAAATTCTGCGATTTCTAGCAGTGTGGATGGACCTAGAGATTACCATACTAAGTGAAGTAAGTCAGACAGAGGAAGACAACATGATATCACTTATATGTGGAATCTAAAATATGATACAAATGAACTTACTTACAAAACAGAAACAGACTTAGAGACATAGAAAAAAAACTAATGGTAACCAAAAGGGAAAGGGGGAGGGTGGGATAAACTAGGAGTATGGGATGAACAGATACACACTACCATATATAAAATAAACAACAAGGATATATTGTACAGCACAGGGAATTGTAGCCATTATCTTGTAACAACTTTTAATGGAGTATAACCTGTAAAAATACTGAATCACTACACTACACACCAGAAACTATTATAATAATGTGATTCATCTATAGTGAAAAAGAAAGAAAAAAAATCCTTTTTTTACCTTATAGAAATTAAATGGTATTGCATTTATGCATAGCATTCATTATTATATATTGAATGGTTTTATTTATTAAAATATTAAGCATTGGCATTTATAACTCATTAATTAAATATTATCATGGATATTCAACACAATTAATATGTTAAATATATTAAATAATCAAACATTATCCATGGGGTGGGATTATAGGGAAGAGTGTATTCCCAAGCCCATCACTTTTCTGCATGATAATGTATGATGCCATTGAGCAAGGGCTCTGGTTTGTCGGGAATAGTAACACAAAACACATCGCGAGGTGCAGATGGGATACACGTGACTTAGGGGATTTGGTGTTCCAGCACGACTTTGGAAAGGGCACAGCGTGATCTTTTCTTCCTAATTTCAATTTTCTCAGCACTGACCTGTCGCTAATCTTCTTCACACAGTGAAGCTCCATCCCAGCTTTATTCGAGTGACACATCGCTGAAAAAAGGTAATTACTACAATAATGTTTTACAAGTAAGTACCACTTGAAAAAATTAGGTAACCGCTGTGTAGAGTCTAGTTGTCATCCCCCCTCATATTCTTCTTCACAATGAACACTTATCAGATACTCTTAAGTTAAAGAAAAATGTGTGAAATACAGGTTGGATTCCTCAGGGGGTGGTGAGGGTTAGAAAGAGCCAGAGGATGACTAGGTGACGTGAGAACACTCTTTCTTCCTAAATGTCATTTTCTACTCCACTCTGCTGCTGGGAAGTTGGGTGAGTTCAAGCATGGATGCAAAGTCATCTTGCTCTTGATTTCTTAGCGATGGTATGGGAATAACTGTGACACTCACCTCCTGAAGTTGTGGTGATTAAATGAATTAACATACACAAGACTTCAGTGAAATATGTGGAGAAGGTGTGGAGAAAAGGGAACCCTCCTGCACTGTTGGTGGGAATGTAAATTGATACAGCCACTATGGAGAACACTATGGAAGTTCCTTAAAATATTAAAAATAGAAATACCATATGATCCAGCAATCCCACTACTGGGCATATATCTGGAGAAAACTATACTTCGAAGAGATACATACACCCCAGTGTTCATTGCAGCACTATTTACAATAGCCAAGACATGGAAGCAACCTAAATGCCCATTGACAGATGAATGGATAAAGAAGATGTGGTACATATACACAATGGAATACTACGCAACAATAAAAAAGAGTGAAATAATGCCATTTGGGGCAACATGGATGGACCTGGAGATGATCATACTAAGTGAAGTAAGTCAGACAGAGAAAGACAAATATCATATGATATTGTTTATATGTGGAATCTTAAAAAAAATACAAATGAACTTACTTACAAAACAGAAACACTTACAGACTTAGAGAACGAACTTATGGTTACCAGGGGGAAAGGTTGGGGGGAAAGGATAAATTAGGAGTTTGTGATTAACATATACACACTGCTATATATAAAATAGATAACTAATAAGGACCTACTGTATAGCATAGGGAAATCTACTCAGTATTCTGTGATAACCTAAATGGGAAAAGAATTTGAAAAAAGAATAGATACATGTATATGGATAACTGAATCACTTTGCTGTACACTTGAAATTAGCACAACATTGTAAATCAACTATACTCCAATATAAAATAAAAATTAAAAAAAATTATGGTACCAAGTGAGGACACAACCAATGAAAGCTACCATATGAATTCTTAATAAAAACATTATATATAGATTACAGTGTTTATCTGTATATTATTTCCTGTGGCAGAAAGGTGCCTCATTAAAAAATGTTCTTCTGCATTGTTTTATTACAATGAATAATGACCCCTCTTTGACTGGTTTCACATAAATATAGTTAGTATACAAAATTCCTTCAAAATTAAATCCCTAATTATTAAATAATGGGAACATCATGATCAAAACACATACTTAGATTTTAAAACATAATTATTAAACTAATAAATTTTTGTGAATGTGTTTCTTAAGGATAAAATGATTTTTTAAGTGCTTACTGAAAAGGAAAGCAACTAAAAATAAGCTATTTCAGCAGCAAGAATTTTGTTTCTCTTAATAAATAAGAAATACCAAAAATCTATGTGAAAAGATGAGAATCGACTTTAAGTAGAATATTTTATGACATAACAGATCATAGATGGAGTTCTTATTTTAGTCCCACTCAACAGTAAAAGACATATACATATATTTTCCCCTCTAACTTTCCTGAATTCATGATCACACTGCGTGCAACACTTTAGAATTACTGTCATCCGATAAAACTACTTTAACTTGCTCATCCTTATGTTTTATCACTGAAACCTCACAGTAGATCTTTCACTAATCCAAGGAAAGATGCTCTAAAAAAGTACACAATACAACATTGTTAACGGTAGGCTCTATGGGGTACAGTAGATCTTTGGAACTTAGACATCTTGCATAACTCAAAGTTTGTACCCCCTTGACTAATATCTCTCTGTCCGCACCTCCCTTCCCCCAGCCCCTGGAAACCACCATTCTACTCTCAGCTTCTATGAGTTTGAGTATTCTAGATTCCTCATACAACTGGTATCATGCAGTGTTTGTCCTTCTTTGTCTGGCTTATTTCAGTAAATTGCTAAGGCAATAGATCCTATGTTAATTGTTCTTATCATAAAATAATAATAAAAATAGTAATAGTAATAATAATACTGAAGGAAACTTATGTAAGTGATGGAAATATTCATGGCGTAGATTGTGGTGGTAGTTTCGCGGGTATATACTTATCTACCAAGTCATCCAGTGGTATATATTGAATACGTACAGCTTTTTGTAGGTCAATCACATGTCAATAAAATGGTTCAAAAAACTACTAAAGAAACTCCAAAGTGTTGAACAGGTATGTTTTAAACAAACACAAACCTCTCCATTATTTCTAATATTTCACCTTCATTCCTTAATTCTTTAAGTTTTCTTGTATAGACTGAAAAAAAGATATTGATAAAAACATATTGTGTTGCAACTAGAGATGATCATACTAAATGAAGTCAGAAAGACACAAATACCATATGCTATCACTTATACGTGGAATCTAAAATATGACACAAATGAACCAGCTATGAAACAGAAACAAATTTGAGGGACACAGAGAACAGACTGGTGGTTGCCAAGGAGAGGTGGGTGGGAGAGGGCTGGATTGGGAGTCTGGGATTAGAAGAGGCAAACTGGCATATGTAGGATGGATAAACAACAAGGTCTTACTGTAGAGCACAGGGAACTATATTCAATATCCTGTGACAAACCATCATGGAAAAGAATACGAAAAAGAATGTGTGTGTATATATATATATATATATATATATATATAACTGAGTCACTTTGCCGTACAGCAGTAATTAACACAACATTGTAATTCAACTATACTTCAATAAAAAATAGATTTAAAAAACCCAAAAAGCATATTGTGTATGTAAAGAAAAATATCTTCACTAAAATATGAGAAAGTAACATTTTTCATTCTGTGTAGGTGCTCTACATATATACTATGCTATACATGCATGCATAAATACCTGCAGGTTTATTCCTATTTAGATACATGCAATCAAGAAAATATTACCCAAATATAATTGTAAGATTAAAATATTTCTATGCAGAGTTGAAAATTCAATCTAATTTGAAAAACAGGGATATTTCTTCCAGGTAAGATCATGAGTTAGTCTCCTGAGTGGCAGTTTGGGCTAAAATTTAAAAATGAATTAAAAAAAATACTGAATCTATGTTTGGAACTTCTCTGGGAAACCAAAAAACCAAAAAAAAAAAAAAAGTTTAAAATCATTGTAAATGAACTTATGTATCTTATTAGAGAAATTTTGACATCTTATTTGAAAGTCAATCACGGGTACTTGTAAAGAACAAAATAATCTAGAGGACAATTTTATTTATATGTATTTTTAATATGTTTTAAATGTTCCCAGTTGCTTCCTTTTAACTTCTGTGATAACAACACACTCATATTGTATATAATTACTTAGAGTTAATTCCTTTCTATTTATAAGCAAATGAAGCTAATTTAAAATTAAAATACCACTGATAAGCTTTTCACTTGATTTAAATTAATAAAAATAATTGACCTGAAGGTTTATGAAATTATTTTATCTGAAGCATTTCCTACTGAGGATCCATACAGACATGATTTAACTACGATCTAGGACAGAGTGCTTCCAGGACTACCCTGGCGGTCCAGTGGTTGAGACTCCCTGCTTCCAATGCAGGGGACACGGGTTCGATCCCTGGTTGGAGAACTAAGATCTCACATGTCGCGAGGCATGGCAAAATAAATAAATAAATACATATTAAATTAAATTATATTAAAAAATAAAAAGCATGCGTAGGACACAATGGTTCCAAGCAGATTAGGAAACTGAAATACTTCCATAAAGGATGCCTATTTACTCCTTTTTTTTTCTTCTTCTTCTTTCAGTGAGGTTGCTCACTGGATTATCAGAGTTGAGGGGAACATCACACCATGATGTTTTCTTTTCTTCCCCTAGCAACTGAGCAATGCCTGGGACTCACCAGAACCTCTATAAAGAGTTCTCTTACAGATGTTCCTGTTGCTTTCTTACATATCATGCTACAATACAAAAGCTGAATTAGACAACTCAGAAAGTAGTCAGGTTTTTGGCCAATATCCTCCTTTTTAAAAAAAGACAATAACAGAGTTTTGTGGATTCATCAAAAGCCTAATTTTAGCAGTTATTTATATTTTATTGATGAATTTAAAAAATCAATATTTTTGGGGGTTGGGGGGAGAGATAAATTAGGAGTATGGGATTAACACACACACACTGCTATATATAAAATACAACAAAGGAACTCTACTCAATATCTTTAATAAGCTATAATGGAAAAGAATATGAAAAAGAATAGGTACATGTACATGTATAACTGAATCACTTTGCTGTACACTTGAAGCTAACACAACATTGTAAATTAACTATACTTCACTTTAAAAAATATTTTTGAAAAAATCAGTATATATTTTAAAATAAAAGGCTTCTTTCTCTACAGCTGGCCATTGGACCCTGGATTTTCTGGATCCCATGATGCAGAGATCATGGGTCTTTACTTCATTAGGTCTCACTCACAGAGGGGCAGTCACTTGAATGGTATGTAGGTTAAAATTTAGCTTAACTGTTTTTAGCCACAAATCCATTTCTTCACCTGTACTATAATCGTTGGCTTCCTTATTGCAAGAGTTATAAAAAGATAAATAATTCCTTTATTGGAGAAATTAATTTTATATACATCTATCTATTTATCTCATCTATTTGTCTCTCTGTTATATCTATTATCTATCTATACATTATCTATTTATCTATATAACCTATTTATCTATTATCTATTCATGTATTATCTATCTAATCTATTATATAGCTATCCATTTTCTATTTATCTATATTTATCTATCTACCTATCTATCTATCCATCTATCTATCTATCTATCTATCTATCATCTATTAGCATTTACCAGATACGTATTTGGCTTTGGAGGAGAAGATACATGTTGCAAATCAACACCAGGAAATGGGGTTAAAAACTGGTCCTTCTCACTGTGAAATCATCCTAATCGTCCTGTTGCTGTTTTGGACTTGGGATCGGGTTCCTGCCTTTCTTGTCCATGGTCCATTCTTCTGCCTCAACTTCCATGCCCACCATGATGGTGGGGTTGTTATTTCTCACGTGTTCCTGTGCAGTCTTGCCTGTACTGGCCAGATGGACACCGTCCCTACCTCCCCTACATATCTGTCTCCTTCCCTGATGCCTCCACGTCTGCCTACTCTCAAAGCCCCGAGACAGTCACATGTTCCCTTTTAATGGAAAAATGTATACTTCCATTCCACCTAAATTACCCTGCCTCATACTGTGTGTAGACATTGCTCCTGAATACTACACCTATCTTTATTAAAATTAAAATTAAAGCTTGAATCTACTCTAGTCTTCCACTTGGTCCGTCCTTCTTCGTAATCGCTTTCCTTCCTTCATTTCTCTAACCAAACACTCAAAGGTCTAATGACCAAGTTAGAATTACTTCGGAGAACTCCCCCCAAAATGACAATGGACATTCCTTTCTTTCTAAGGCTTCAATTTCCTTCTAGCACAGAGCTGCTTTAGAAAAAAAAAAAAAAAAGTTGCAGTGATGCTTAATAAGAAGGATATATTAGAGCTCTACCCACCACCAGAGCTTCATATCAAGCCTCTTAGATAGCCTCAACCACCAGAGGGCAGACAGCAGAAGCAAGAAAAACTATAATCCTGCAGCCTGTGGAACAAAAACCACATTCACAGAAAGACAGACAAGCTGAAAAGGCAGAGGGCTATATACCAGATGAAGGAACAAGATAAAACCCCAGAAAAACAACTAAGTGAAGTGGAGATAGGCAACCTTCCAGAAAAAGAATTCAGAATAATGATGGTGAAGATGATACAGGACCTCGGAATAAGAATGGAGGCAAAGATCGAGAAGATGCAAGAAATGTTTAACAAAGACCTAGAAGGATTAAAGAACAAACAAAGAGAGATGAACAATACAATAACTGAAATGAAAACTACACTAGAAGGAATCAATAGCAGAATAACTGAGGCAGAAGAACGGATAAGTGACCTGGAAGACAGAATGGTGGAATTCACTGCTGCGGAACAGATTAAAGAAAAAAGAATGAAAAGAAATGAAGACAGCCTAAGAGACCTCTGGGACAACATTAAATACAACAACATTTGCATTATAGGGGTCCCAGAAGAAGAGAGAGAAAAAGGACCCGAGAAAATATTTGAAGAGATTACAGTCGAAAACTTCCCTAACATGGGAAAGGAAATAGCCACCCAAGTCCAGGAAGCGCAGAGAGTCCCCTACAGGATAAACCCAAGGAGAAACACGCCGAGACACATAGTAATCAAGTTGGCAAAAATTAAAGACAAAGAAAAATTATTGAAAGCAGCAAGGGAAAAATGACAAATAACATACAAGGGAGCTCCCATAAGGTTAACAGCTGATTTCTCAGCAGAAACTCTACAAGCCAGAAGGGAGTGGCATGATATACTTAAAGTGATGAAAGGGAAGAACCTACAACCAAGATTACTCTACCCTGCAAGGATCTCATTCAGATTTCATGGAGAAATCAAAAGCTTTACAGACAAGCAAAAGCTAAGAGAATTCAGCACCACCAAACCAGCTCTACAACAAATGCTAAAGGAACTTCTCTAAGTGGGAAACACAAGAGAAGAAAAGGACCTACAAAAACAAACACAAAACAATTAAGAAAATGGTCATAGGAACATACATATCGATAATTACCTTAAATGTGAATGGATTAAATGCTCCAACCAAAAGACACAGGCTTGCTGAATGGATACAAAAACAAGACCCATATATATGCTGTCTACAAGAGACCCACTTCAGAACTAGGGACACATACAGACTGAAAGTGAGGGGATGGAAAAAGATATTTCATGCAAATGGAAATCAAAAGAAAGCTGGAGTAGCTATACTCATATCAGATAAAATAGACTTTAAAATAAAGAATGTTACAAGAGACAAGGAAGGACACTACATAATGATCAAGGGATCAATCCAAGAAGAAGATATAACAATTATAAATATATATGCACCCAACATAGGAGCACCTCAATACATAAGGCAACTGCTAACAGCTATAAAAGAGGAAATCGACAGTAACACAATAACAGTGGGGGACTTTAACACCTCACTTACACCAATGGACAGATCATCCAAAATGAAAATAAATAAGGAAACAGACGCTTTAAATGACACAATAGACCAGATAGATTTAATTGATATTTATAGGACATTCCATCCAAAAACAGCAGATTACACTTTCTTCTCAAGTGCGCACGGAACATTCTCCAGGATAGATCACATCTTGGGTCACAAATCAAGCCTCAGTAAATTTAAGAAAATTGAAATCATATCAAGCATCTTTTCTGACCATAACGCTACGAGATTAGAAATGAATTGCAGGGAAAAAAACATAAAAAACACAAACACATGGAGGCTAAACAATATGTTACTAAATAACCAAGAGATCACTGAAGAAATCAAAGAGGAAATCAAAAAATACCTAGACACAAATGACAATGAAAACACGACGATCCAAAACCTATGGGATGCAGCAAAAGCAGTTCTAAGAGGGAAGTTTATAGCTATACAAGCCTACCTAAAGAAACAAGAAAAATCTCAAGTAAACAATCTAACCTTACACCTAAAGGAGCTAGAGAAAGAAGAAAAAACAAAACCCAAAGTAAGCAGAAGGAAAGAAATCATAAAGATCAGAGCGGAAATAAATGAAATAGAAACAAAGAAAACAATAGCAAAGATCAATAAAATTAAAAGCTGGTTCTTTGAGAAGATAAACAAAATTGATAAGCCATTAGCCATACTCATCAAGAAAAAGAGGGAGAGGACTCAAATCAATAAAATTAGAAATGAAAAAGGAGAAGTTACAACAGACACCGCAGAAATACAAAGCATCCTAAGAGACCACTACAAGGAACTCTATGCCAATAAAATGGACAACCTGGAAGAAATGGACAAATTCTTAGAAAGGTATAACCTTCCAAGACTGAACCAGGAAGAAATAGAAAATATAAACAGACCAATCACAAGTAATGAAATTCAAACTGTGATTAAAAATCTTCCAACAAACAAAAGTCCAGGACCAGATGGCTTCACAGGTGAATTCTATCAAACATTTAGAGAAGAGCTAACACCCATCCTTCTCAAACTCTTCCAAAAAATTGCAGAGGAAGGAACACTCCCAAACTCATTCTATGAGGCCACCATCACCCTGATACCAAAACCAGACAAAGATACTACAAAAAAAGAAAATTACAGACCAATATCACTGATGAATATAGATGCAAAAATCCTCAACAAAATACTAGCAAACAGAATCCAACAACACATTAAAAGGATCATACACCATGATCAAGTGGGATTTATCCCAGGGATGCAAGGATTCTTCAATATATGCAAATCAATCAATGTGATACACCATATGAACAAATTGAAGAATAAAAACCATATGATCATCTCAATAGATGCAGAAAAAGCTTTTGACAAAATTCAACACCAATTTATGATAAAAACTCTCCAGAAAGTGGGCATAGAGGGAACGTACCTCAACATAATAAAGGCCATATACGACAAACCCACGGCAAACATCATTCTCAATGGTGAAAAACGGAAAGCATTTCCTCTAAGATCAGGAACGAGACAAGGATGTCCACTCTCACCACTATTATTCAACATAGTTTTGGAAGTCCTAGCCATGGCAATCAGAGAAGAAAAAGAAATAAAAGGAATACAAATTGGAAAAGAAGAAGTAAAACTGTCACTGTTTGCAGATGACATGATATTATACATAGGGAATCCTAAAGATGCCACCAGAAAACTACTAGAGCTAATCAATGAATTTGGTAAAGTTGCAGGATACAAAATTAATGCACAGAAATCTCTTGCATTCCTATACACTAATGATGAAAAATCTGAAAGAGAAATTATGGAAACACTCCCATTTACCATTGCAACAAAAAGAATAAAATACCTAGGAATAAACCTACCTAGGGAGACAAAAGACCTGTATGCAGAAAACTATAAGACACTGATGAAAGAAATTAAAGATGATACCAACAGATGGAGAGATATACCATGTTCTTGGATTGGAAGAATCAACATTGTGAAAATGACTATACTACCCAAAGCAATCTACAGATTCAATGCAATCCCTATCAAATTACCAATGGCATTTTTTACAGAACTAGAACAAATCATCTTAAAATTTGTATGGAGACACAAAAGACCCCAAATAGCCAAAGCAGTCTTGAGGGAAAAAAACGGAGCTGGAGGAATCAGACTCCCTGACTTCAAACTATACTACAAAGCTACAGTAATCAAGACAATATGGTACTGGCACAAAAACAGAAACATAGATCAATGGAACAAGATAGAAAGCCCAGAGATAAACCCACGCACCTATGGTCACCTAATCTATGACAAAGGAGGCAAAGATATACAATGGAGAAAAGACAGTCTCTTCAATAAGTGGTGCTGGGAAAACTGGACAGCTACATGTAAAAGAATGAAATTAGAACACTCCCTAACACCATACACAAAAATAAACTCAAAATGGATTCGAGACCTAAATGTAAGACTGGACACTATAAAACTCTTAGAGGAAAACATCGGAAGAACACTCTTTGACATAAATCACAGCAAGATCTTTTTTGATCCATCTCCTAGAGTAATGGAAATAAAAACAAAAATAAACAAATGGGACCTAATGAAACTTCAGAGCTTTTGCACAGCAAAGGAAACCATAAACAAGACGAAAAGACAACCCTCAGAATGGGAGAAAATATTTGCAAACGAATCAACGGACAAAGGATTAATCTCCAAAATATATAAACAGCTCATTCAGCTCAATATTAAAGAAATAACCCAATCCAAAAATGGGCAGAAGACCTAAACAGACATTTCCCCAAAGAAGACATACAGACGGCCAAGAAGCACATGAAAAGATGCTCAACATCACTAATTATTAGAGAAATGCAAATCAAAACTACAATGAGGTATCACCTCACACCAGTTAGAATGGGCATCATCAGAAAATCTACAAACAACAAATGCTGGAGACGGTGTGGAGAAAAAGGAACCCTCTTGCACTGTTGGTGGGAATGTAAATTGATACAGCCACTATGGAGAACAGTATGGAGGTTCCTTAAAAAACTAAAAATAGATTTACCATATGATCCAGCCATCCCACTACTGGGCGTATACCCAGAGAAAACCATAATTCAAAATGACACATGCACCCCAATGTTCATTGCAGCACTATTTACAATAGCCAGGACATGGAAGCAACCTAAATGCCCATCAACAGACGAATGGATAAGGAAGATGTGGTACATATATACAATGGAATATTACTCAGCCATAAAAAGGAACGAAATTGAGTCATTTGTTGAGACGTGGATGGATCTAGAGACTGTCATACAGAGTGAAGTAAGTCAAAAAGAGAAAAACAAATATCATATATTAACGCATGTATGTGGAAACTAGAAAAATGGTACAGATAAGCCGGTTGGCAGGGCAGAAGTTGAGACACAGATGTAGAGAACAGACATATGGACACCAAGGGGGGAAAACTGCAGTGGGGTGGGGATGGTGGTGTGTTGAATTGGGCGATTGGGATTGACATGTATACACTGATGTGTATAAAATTGATGACTAATAAGAACCTGCAGTATAAAAATACAAACAAACAAAACAACTAATACTAAACTGTCATTGGGTTATTTGTATGGAAATATGTTAATATAAATGTTTCCGACATTACGTGAAATTTCTAAAAATCTTATATGTTCTGGTATAATGTTATAAGTCATAATTCTAGTTATTACTTTAAAATGTATATCTCAGAAATAACTAAATTTCCTTGTCAATTGCATTATTATGAACTTTCATCAAATCTTTAACCGTGGTCATTTTTCAGTCTTTTGTCATTTACAGACAGTTCTGGGTGTACTCTGATGCTTTTGCAAATATGTTCCTATAAAAGGGTTTCATCTTCAAGGAATTCATGGAAAAGACTCTGACAAGTACAGGTTTCTGGTACCTGACTGTACTGCTGAACTGAATGAATAAGCATTTTCAGAACTCTAATGAAAAACTGATGAACTCATAAAAGTGCTAACAAAAGATCAAGATGAAAAAAAAAATTAATTACATGGGACTGAGTGAACTGATGAGGATGATTATAATTTTTGTGACTTTCTATTTGAATAAAAAAAAAAATCCCACAAGGACTCAGAGGCAAAAAATATACAAATCAATTTTCACTGCAAAGTAAAGGAGCTGTTACAGTGGAGGATTACTGGACTGAATGTCAATATTATGACATAGTATGAGTGTGTTTCGTGTTTGGTAATTGCAATCATTGTTGCTTTTGTTGTGGTCATCCATTTACAATGCTTGGTGTCATTCTATTTATCTCTTGTAAAAATAAAATACAGTGTGTGTGTGTGAAAAAAAAAAGGATATATTAGATAGGAAAAACAAATCAATATTTTTCCTACCTTATTAATTAAACACACACAAAAATACCAGGTGGCCCTCCTAAGAACATTTAATCTGAGACAACTGTCAGAACATCTTAGGGACCAACCAGTTCTATATCTCTATAGAGACTCATGTAGCCTTGACACATTATAAATGAATCCCAATCAGCATAAACCGTCTTCAAGCTAACAACTCTGTCTGGGAGCTACAAGGTTACCATTCAAAGCCCAGGAATTAAAGTCATTACAATTAATACCATCTTAAGATTTTTGGATGGTTAACATTTTTCCTGGTCAGTTCATAATTTAGGTCAAAGCTTGGCTATTACGTAAACCCTCCAAGGAGAGAACCGCATTGACAAAACAGCCATGAATTATGGGCATACTCAAATGAATAACACTAGCAGAGCGGTGATGAATGCTTCCCTTGCCAATTTCTATTTCCAGGGTTGCTTTTCTTTCCTAAGAAGAATAATAAAACACGTCACCCAACTTCACTAATTGGTATCATTGCTCCAAGCACTCTGATTCATGTCTGACTTTGAAAAGCTACGTAGTAAAGTAAGGGGAGCTGGACTTGGTATTAAATTGTCAAAGAACTACCCACAAAAGCTTGCCAAACTCTTGCTGTTGCGAATGCAGCATGTTTTATTAAACCTTCATTCAGACAAACCATTTCACACATTGCCTATATGTTGTACTCAACTTCTCTGCAACAATAACAATAAAAAGGTAAAAATAAAAACACTTTCTTTAACATAGTTGAGGAGTATTGTCTTGGTTTGGAAAGGAGACAGAATGATGAATTCCTCATACTGACAAATGTACGGCACTTGGTTGAAACTTTGCTATATGGCGAATATGACTAAGAACCATTTGTTTGGGGGGAAAACAGCTAGCTTTTGTTCAAAATAGCTTAGATCAGTGCAATCGAATAATGAAGGGTCTCTTCCTTATTATTTATTTATTTATTTTACATCTTTATTGGAGTATAATTGCTTTACAATGGTGTGTTAGTTTCTGCTGTATAACAAAGTGAATCAGCTATATGTACACATACATCCCCATATCCCCTCCCTCTTGCGTCTCCCTCCCACCCTCCCTATCCCACCCCTCTAGGTGGTCACAAAGCACCGAGCTGATCTCCCTCTGCTATGCGGCTGCTTCCCACTAGCTATCTATTTTACATTTGGTAGTGTATATATGTCTATACCACTCTCTCACTTCGTCCCAGCTTCCCCTTCCCCCTCCCCTCCGCACCCCCCCCCCCCCCGCGCCCCGTCCTCAAGTCCATTCTCTACGTCTTTATTCCTGTCCTGCCACTAGGTTCATCAGAACGATTTTTTTTTTTTTAGATTCCATATATATGTGTTAGCATACGGTATTTGTTTTCCTCTTTCTCACTTACTTCACTGGGTCTCTTCTTTATAACCCAACTATTTATTTATTCAGCACTGGGGTGGTGACAGAAACAAAATATGTGTGTGTGTTTGTGTGTGTGTGCCCATTCTGTTTTGTTTCACCTCCAACCTAAGGAAGAAGGGATTAGATCCTGCATGGGTGACTAAACCGGAAAGGCTAAGAGATTTTTGAGTGGGTCCCAGATAAAGAAAAGGCATTCAATTTCAACTACAAGTGTTTGGATGGAAACAGTTAATCTTTCAGTATTTCTGCAGAATGAACTTACAATTTATTGTACATACCAGAACACGTGTGAGAGAGAAAGAGGGTCTCTTACCTCTTTACTGAAATAGCCAGTATAAACCAGAGTTTTCCCAGGGACATGGGACATGTGGGTAGCCAAGCTTTGTATCCAGATTCTCAATTGTTAGAAGGTCATTTTGAGGACAGGAAGGGCAGCATTGGTCTATCTTCAAGAATGACGGATGAGTGAATGAATAAAGACAAAAATGAAGGGAGTGAAAAACAGTGTATCCTAATTATACATATTTTAGGAGATAAAGTTCAACGTGGTTTCGTGGAAGACATAAATATCACAGACACGACGTTTAGTCGGTTTGCAAATACATTCTACCCATGCTGTGTTCCATGTTCTTCCACCTGGTATCTTTTCTGAGTGCACGTATTTCCCTGCTGAGGTCTGTCAGTGTAAACATGTGGTTATTCAGTCCACGCTTCTGAAATATATATTTCAGGGGTTACGGATTTCTCTACTGACAGGCAATCTCTCGCATCCCCTGGATTTTATGGCTCCTTTGTGTGACCAGTGGAAACCTCGCTATTGGTCTACTTGTTATTCCTCTGTATGTGATCTGCTTTTCTCTCTCTGCTTGAAGTTGGGTTTTGTTGGGCTCAAGAAGCCATACTGCCCTGTGCTTCTAAACAGCCATTCTGTTCCTACAAAGCCTGAAGCATCATCTCCTCCCTCAAGCATCATTCTGGAGTCTTAACAGGTCCAAGAGACCATAGCGGTAGCACTTACCCAGATGGTTTCAGCATGTCTTGTACTGTCCAGTGTCAGTCACAAACAAGCATGGCTTTACTTTGTCACCTGACCATAGGTTTCCTTCCATGAGGCCATGATGTGCATGGAGGCCATGCAGGAGAATGCACCTTGGTATATGAATGATTTGCTCCTGCAAAAGATTGTGAGCCTGTAGCACCTGCTTGCTCTGAACTCCACACAGCCACTTCCCCTTGATAATGGAGTGTTCTGGGCTCATTCCTTCATTGGGTTGCAGAATATCTAGTTTATTTTTTAAAAAATTTTTTTGGAGTACAGTTGATTTACAACGTTGTGTTAGTTTCAAGTGTACAGCAGTGATTCAGTTATATATATTCTTTTTCAGATTCTTTTCCATTATAAGTTATTATAGGATATTGAGTAGAGTTCCCTGTGCTATACAGCAGGTCCTTGTTGTTTATCTATTTTACACACCGTAGTGTGTGTATGTTAACCCCAAACTCCTAATTTATCCCTCCCGCCTCTCCACTTTGGTAACCGTGTTTTCTATGTCTGTGACTGTTTCTGTTTTGTAAATAAATTCATCTGTATGACTGTTTTAGATTCCACCTATAAGCTATATCATGTATTTGTCTTTCTCTTTCTGAATTAAAGAACATCTAGTTACTGATAGATATCATTCAAGATGCAAGATCACTGGACTCCAAGGGTAAGAGACACATTTTCTACGAGTTCCGTAAAAAGCAAGCGTCTTAATCCAAAATGGCAAGAGTTTGCAAGATAGCATGGCATTCCCTGTAGGAAATCTTGGGATTTCACTATAATTAGCTAGGCGGGGCTTTCCACGAATTCTATCAGCACCATGACCTGTTACGTACACTTCACACGGCAATCAGTGTGCTGGGGGACAAAATTTGCAGGAAAATGTTGTTAGCAGGTGAACCAGCTGGGAAACCCTCACTTCTCCACTCACCACGCAAAGACGGCCAGCAGGTGGAGTATAGGTATTTATTTCAGTTCATTTTCATATCTAGGCAAAATGAAGAATATGCTGTATGGTCATGGATAAGGCGATATTCCAGAGAGGATTCAGATCCCTGTTGTTTCGGGGGCAGTTATGAAGTAAACTGTGTCCCCCCCCAAATTCATATGTTGAAGCCCTAACACCCAGTATCTTAAAATGTGATTGTGTTTGGAGACAGGACCTTTAAAGATGTCATTAAGGTTAATGAGGTCTTTAGGGTGGGTCCTAATCCAATATGACTGGTGTCCTTATAAGAAGAGGAGATGAGGACACAGACACACACACAGGGACGACTCTCTGAGGACACAGGGAGGAGATGGCCATCTCCATACCCAGGAGAAAGGCCTCAGGAGGAACCAACTCTGCTGACACCTTCACCTCAGATTCCAGCCTCCACGACTGGGAGGAATAAATGTCTGTTGCTAAGGCCCCCGGTCCATAGCCCTTTGTTATGTCAGCTCTAGCAACTAATACATAGGTGTTATCACCCATGGCAAGCATTGGTCTTACATAAATCTGGAATACTGCTACATCCTAAGTTTCAGTTTCCCTTCGCATCAATGACGTAGACGAGGGTTATGAAATCGTGGGATAGTGAGAAAATCAAAATTGTAGAGATCTACCCTGAGGCACAGAAAGCTGTCAAGATGATAAAGATGTAATGTTGGCACTGTCACCTGAGAGTCAGGGTCTCTCAGACCTTGTTGCTTACTGAGAGAGACAATAAACAAAAGGAAGAGATGAAACAAATATATTTGGCAACACAATAGCTGTATTCTGTGGGCCAGGTGCCTGCATTTGTCTAATTGGTTTCTGAAGAGAGAGAAAGAGAATGCATTGGAATGGCAGTAGCAATTGAAGGCACCCCCAGCTGAATCCCAGTCTAAATCACTGTCGCTTTTCACAAGCACCTGGATTCTGCAGAGATAAATAGACATGTTAACAAACAAAAAAGGGCTTCCCTGGTGGCACAGTGGTTAAGAGTCCGCCTGCCAATGCAGAGGACGCAGGTTCGAGCCCTGGTCTGGGAAGATCCCACATGCCGCGGGGCAACAAAGCCCCGTGCGCCACAACTACTGAGCCTGCGCTCTAGAGCCCGCGAGCCACAACTACTGAGCCCGAGTGCCACAACTACTGAAGCCCGCATGCCTTGAGCCTGTGCTCCGCAACAAGAGAAGCCACTGCAATGAGAAGCCTGCACAACACAACGAAGTGTAGCTCCGGCTCGCCGCAACTAGAGAAAGCCTGCGCACAGCAACAAAGACCCCAGGCAGCCAAAAATAAAATAAATAAATAAATTTATCAAAAAAAAGAAAAAAGTGAAAAGAACCACCACCTGTGGCTGAAAATGTGGGCTGCCTCTCAAAACACTTATTATCTTCTTCCAGTTTCCCTTCCTGAAGGAAAGACCAGAAAGCTACATCTGCATTTTTCTGGACAATCTTCCATGTAGGTGCCAACTTTTTAAGTTCTTCCAGTTCAACGCACTTGCATGAGTTATGAAACCAGAGCTGACACAGGTGATAAGAGAGGCAGGTGTGAGGCATCAATTGTACTGATTCAGATCATAGCAGATATGGTATGATTTGAACCCAGCATCGTGTAAAGTGTAGCAGGCAGACTCTTGGCAATAGAAGGAATATCAGCTTCATTGATAACCCCCATCTATCAAGTAATTTGGGGATCATCCCTGGGAGATCAAAGATCCATTTCTTCAGCTCGCCTGATGATTATTTAAGCCATTAAATGCTCTTGTGAAATCACTTTTGGACAACATGCATTCTTTCCTCTGCCGTTGAATGCTGACCAATGCAAGCATTAGTACCCATAGAGGTCGAAGGTAGGAGCCCGTCAGAGAAAGGTGAGTATGGGATGGTTTATCACCCCAGGTGCGTTTCAAGGCAGTAGGCATATCTCTACCAAAACAGCATGGGACACTGGAAACCCATAATATGAAATATGGATTGAAGTCAAGACCACATGACTGCTTTGGTGGAATCTTTGGTGGAAAAGACAGCAAGATGGACAGACTGATTGGACTGCATGACAGAGCTCATGAGTGACAGCTGAGGTCAAAGTTTAAGTCTTATCTCAGGGCATGGTGAGAGGAAGGGGGCATCTACTTCCAAAGAATCGCTCTTCTATTGAAGACACAGGCTGATTTAGGACAAAACCAAGAAGACTCGAGGCTGAAGCTTACTGAAATGGGATCTGGATTGACTTCACAGCATCACACATCTTTTACGAACATTGTCCCATACATTAGAAAATACCAGGATTTAGCACTGGGATGTGGACCTTCAGGCGGGATCAAAGGACTCTGGACACCCCCAAACTCCTCTGAGCCAGCAAATGACACCCCATCTCTGAAGCTGATGAAGTGGTTGTTTCTTTTCCTGAAGACCCTACAGTTTTCTTATCCGAAGTAGGTACCTGTTAGTAAGTTGCCACTTTTCCTTACTCTTCACACCTGAAAATGTGCATTGCTTCCAATCTATAAGGAGCTCAGAAACACCCTGGACCGTGCTGGCAAATACAGATCTCACTCAGAGGAGATCACGTGTGTATCAAGAGACCATTTCGGAAAATGATACGTGGGGATGGACCTGGAGGTTGCTAGAAAAATATTGATTTTTCGTGACAGTGCACTCATGGATATGAGAGACTTTTCCCGAGATGCTGGCTTCTAGCTTCTTCCTGGAGCAAAGGGGACTGTTTCTAGCTGTTTATTAAATCATTTGTGTAAACTGCATTTAATTTTAGTGAATATTTAAATACACTCATGTAACATGAGAGACTGCATCATTTCCCATACAACTTGGGTTTCAAGATGCCAGCCATGGAACACTACTCTTTGGGTTAAGACACCTGGAAGGGTTGACTTTTTGGAGACATCTAGATGCTTGCACATGGGAAGGACAAATTTTATAATAACTGTGGAAGGAGAAATCCAGTAAAAGTCATTAGTGCAAGCCTTGATGAAAATATTTCAACAGGAGAAGAGCAGTGTGGTGACTTTTCCGATGAGTGAGGTGCTTGAGCATAGTATAGGACTGATGGAGGAATGTCTTCTGATTATTCTTCACTGATCAAATTCTAAGAAGGTAGGAGAAGCTATGGCTGTTTGGGGCCCCCTTAAGGAAACAGAGGCTGCACGAGTGGAGCTGTGGTTTATCTAAGTTTGGTTGGACAATTTGTGTTTAGCCAGAAAAGCCAGGATGGGTCACTGAGGGCAAAGTTCCTGCAAAAGTTATATGGTAGCGTAACTTTGGTCTCTCAGGGTCTCATACTGCAGAACTTTTAATAGGTAAAGTGGAAAGTAAACCTAAAAATCGAAAAAGTTTCCCTGAATTGCAAAGTGATCATTAAACCATACAAAAGGCATCTTCTCACATAAGTGGTTGAAAATGGTATCACTTGAAATTCTACTTTTATGAATTTCTGAAATTCTGGATGCAGCCTGTAGAAATCTAAATAGGCACGGTCTTCAGTTTGAAAAGAATGATAAGTGAGCAACCCAGGTCCTAAAATAAATCACAATACTGGCTTGCAGGAAATCATGTAAAAGTTCAAAATGAAAACACATTAATTTTTCTCTTGCTTCTATGACTATTATAATTAATCTAAACATTTTTATACCAAATGAGTTCGGAAAGGTATAGATTCAAGTCACATTTGATATTTCTAGCAATGTACAGGGAGGAATATTGTTGGCATGAATCTGACCTTTTGTAGAACTGATTTTGCTTTAAAAATTTATATTTACTAATATATCAGATTTAAAACATACTATTTGACTAATATAGGTGACCTGACAAGTTATTAATTTTGAGCAAACAATTGAATAATAATAGAAAACATATTGACACAGAGATCTTCTTAAATGTGTATATGTTCTTGGTCTAGAACAATCATATCTCAGTCAAAGAATATCATATCCAGGCAAAAGTTGGAAGAAAAAAAAAACATAAGATGATGTTGTATAATTTGGGGGTATGTGGGTGTATATGATAAAATCTTCTTGCCCTTAGTAGAAATTTTACAGATTGCCTGGGCTACAAAAACAGATTGGAAGACTAATTTTTAACTCTGTCATTTTCCTGTTCATCTATACCTAATTTTCACAGTAATGCAGAGAAATAATATCCTCTAGTAAATAGGTCCTCTTTTCCTTCCATTTTGGATGCTGGTATTTATCTGTATCCTATCACTGACAAAAGGATCCATTACCACAACATGAAAATAGGACACCATGAGACGATTTTCTCTTCATGAAGTTGATGGAAGAATAAAATATTGCTAATTATATAGACAGCATCTACTTTTAGTATGAAATGAAACCAAAAATTACAGCTTATCATCCAGTTAATGAAAATCCAAAGGGGGGAAAAAATGCTGAAAGTGATGTCTTGTAAATTTCAATCATTACCCAGTTGCTACCCTTCATTAGTAATGGCCTTTGACATGTGAGCAGAAAACCTTCTTTCATGCAATTTTAAACTGAGTTCTCCAGTAAAATGAATCCTGTACGTCACACATTACCATCAAACTAAAGCAACCTTCTTTTTTCTCATGATTCACACAAATCTGTTTGTCACTGGGTTGCCTTCGATGCTGAATTTGCTATTACTGACATTTATTTCCCCAAGCAAAGTAAACTCTCGTTATATGGTCACTTTAGGTAATGTTTAATTAAAAATCCTACTTATTTCAAATCATTTAAGATATTTAAGGTTTTAAAATTAAGATGGGGTGAAGCCTACGTCAACTAGTTATCATGTCTTTTTAAGAAATGATAATTTTCTTACAAATAATAAATGCTGGAGCGGGTGTGAGGAAAAGGGAACCCTCCAACACTGTTGGTGGGAATGTAAATTGGTGTAGTCACCATGGAGAACAGCATGGAGGTTCCTTAAAAAACTAAAAATAGAGCTACTATACGATCCTGCAATCCCACTCCTGGGCATATATCTGGAGAAAACCATAATTTGAAAAGATACATGCACCCCTATGTTCATAGCAGCACTATTCACAATAGCCCGGTCATGGACGCAACCTAAATGTCCACTGACAGATGAATGGATAAAGAAGATGCGGCACATATATACAATAGAATATTACTCAGCCATAAAAAGGAACGAAATTGGGTCATTTGTAGAGATGTGGATGGACCGAGAGACTGTCATACAGAGTGAAGTAAGTTAGAAAGAGAAAAAGAAATATCGTATATTGATGCATATATGTGGAATCTAGAAAAATGGTATACATGATCTTATTTGCAAAGCAGAAATAGAGACACAGACGTAGAGAACAAACGTATGGATACGAAGGGGGGAAAAGGGGCTGGGTGGGATGAAATGGGAGATTGGGATTGACATATATACACTATTGATACTATGTATAATATAGATAACTAATGAGAACCTACTGTATGGCACAGGGAACTCTACTCAATGCTCTGTGGTGACCTAAATGGGAAGGAAATCCAAAAAAGACGTAATATATGTATATGTACAGCTGATTCACTTTGCTGTACAGTAGAAACTAACACAACATTGTAAAACAACTATACTCCAATAAAAATTAATTAAAAGAATAAAATAAAATAAAAATTGGGGGGAGATGGGTTTGTCAGTAGAACCTCCTCAAAGTATTTTCAGACCTCCAGAGAGCCCAATGTTCCATATAAATAGCTATATTCTTGTGCTGGGCAAGGTGGAGACCTTGGACCACCTCAGTCATCCTCACCTCGGAGCTTGCTGGCAACGCAGAATCAGCATAGGGCTGTCAAATCAGAATTTGCATTGCAACAGGATCCGCAGGGCATGTCTGTGTGCATTAGATCAGGGGTCCCCATCCCCCAGGCCATGAACCGGGCCACACAGCAGGGGGTGAGCGGCAGGTGAGCAAGCGAAGCTTCATCTGTATTTGCAGCCGCTCCCCATCGCTCACATTACCGCCTGAGCTCCGCCTCCTGTCAGATCAGCCGCGGCATTAGACTCTCATAGGAGCGCAAACCCTACTGTGAACTGCACACGCGAGGGATCTAGGTTGCGCGCTCCTTATGAGAATCTAATGCCTGATGATCTGAGGTGGAGCTCAGGCAGTGATGCTAGTGCTGGGGAGCGGCTGCAAATACAGATTATCATTAGCAGAGAGGTTTGACTGCACAGAGACCATAATAAATCAATGGCTCGCAGACTCATCTCAAAACCCTATCAGTGAGTGGCAAGTGAAAACAAGCTCAGGGTTCCCAGGGATTCTGCATTACGGTGAGTTGTATACTTATTTCATTGTCTATTACAATGTAACAATAATAGAAATAAAGTGCACAATAAATGTAATGTGCTTGAATCATCCCGAAACCATCCCCTCCTCCCCAGTCCATGGAAAAAGTGTCTTCTACAAAACCGGTCCCTGGTGCCAAAAAGGTTGGGGACCACTGCATTAGACGTTGAGAAACACTATTTCATACTACGGTTCTTAAGTACCCACCTGATTAGCTGAATCACCTCTGCCTTCCAATGGAAGAGCTGGTTTATGCCTGGAGTAAAGAAGTTGGATAACCAGAAAAATTGCCTCTCTCTTCAACCTGAGTGGTATAAATCCTGCGGAGGTGCTTTGATTGGCCCAGGTGGGTTCAGGGGCTTCAGGTAGGAACAACGAAATGTACTGATGTGCGCTGAGTGGGGACTGAGTGAAGCATCCAATCTTTCTACTGGAGGGTGTTATAGAGTGAATCGTGTCCCAACTGAAAATTACATGTTGCAATCCTGACACTCAGGACCTCAGAAGGGACTGTATTTGGAGATGGGGGTCTTTAAAGAGGTAATTAAGGTAAAATGAGGTCATATGGGTGGGTCTTAATCCAATTGGACTGGTGTCCTTAAAAGAAGAGATTAGGACACAGAGGGACGACCCTGTGAGGACACAGGGAGGAGATGGCCATCTACACGCCCAGGAGAGAGGCCTCAGGAAGAACCAACCTGCTGAGATCTTGATCTCAGACTTTCAGCCTCAGACTTTCTCTCTCCAGGACAGAGAGAATTTCTGTTATTTCAGCCATCCAGTCTATGGTACTTTGTTATGGCAGCCCTCGCTGACTAATATATAAGTAAAAATTAATCGAAATACGCAAAGAAAATAAATTTTAAAAATTTATTTTCTGTCACAGTTTCTATTCATGAGAGCAGTAATAACAAACTATCAGGTGCCTTTAGTGTTACCATGATTCTGAAAAGTATATTTACACCTGAGACATTATGTATCACTATAGAAAAACCACATACTAGAGGAAGAAGAATGTTCTGAGCTTATTCAATATATTTTGCCTCGTTCCAGAAGGGGAAAGAAAACAGCCTCATGACCGTCATACAGATGATGGAAAGTGAATCACTTTAAGTTCCATCAAGACAGATTTATATCCTATTTTCTTAATACAGAGTCATGTTTCTAAGAATAGCTGCCATCTAAAATGATAGTCATTAATTGTGTACGAGATACCCCCTACCACCTATTTCCAATTTACTTCCACAAAGAATTACACACACATAAAATTCTAGGTTACAGGCCATGCTTGAAAAAAATGATCTAGTATACTGTTTTAACATTTTAATGCTTTCGGGCTATCAGCAAGCTGTTTTGTTGTTTGCAAACATTACAATTGATGGCATATTCTGTTTTGAATAAATGGCAGAACATCTGGTATTAAAAAAACACAAGAGCAAACTATTATCTACAACCTTATTATTACAGAAGCCATGTAGAGAGGGGCAGGGCTTTTGGTGGTGAGTGCAAATTTTATGGTGCTAAACTCCCATTTTTAGGTATTTAATTAGAGAGAAATGTATTGATATATATTAATAAAAATGTCATTGGGTAGAACTTGTAGAATGGTACCAAAAATACATAGTCCCACAAAAATAGCTGGTCACAGTGGAAAAGTTTTTAGAACTTTTATTTGGTCTCTTTGGGTATTTGTAGCCCCCCCAAATCCCCTAGAAAATAAGAGTAAATAAATAAGTATAACCCAAAGGTATCACCTAGATAAGCTGAGTGATTTTATTCAATGGTATGACTGTTCATGCTTGAAATAATGATCATGGAGACTATACTGCTGAGAGGCAAGCAGGCCCATCCTCCTTCTCTTGCTGCTGGGTGTTAGAAGCAAATTATGTCTCCGCTTGGCAATGTCTTTGCTTACATGACTGCCAACTGGATTGAAGCCACATTTCTGACATATCATCCGAGAAAAATATTTTCCCCAAACTATGAAGGTCATGAGGTCAAACTCTGTTGTTAAAATTGCTAGGAGAGAAACAAGGAGGTCTTCCTCCAACCCCAGTTAGTGGGACAATTGGGGTAACGCTGGATGTAAGCTCTCCGTGCCATGTTTTGAGAGATTAAAGATCCCTTTGTGAGAAGACATATAGGTGGCCAACAGGCCATGCAAAGATGCTCAACAGCACTAATTATTAGAGAAATGCAAATCAAAACTACAATGAGGTATCACCTCACACTGGTCAGAATGGCCATCATCAAAATGTCTACAAATAACAAATGTTGGAGAGGGTGTGGAGAAAAGGGAACCCTCTTGCACTGTTGGCAGGAATGTAAATTGGTGCAGCCACTATGGAGAACAGTATGGAGGTTCCTTTAATAACTAAAAATAGAGCTATCATATGATTCAGCTGTCCCACTTCTGGACATATATCCAGACAAAACTATAATTCAAAAAGATACATGCACCCGTATGATTACAGCACCATTAGTTACAATAGCGCAGACATAGAAGCAACCTAAGTGTCCATCGAGAGATGAATGGATAAAGAAGATATGATAGGACTTCCCTGGTGATGCAGTGGTTAAGAATCCGCCTGCCAATGCAGGGGACACGGGTTTGAGCCCCGGTCCAGGAAGATCCCACATGCTGAAGTGCAACTAAGCACATGCACCACAACTACTGAGCCCGTGTGCCACAGCTACTGAAGCCTGTGTGCCTAGAGCCCATGCTCCGCAACAAGACAAGCCACTGCCATGAGAAGCCCGTGCACCGCAACGAAGAGTAGCCCCCACTCGCCGCAACTAGAGAAAGCCCGCGTGCAGCAACGCAGACCCAATGCAGCCAATAAATAAATAATAATTTTAAAAAAGAAGATACGATATATATACAATGGAATTGTACTCATCCATCAAAAAGGATGAAATAATGACATTCACAGCAACCTGGATGGATCCAGAGATTGTCATAGTGAGTGAAGTTAAGTCAGAAAGAGAAAGACAAATACCACATGATATCACTTATATGTGGAATTTAATATATGACATCAATGAACTTACCTAAGAAACAGAAACCTACTCCCAGACATAGAGAACAGACTTGTGGTTGCCAAGGGAGAGAAGGGGTGGGGGAAGGATGGATTGGGAATTTGGGATTAACAGATGCAAACTATTATATATAGGATGGATAAACAACATGGTCCTACTGTACAGCACAGGGAACTATATTCAGTATCCTGTAATAAAGCATCATGAAAAAGAATATAAAAAAGTATGTATATATGTATAACTGACTCAGTTTGTTGTAGAGCAGAAATTAACACAACCTTGTAAATCTACTATATTTCAATAAAAAATATACATAAAAAAGAATCCCTTTGTGGAATAGTTTCCTGTTTGAAGGTGGATTTGAACCTGCACTGTTTCTCTTTAGGTGAAAGCACATTTTTGCAAGGGCACACATGGGATGAAGACTTGGCAACTGGAGAAGTCCCGAATGGACGGAGTGTGAGGTGTATCTTTACGGAAGTTGAGTGAGAGATGGCAGAAGAGAGCACTAGTACATGAGGGGTAAGCCCGTGTATCCTGTTGGGTTCCCATGGATCCAGTAACCCTTCCAGGAACATGGTTGCATGCCCAGCTGATGCTTCTCTTCTTTTTCTTTGCAACACCTTTATTAACTCTTTGTCCTTGAGATAGGGGGTTGGAGAGCCCTTGTGGAGGGCTTTACAGGGTGGAAAATGACTGCTAATTACTATCTGTTTAGCCCAAGGCTGCAGGAAGACAGTTGATAATCTTAACATTCCATGCATCTTTATGGTTCTATTAAAATTGCAGAAACTTTGTAACATGCAATTCTATCAAGCATCTACTATTCTATAGACTGGCGGGAATTCAGTGGAAACAATGTTGAATTTACATTTGTTTATGTGATATGGCCACAGAGAAGAGAGCCGATGCATTCCATTCTTTAATATCTACAAACAATAACATAGTCTGAATTCTTAGCTATTACTGAAGCAAGTCTTGATTGATTGTGGGAGCAGGGCTCTTTGAAAGTGTATGTAACTATTGACGCTGTATTATCGTTTCTTGTAGTGACTATTCTTTTTTAAAAAACTTACTCTGTTGAAGTATAGTTGATTTACAATGTTGTGTTATTTCTGCTGTACATCAAAGTGATTCACATATATGTGTGTGTGTGTGTGTGTGTGTGTATATATATATATATATATATATATATATATATATGTATATACACATTCTTTTTCATATTCTTTTCCATGACGGTTTATCAAAGGATGTTGAATATAGTTCTCTGTGCTCTACAGTAGGACCTTGTTGTTTATCCAACCTATATATAATAGTTTGCATCTGCTAACCCCAAACTCCCAGTGGATCCCTCCCTCACCTCCCCTTCCCCTTGGCTATCACAAGTCTGTTCTATATGTCTGTGGTGACTATTTTTTTAGAAAATAACATCTCTACGTCTCCTTTCCACATGGATTAAAGTAGTTTTATGTTCGGGAAGACTGACAAAGACTTGAGATAATAATCACAGACATGCAATTTTAATTTATGCCATTGCCTGAAATATTCAATTCACTTCGTGGTCAAGTTTCTTTCCCTGCCTTTGCCCCCGACTCCATATCATTTGGTTTGTCTTATTTTAGAAAGGTAAGCATTTAAATTTAGTCCAAGAAACATGATTTGAATGTGTACTCTGTGTCTTCATTCATAGCCACAAAATGCAATGAAATATCTACATCTGTTTAGAGCATAAATTAATAACAATCATACCACTTCAAGTGACTTAGATATTTAACCTGATTTTTGTTCTACAAATCTGAGAGTCAATATTTATACCATTATTTGAACACATCCTGTCCAGCTTTACTCTACAAGAAAAATGAAGAGAAAGGGATTCAATGCATCTTACCAAAGCATACATTTTGATAGGTTAGAGTTTTAGTGTTTTATGTGTATAAAAATTAAGCAGCATATTAGTGTTTTTGGTATCTGCCAATTATACGCACTCTTTACTGATGGTGTGTTATGTTTCCCAAGCATCCAGACACATACCAGAATATGTTAAAGTTCAGGTAACCAAAAATCTTATTAATTCAAAATAAATGAAATGTACTTTGTTATAATTTCCTTACTTCTCAGATTTGCAAACTTTACCAAAGTGATATTTTTACATAGGAAGTACAGTACAGTTTTGGAAAGGGCTTGGTAGAGCCATTACATTATAACATTATATTAGCTGGTAGATGAGGTTGTCCTATAGGTGGTTATGCAGAGATCAACCCTTTACAGCAAAATAAAATTAAACTAGGCTTTCTCTTTCCATAAATGAATTCAGAATGCTTCTGTAACTATTTCCCATGAATTCAGTACACCAAAGTTAAATGGATTAAAAAATCAAGTTAAACAGCTATGATTTGTATGGTTTAGAAGAGGATGTTAGTGATATTCTTTAAATACTAGACAAAAAAAATAATGCACATGAAATCAAATGAAGAACTCTGGGCTCCTACAGCTCACTTTGCAAGATCTTTAGTTTCCCATGACACACGACAGCAGGATAGCACTGTGAAGGTATGTTAATTTCAAATAAACACAAAAACTACACTCTCCAGCCCATTGAGCACAACACCATTCAAGAATGAATGCTTTGTATTCTTTTAGCAATTTAGAAAGGTTCTTTTCTTCTTTTTAGAACTCTCCTGAAAATGCTCTTGCAATATGCTTTGCTTCTTTTCAGCCACCCTGAACAAAACCTGAAAAGCTAGCATTTTTTTGCTAATTTTATGAACTTGATTTTAAATCTGGAATGTAAGGCATCTCCCCCACTCCACTGCCATCCTTAACCAAACAGCATAACCTCTCACCACTTTTTCTCAGCCCAAGAATATACCTAAGCATTAAGAAATGACCATTGATTAAAAAATAAAAATTATCAGCCCATCAACAGCTGTTTCAGTAAGCATACATAAACTGTTCACCAGCTGAAAACAAGTCCCCTTAAAATCAAGTTCCACTGCTGAGTTTGTGATTAACCTCTCTATGCAAAATTTTATTCTCTCTCTTATCCCTCCCCACTCTGGATTGAGGAATATCAAAGAAAAGGGGGTACTGAAACTGAGCAGGGTCAGTAGCAAGCAGGTACAGAGACCCTGCAGGGTCTTCCCTTGTACAGAAGACCCTCTGTGTCCCGTTTCTTGTTTGTAGAAAAAGGCTTTAGTCCCTTAGGCCTCCCCTGAGTTCCAAAGAGACTCAGTCAGTTACTAAAGTGAGGGAATGCAGAAAGAAAGGAAAAGCAGTTAAACACAATAGCTTGAACAACAGTTAATCAGTAAGACAGAGTCCTAGCTCCTCCTTGAGGGATCTACAAAACAATCAGACACATATCTTTTTTTTTTAATTATCTGAATCCTTATTTATTTATGTTTTGCAGGCTTGAGAGAATTGTGTGAACATTCTCCATCATGGTAGAATATTTGTTTATTTCACTTTGTAGTCCTGCCATTTATTTTTTAAAAAATGAGCTTGTGCTACTAGGTACGTACATTCTCTGGCATTCTGTAAAATATTTTTCAACTGTATTATATAGTGGTATATACACACAATGGAATATTATTCGGCCTTAAAAAAGAAGGAAATTCTGCTATATGCTACAACACGGCTCAATGTGGAGAGCATTATACTAACTGAAATAAGTCAGTCACTGAAGGACAACCACTGCATGATTCCAATTTGAGTTGTTAGTCTGAAACTAAGACACCACCATCACCTCCCCCCACAAACCCAAGTGGAGGATGGTGACCACATGCTGACCACAAGCACAAAGAACCCAGACTGGTTGAAAACAGAAGGTTGATGATTAAGGTTCCTGAAACATCACCCTGTGACCTCACCACCCACCAGTCAGAAGAAAGTCATGCTCCCTGAACTCCTCACCCCAAATTTGCCTTCTAAAACCCTTCCCTGAAAGCCTTTGAGGAGTCTGGGTCTTCTGAGCATGAGCTGCCCATTCTCCTTGCTTGGCCCCATGTTGGGAGCCTTGCAAATAAATGCTGGACTTTCCTTCACTACAAGCCTGAGTCAGTACATGGCTTTGCTGCACGTGGGTGAGTGGACCCAAGTTCGGTTCCGTAACACAACCCATCATATTGTGGATGTCAAAAGATAAAGCCTTTGGGAAATCTTATACTTCATTACAATAGAGCAGCAGGAAGTACATATGGCTGTGAAACAGGAGGGAAGGGGGCAGGGCACAACCTTTAAAAAATGACACAGCCCGAGGACACGATGTGAATGGTTTGAACCAAATAGGTCCAAGATGGCGGACAAGTCAACTTCCACTAGACCTTGAGCCTCAGTATACCCTCACTGTAACACATCAGCATGCTAAACGACACGCCCACAGGTGCCATGACAGTTCCAAGGCTGACCATAAAATGTCAACAAGTGGGCGGTGGCCCAATTCCTGGATATCCCCACCCTTGCTCCAAAGTAGCTAGAATACTCTTCCCACTCATTAGCCTATGAAATTACCCACTCCTATACAAACTGACAACCCCCATACCCTGGTGCCGCTCTCACCTTCTGAGATGGCCCACACTTTTTTCTGTGGAGTGTGTTTCTCTCTAAATAAATCCACTTCTTACCTATCACTTTTTCTCTCACAGAATTCTTTCTGTGATGAGATGTCAAGAACCTGAGCTTCATTAAGTTCTGAGACCAGCTGTGTGATCTCAGTTAAAAGACCATAGCTTCAAGTCTCAATCTGGGTTTTGGCCAAGTTCAAGTCCTGGCCCGCGGGTCCAAGTCCCAATCTGAGTTGCACGGTTTCAGTTGTGTTACAAAGTCAGTACAGGAATAAAGGATTTTGTACAAGATGGAGACTTGAAAGAAGGAAACGGTAGAAAAAGGTTACATGGATAAGCGAGCAGTCTCAGCTGGGTTTTGGAAGATCATGACCGTTTCAGCTGGAAGAGTGGAGGTGAAGTGAATCTAGGTGAGGCAACCCTATGGAGCTGACTTGATCATTTTTGCAGAACATGAATGATGAGAGTCTATAATATGGGATTATGAGTGGAATGGAAGGCTTTGTTCCTTGGGAGCCATGAAAATTTTAATGAATCCACATATAAGAGAAAGGACATTTAGAGTATCTCAGACAATTATAATAAAATGAATTAGGTTTTATAGTCAAAATACCTAAAAAGTATTAAATTCTAATGGGTGTTTCCTGAAATCCTGATATGTTTTATGTGTATCAACTCAGTAGGATTTCATTTAAAAACAAAACTCTTTGCATTAGGAAATATTGAAACCAAGCAGGACCCTGTGGGGCTCCTGGGCCCAAAAACCTTTACGTGTCCCCAGTTTCTTATTTTCAGGATAAAGGCTTCAGCCTCCTAGACCTTCCCTGAGTTCCAAAGGGCAGATTCAAACAGTTGCTAATCAGGGAAGAGAGGGGATGCAGAGACAAGGGAGGAGCAGCCAAGACACAATAGTGCAGGCTTGGGGCAGGGTCCTGGTTCTGCCACAAGGGATATAAATAATGATATCTCTGAGTTCTTCTGCTGGAACCATGGCCCCCACCCGGGAGGGTGGAGGGGAGGATGGTAACTTCAGGATGAGCTCAAGATTCCTGGAGAACCACCCTCACCACCAACCAATCAGAAGAAGGTCACACACCCTGCAGCCCTCACCCCAAATTTTGCCTTTAAAAACTCCTCCCTGAAAAACATCAGAGAGTTCAGGGTTTTTGAGCGCAAGCTGCCCATTCTCCTTGCTTGGACCTGCTCCAAAGTCTGCCATTCCAGTATTGTTTGGCCTCACTCTGCGTAGGGCACACAAACTTCTATTCAGTAACAGTATTATTATGCCTATTTACCCAAGATTTTTAGTTCAGTAGCACAAGGGATGTTGTTCAACTGGATTTCAAAGTCCATTTCTGTTCATGTAGGAGCTGGAACACTTTACCACTGTCCTATATTTTCATCTGTCCAGCAAAACTTTGGCTTTGAAGATTCTCTGATCAGAGGGAAAATGGATTCATCCCTAACAGAGGGTCTTGTGATAATCCACAAGATAAATAGGAAAAGGAGATAGCAGCGGTATTGGACTAGAAAAAGTGGATATTAACCTTTCCAATGGGGGAAGACGAATTGGCCACTGACTAGATGCAGCTATAAAAATCTCTCAGAGATAACTGAGTATTTCCTCCCACTTGTATTCCCATCTCATATAAATAGAAATCATATTCAACATTTGAATGTCACAGGATTACCCTTAAATCAAGATTAAGTGTGAAAATAAAATCAATAGTAAAGAGACAGCTGTAAATTTTCTTCCAACGTGTCAGTGGTAGAAAGCTGATGAACACTGATAATTGAAAACATTTATATTTCATGAAGTAGTGAAGAGGAAATGACATTCTTTTGAGCTCTGACTTTTATTTTTATGTGTTTTATGTCTTGGTCTCTCTGGCTGCTCTCTTGGGAAACACCACAAAATGAACATTAAACATAGCGCATGGAATTTACACGTGAGAAGCGTATAAATGTGTGCTGTTGTGTCTAGAGAAGAAGGGATTTTTCTCAGGATGGTTCAGTGACTTGTGAAAGAAGAAAAATGAGAATTGTACATTTCTAAAGACTACCACATCAGTCCTATGAAGATAATTATTCTGTGAGTTAAATCTCAACCTAGTAATCCTACTTCTTAGAGGTCAATGAATAAAAAGAAAGGAAATCAATGTATGAATTGTTTGCCATGTGTCAGAAAATTATTATTACTACTAATTCTACTTCTGTAGAATAAAGCTAAGCATTTTGTTTTCACACTAGAAGTCTAAAAGTCAACCAGGAGGCTGGAAGTTCAAGGACAAGGTATGGTCAGAGCTGGTTCCTCCTGAGACCTCTTTACTGCCTATGTCAGTGGCTGTCTTCTCCCTTTGTCCTCACGTGGTCATCCCTCTGTGTGTCTGTGTCATAATCTCCTCTTCTTATAAGGACATTAGTCCTATTGAGTTAGGACCCCCCCCACACATCATCTCATTTTATCCCAATTACCTCTTTAAAAACCCCATCTCCAAATACAGTCAGATTCTGAGGTCCTGGGGGTTAGGACTTCAACACAGAAATTCTTGGGGGGGGGGCCGATAATTCAGCCCATAACAGATACCTTGCTCTATTTTGCAAATCAGAAATGAATTTAGAAAACCTAAATGGCTTTTCCAGAATTGCACAAGAGGAAAATTAACATAGGATTATTCACTGCAGATCTGTCTATAACCCAAAGTCCCTGTTATTTCAATTTTCTATGCTTAGTCATTTAGACAGTTTATAAATGTCACAAGGCTGTGTAACACCATAATATAATCAATGGTTTGACGGCAAAACAAAGACTGATGCATTTAAACTAAATTAGGAGGAAATATCACTAAAGACTTATTTTTTACCAAAAAGCACAGTTTTAAAGCTGTCTAAATATGGATGATATTCATCAAGGGTCTTCAAAAAATAATCTCTTGATACATGCTGATGCTTTAAAATTGAGCATGTAATTTTGCACACATGAACATACATTTTCTCTTGTGAATTATTCTATTGATGTACATAATAGAAGTGGAGAATTATCTTTGTAGATAATACTTTCAGAGAAACTGGGCAGTTTGTAGATATGTACAAGTTACATAGAAACAGATACAAACACACCAGATAGAATTGGGCCCCTTATTCAGAATAATAACAAGATAAATAGAACAGTGCCTTCATATAAGCCATTCAAAAACATTGGTTAATAATAGTGAACGTTGATTAATAATTTTAAAATATGAAAATATAGCACTTTTTGAAATATAGGTCTTTTTTCCCCACTTTACATGAATGGAAGCTAATTATACATATTGTTTGACACCCTATTTGGGTAGGAAAAGACGTTCCATGTCAACTGATACAAATCTATCCCATTGTTTTGCCTGTCAAGTATCTCACTTCCTGATACACCTTTATTTAATTAAGCAAGCTTACACTGATGGATAATTAAGTGGTTTCCAGTTTAGTGCAAATATTTATTTTTTTATTTGAAAAAATATTATAATATCATTGTACATACACATTTATGCCCATGTAACCATCTATATACACAACCTTGGCATTATAACTGCTGATTTGAGGTTATATAAAACCAAAAAAATTTAGTTTATTTTAGAATTTTCTAAATTTCTTTCAAAAATTTTTATGAGCTAAGGTTCTTTCCAAGTCTATATGTGAATCCCTGATTTCCAGTCTCCTCCAAACTCGTGTTGAGTTTGTATTATCATCAGGCTTATAAAATTGACCAAAATAAAAGAAGAAAATTTGTATTTGTTTTAATTTTTGTTTAATTAAGAGAAAGGCTAATCAGTCTTGTATATGTAACTAAACCCAAGTGTAACTGGGTTTTGTTTGAAAGTCTTCTCAGCTAAATATATAAATATGTATAGAAATATACAAGTTACATAATTTCTTTATACAGATGGAGATCAAGATTATTTATATATTATCAGCATACATTAAATATGCTTGGACGTTTTAGGGTTAAAATAGGACTAAGATTCAGCTAGGAAAATAATGTGATCAACAAAAGTCAGATGGTGACATCTGTGAAAAGGCAAAGGATGTGGAATTTCCTTAATCTCATCCTTCTTCAGAGCAGCAATTCCACAGAGTACTCAAAGTACAGGGTTCTGTGAAATATAACTATCTACTTACACAAGTTAGGACAATAGAATCCTTCAAGGCAGAATATATTCATCTTACCAACAAATGTAAGACATCTAATCTTATCTATTGACACACACACACAAAATGTTATCCAAAGGAAAAAGCAAAATCCAAAGGGACTCAAATGACGGAGACAAAAGAATGGGCAAAATCCAATAACAATGGCAAAAACAAAAGAAAAGAAAAAAACCCAACCAAAACCCACTTCTGTTGTCAATCTAGAGAGAAGGTTAATTTAGTGAAAAAATAAAACAAAACACTATCAAAAGAGAAAAGAATGGGGGCTTCCTTGGTGGCGCAGTGGTTAAGAATCCGCCTGCCAATGCAGGGGACACGGGTTCGAGCCCTGGTCCGTGAAGATCCCACATGCCGCGGAGCAACTAAGCCCGTGCACCACAACTACTGAGCCTGTGCTCTAGAGCCCACGAGTCCCAACTACTGAGCCCGCGTGCCACAACTACTGAAGCCCCTAGAGCCTGTGCTCCGCAACAAGAGAAGCCACCGCAATGAGAAGCCGTGCACCGCAACAAGGAGTAGCCTCCACTCGCCGCAACTAGAGAAAGCCCGTGCACAGCAACGAAGACCTAATGCAGTCAATAATAAATTTTTAAAAAATTTAAAAAGAGAGAAAAGAATGACACTGCTGATTACCAAGAATACAGTCCACCATGAAGCTTTCATTGTGCATATTTTGGCACACAAATACCATAGCATTAGCTTCTATAAAACAAACACTACAGAAGATAAAAGAAAGTGGGAAATACTCTGTGATAATTGATCTCTGTCATCAACTGATATCACAGGTCTCTGGGATAACTGAGCATCCCTTGAAATACGATACAAATCATCAGCATAGGGATTCAAGCTTCTCTTTGTTCCCTGAAGTGTTTTAAAAAATTATGTATGAATAAAATGTGTTCTACTCAATCTATGATATATAAAGTCATCCAAATTACAAAAGAAATAAAGATAATGGTTTATAAAATCTAAAAGGACCATATCTCTGCAATAACTGAATATCCCTTGAAATATGGTACAAATCATCTGCATAGAGATCCACGTTTCTCTTTGTTCCATGAAAAGTTTAAAAAAAATTATATATGAATAAAATGCGCTCCTTTTTTGTGTTCTACTCAGTCTATAACATATAAGTAGACTAAATTTTAAAAAATTTAAAGACAATGATTTATAAAACCTAAAAGGACCATATTCTATAATAACTGAATAGCCCTTGAAATACCATACAAATCATCAGTATAGAGATCCCAGTTTCTCTTTGCTCCATGAAAAGTTTTTAAAATTATATATGAATAAAATGTGACTTTCTAAATATTTTAACTTTATACAAATTTGCTTTTGCTATGTTTACCAAAATGACTCTTTCATATTTTTGTGTTTTCCAAACTGTCTTTTCTACAGTGGGATGTTTCTTATGCCTTTAGTATATTTACCTGTTTTAAGTATCTTTCCAGGAAGCTCACTTTTTAATTCATGTATTGTCTTTTCATTCCTGTTGCTCCAAGGATCACGTTATACTTATTTTGATACCGTGTTAGTTTTAAGTGTGGTGTTTCTTCCTATAATATTTTTTTCCTAGGGTGTTTTCTTCATCTGATTTTTAGCTTTTCTATATTTCTCTTCTCTTTTGGGATAGGAATTGACTGGATTTCTGACACCAGACATTGTTAATCCTAGTCAGAAAACACTATGTAGACATGAGGGCTACATATTTCTACTTTTGAAGAATTTCACATTCTACTCAGGAGATGTCAAAATTGTGTCTCCTGGTTATTTTGTATCTGGGTTACTCTCCAAAAGCTCTAGTTTGCTGTTATGGCTGCATCCTACAATCTTCTCATTATTTCCTGTGTTCGGTTGTATTCATTGCTTTTCACGTTACTGCTTTCAGAGATAGTAATTATATATTAAATCCCACTGTTCCATTATAAAAGGTTCAGTTTCACTGCTGAAAGTGTCCTATCCAACTACTCCTGAGTAGAAGCTGCAAGGCTTTATCTATTTTTTTCCCCTCTAGTATTTCCACTGTTTATACCATCGTCTCTTTAGTTAAGTAGTGATCTTGCATGGATTGTAATTATAGTCTATCTCTTGCCATATTATAGGTTCTCTGGAGCTCTCCTGTCAGCTGATAAAAGTTCTGGCTGCCAAATCATCTGCTATCACTATGGAATGGCCTTACTTTCATATTTCAGAGCAGGTGCTGATAATCATCTCAGTAAAGCATGGTAGGCTATTGATAGGCATTCCATTATCTGTATGTTTATACTAAAGCTCCTGAAAAAAATAGGGACATTTTTCTTTCCCTAAAAATACATTGACAGGGCTTCCCTGGTGGCGCAGTGGTTAAGAATCCGCCTGCCAATGCAGGGGACACGGGTTCGAGCCCTGGTCTGGGAAGATCCCACATGCCACGGAGTAACTAAGCCCGTGCGCCACAACTACTGAGCCTGAGCTCGAGAGCCCACGAGCCACAACTACTGAGTCCGTGTGCCACAACTACTGAAGCCCACGCGCCTAGAGCCCATGCTCCGCGTCAAGAGAATCCACCGCAATGAGAAGCCCGCGCACAGCAACGAAGAGTAGCCCCCGCTCGCCGCAACTAGAGAAAGCCCACGCGCAGCAACGAAGACCCAACGCAGCCATAAGTAAATAAATAAATAAATTTATTAAAAAATAATACAATAAAATTTTAAATTCCTGAAATTTTTATAAATGACTATATTCCTTGTTTTTATTCATTTCCCCATGCACAGAGAAAGTTATATTAGAGAACAAGATGATTAGTTATCTTCATCGACTTTCATCATTGATTTGGGTTGGAATTTTGGAGGAGTAAGGTTTCTGACTCTTTTCGTCTTTCGTATTCCAAATTTTCTAAAATGAAAGTACATTTCCTTCCAAAGGAAAAAGGGAGAGATTTATCAAGCAGAATTTTAGCAAACATTTCAACATTATTTTCTATTTCCAATCTTGCTTTATTCTTGCTATCTTTTGTAATATGTAAATAGTTGGGGTGTTTTTGTTTTTGTTTTTTTTCTAATTCAAACATTGTCATTCATTCATTAAAGCTAAGGAATAGAGAAAAAAAGTGTTTTTGAGTTTAATCTCTATTTCTTTAAGGCTATCACAAGAGCTTTCCTATTTAATTAGTGTGATGATTTTGAAAATTTGATAGTATCTTCTTTTTATAGATGTGGACACAGGCTGCAAGATATTAATCGGGGTGCCCTACTGTATAGTGTTGGAGCTTGTATATATATTCATACCTGTCCAGGTACCAAGCTTGTATTATTTGATACATCCACATTTGACAAAATTTATTTGACTTCCTCTTGTCCTGAAAACGGTAGAAATATTCCCAAATAGTCTCAAAATACTTCCAAATAACTTGAGGGAAAATTGCCATCAGAACAAAGTGTTCTAAGTATTTCTATAGGCTATAAAACACACAGCCTACATATATATCCCAAGAACTAGCTATGGAAATGTGGAAAGCTTGAAAGAATTTTTTTAAAATTTAAGTGTAGTTCATGTACAATATTATATAAATTAGAGGTGTGCAATATAGCAATTTGCAATTTTTAAACAGTATACTCCATTTACAGTTATTATAAAATATTGGTTTTATTCCCTGTGTTGTACAGTATATTTTTGTAGCTTATTTTATATCTAATAGTTTGTTGAAACAATTCTTAATATTTTAGGCAAAGGATATTTTTGTCCTACTTCTTCCTTCCCTGTTTCATTGACGAAGGTACTGTTGTAGGTTTGAAGAGCTTACCTTTAGAGGTCTGGACTGATAAGCTACAGTCTGGTGTGTGAGTGGAGATAACTTGAAAGATATATAGCAACACCAATCTGCAAAATCTAATAGTAACTTTGTTTTGACACAAAGTGGTTCATGGAAATTAGTAAAATTGAAATAAATGTGCTAGCCTACCAAACATAAAAGGATGTATTACAGACCTATATAAGGCATTGAAATCAGTGAAATTTAGTCTTGGAAAGAATGGTGGGAAGCACCATTCCCAGACACTCCCTTATTTTATGAAAGGGAAAAATCACAGTTGGGATTATGACCTCTCTCGAGGTGACTACACAGGTGATTTAAAGAGGTTGAGACACACAGAATGAGTGGTTCGATATATGACATTTTCCCAAAGAGATACAGTAAGTCCCCTACATACGAACGAGTTCCAGGAGCACGTTCGTAAGTCCAATTTGTTTGTAAGTCCAACAAAGTTAGCCTAGGTACCCAACTAACGTAATCTATAGTATTGTACTGTAACAGGTTTATAATACTTTTCACACGACTAATACATAAAAACAAACACAAAAAAATAAAGAAAACATTTTTAATCTTACAGTACAGTACCTTGAAAAGTACAGTAGTCCAGTACAACAGCTGGCACTTCTTAGCAGTACCAGCTACAGCACCGCTGCTTTTATGCTTGCTTCCGGAAATCCTGGGCTTGAAATAAAGATACTGTACTACTGTACTCTATACAGTACTGTACAGTACACAAAAGCACAACAACTTGTAGAGGATGCACACATGTGACAGTGTATGCCAGACACATGAACTAACTTACATGACTGCACATGCGAATGCACTTTTGCACCTTTGAAAGTTCACAACTTGAAGGTTCACATGTAGGGGACTTACTGTATTTGCAAGGTTTGTTTTTAACCCACACGGGTGATATAAAAATTGAAGCTGTCCCCATCAAGAATCCCTCCTAAATAAATTTTGTGGATTCCCCAGACGACTGGCTAAAAACAAGGCGGGCATCTGTTATTGTGGGACCAACTAGGAAGAAGCAGGGCTCATGGCAGTCACACTTCATGTGGACCCACACGACCAACTCTTGCCCAAGCAGCCCAAGAAGATTACAGAAGCCCAGCCCCCTTCAATAGGCAGTGCTTTCCATGGAGGTGTCCAGATAAACTTCATTTTCTCCAAAGGATTATTTTCTAGCTATGGTTTATCTACCCAGGGAGGCTCAGCCCAACCCTACATGACTCTGGTGACAAATAACCGTGAACTGGTTTTCCATGTACCTACTCTTCCCACGTTACCTAGGATGGTGAGGGCAGTGAATTTGGAGCCAGGTGTAGAGGTGCATGGGAGTGTGTGTTTATGAAAAACACAACAAAAAACAGTAATTCCAATGCTCAGCAATTATAGTACCAGTGTACTCCATTTACTAGTTGGATCTGTTTTTATGTATACCCTCAGGGTTGATGAAGAAACCAGTCCTTGGAAAAATTAAGTGAGCCTTGAAAGAACACACAACCCCTGAAAATTGAGCCTGGGTGAGAAACACCATCTTGCTCCAGTCACCAATCTTCCCCCTGTGACATGGTCCATCCTCCTCAGAAATTCATCTACCTGCAGTCAGAAAATGCAAGCTGAAATCCCATCTTGCCTCTGAAGTTAGCTTTAACGTACTCACCTAATTGCCCATGGACGAACTGAATGATAAATTAGATATACAACTCTTGGGTTCAAGATCAAGGCACATACTGCTAATTTGGCAACCCTTGACATTTTCTTATTTCTTTAAATTACATCATACAAATGTAAAGGTGGGTAGTACTAAGGCTAGAGGAATCTGATAGTTAAAATAATTTAGGTAGATGGGGCTATTAACAGCCATTCATAAAGAAGCAGCCTTTGTGACAAAAGGAACTTTAATAACCCCATGACTATTCAATATTGGGGAATGACTTTTAAAGGAAAATTATATTAAAATTATATTTTGGTATATCTTTATAACTTAATAACCATTCCCTTGAAATATCTCAAAACTCAGAAATACGATACTATACTAGCTCTCTCAACAAGAATTTAAGTACTTAAAACATTTAAAATATCATTGAGGGACTTCCCTGGCAGTCCAGGGGTTAAGACTCCACGCTTCCAATGCACGGGGCGCGGGATCTGGGTTCGATCCCTGGTTGGGGAACTAAGATCCCACGTGCCACACCATGCGGCCAAAAATGAAAAAAATAAGAATAAAATAAAATAAGATAAAATATTATTGATAACATAGAGGGGATGGAAAATTGCTTTTCAATTCTATTTTTTTAGTAATATTTTGCTTTAAAAAAAAATCTCAGAATCTCTTTTAACAGGTTTCACAATGGTCATTAATGAACTTTTTCTTACTAAAACCTCAAGTCCGTCCCTTACTGGCTTGATTCATCTGCAATTATTTACAAAGGTGGTTTCTACCTACTCTTAAATTCTCTCTTCCTGTGACTTCTCTGGTATTTGCCCCCAGTATCTTCCTACCACTGTTTTTAAAGAAATATTTTTATTATTTTCATTTTTGAATAATTTTAGATTTACTAAAAATAGTAAAATAGTACAGATAAGCCCAATCTACCCTATACCCAGCTTCTGTTATTGTTAGTATCTTACATTAATCTGGGACATTTGTTAGAACGAACGAGCCACCTCTTGTGCTTTTTGCCCGTCTAATTCCTGTATTCTGTAAGCCCACCAAGATGCCCTTTCTAAAATCCAACTGTCATTATTGTACTCTGATATAAAAGCCTTCATTGACCAATCTATCACATCTTCTTTTTTTTTTTTAATTGAAGTATTGTTGATTTACAATGTTATGCCTTCTTTTTTTTAACTGAAGTATAGTTGATTTACAATGTTATGCTAGGTTCAGTGTACAGCAAAGTGATTCAGATATACAGTTTTTTTTAAGTTAAATAAGCATCTAAGAGGGATATTGTAATCAATGGAATAACTACCGAAAAAAATAGAAATGTCTAAAAATAATAACAGTTAAAGTACCAACATTATACTAAAACACAGAAGAATGTGGAAAAGAAGTAACAGAGAAAAAAAGAACAGTTGGACCAAACAGAAAATAAATGTCAAGCTGGACCACTGAAATGCAACCACACCAAACATTACATTGTATGAAAATAGACTAAATGCTCCAGTTAAAAGACGGATTGTCAGGCTGATAAAACAGCAAGACCCTGCTATACCATGTTTATTTTTAAATGCATTGAAGTCTAAAGACACAGATTGAAAAGCACTAAGGTGAAAACATGATCATACCAACAGATCTTAAGTGGCTCTTCTAATCTCCTACAAAGTTCATGTAAACACAAGGACTACTGTCAGAGATAAAGATGGTTCTTCTGGGGGGAAAAAAGGTGAGATGGGTGATCAGGGAGGCATTATGATTTTATATGTATATGGACCTATTTACAGAGCTTCAAATTATATGAAGCAAAAAGGATAGAACTGAAGGGAGGGAAAGAAGGAAGGAGAGAGAGAGAGAGATTCACACCCCACTTGGGATTTTAAGACCACACTGTCAGAAATTGATAAAACAAGTCAAATTTCACAGGTGAGTTTATGTTAAATGTTTGTGTGTGTGCTGTGTGTCCAGGTGTTTTTACCATTTACACTCACTCCATAAAATTCCAAGGTTCTCCTTTTCAGGGTTCTAACACTGTCTAAAAAAAAATCACTGGAATAAATATTTTCTTTGAAAGCTTGGTGTACTTTTTCCTGTAAAATCATCTGGATAAGCTACTTCTTTTGAGTTGTTGGAAGTTCTTTTTTGTTTAAAGCCATTTTTTAAACCATTTTTTATATTAGTCCAAGAAAAGCAGTTACAGATTATATGTCATTTTGGATCATTTTAACCAGTTTTCTTATCCCATAATAGGTATTTCTTGTAAATGTGTCGTTTGCTTACTACTGAACATGTTACCAAATTCGTTACATCTCTTGACTGTTTTCCCACTTGTCATTTCTTAATTTTCACTTGTGGCTTTTTCCTTTTTTGTATGTATGTAGTTTAATGAGAACATCTATCTTTTCTCCAAAAATCATGTTTGAGATTTACTAGGTCTACATTATCTTTTCGATACCATTCCCCCCCAACCCCGTTTTTATCTTTATGTTTTCTTCAGGGTTGGTTTGACTGTGATAATTTCATTATCAATTCACTACTTGTTATTCTTTGATTTCAAGTGTTGGAAGTACAGGAGAAAGCACAAGAAGTTTTTTAAAGTCTGGAAATTTCTCTGGTGGGAGAGTAGCAGAGGCAAAGGGCTATGATTTCCACGTAGTGTTTGCTACTTGTTTTCTGGATTGAGGCTGTTCTCTCTGTGTTAGTAGTGTATCACTATGAACAACTGCATAGCTGCTGAATACAGGGAACCCTCTTACACTGTGGGTGGGAATGTAAATTGGTACAGCCACTATGGAAACAGTATGGAGGGTCCTTAAAAAACTAAAAATAGAACTACCATGTGACCCAGCAATCCCACTCTTGGGCATATATCTGGAGGAAACCATAATAAGAAAAGACACACATACCCCAATGTTCACAGCAGCACTATTTATGAGAGCCAGGACATGGAAGCAACCTAAGTGCCCATAGGAAGATGAATGGATAAAGAAGATGTGGTACATATATACAATGGAATATTACTCAGCCATAAAAAAGAATGAAATAATGCCATTGGCAGCAACATGGATAGACTTAGAGATTATCATACTAAGTGAAGTAAGTCAGACAGAGAAAGACAAATATCATATGATATCACTTATATGTGGAACCTATGAAAATGATACAAATGAACTTATTTACAAAACAGAAACAGACTCATGGACATAGAAAACAAACTTGTGGTTACCAAAGGGGAAAGAGTGAGGGGGGGATAAATTAGAAGTTTGGGATTAACAGATACACACTACTATATATAAAATAGATAACCAACAAGGACCTACTGCATAGCACAGGGAACTATATTCAGTACCTTGTAATAACCTATAAGAGAAAATAATCTGAAAAAAATATATATGTGTAAAACTGAATCACTTCACTGTACACCTGAAACACAACGTTGTTAATCAACTATACTTCAATAAAACAAAGCAAACAAACAAAACTAAAACTCAAGGTTCCTGCAATTGGTGCAGGAACTTTCAGCTCTGGAAGGATGTCCTATATTGGCATGGAAAAGTAGAAGTGACTCCAAGCCAATTCAGTGTTCTAGGATACAGTGGTCCAGAACATACATCTCCTGACACAGAAAGAGGAAAATTATTATTCCCCCAAATAATACCACAAATGCAATCTAAGGGCTCCGAGTTCCCCATCCATGTTGGCTGTGAGGTCAGACGCGCTGATAGCAAGTCGCCATCTCATGGGGTTCATGTCCTCCTAAATGTCACATGACCAAACTGCCCATCTGGCGGAGACAATGGCTGGACCACTAGCATGGACCCCTAACCAGTCTGCAAGGTAAGCCAGGTCCACCAGCCACCTAGAAAGATCTCTGCTCCATCACAACAGGAGGTACCTGCAGCTCCAGCAAACAACAGCTAACCCTCCCCCCAACGCACGAGAAAACGGAAGAAGCAGTGATGGAGAGAATCCTAGCTTCCCAGGCAGTGGATACGGTGACAGAGTCAGCAAGTCCCCGACAATGTCGTATGAGAACCATGAACCTCCAGCCCAAAAGCCTCTTATAACAGCTTACAGCAGAAACCCCAGAAGGCAAGCAACCCTACAATTCAGATCGGTACGTGTATCTGGTGACTATTCCTGTTATAGGAAGAAAACAAAGGACATCTCAGTAAGGAACTCTCTGCTCTCAAAAGGCTGCAGATATGGGAAGCCCCAAGGTATTTTAATATCTGAAGGAGGAGACTGCGTAAGAAACCTAGTAGAGTCCTCCATTTGGAATAAGTACTCAAGAAAGAGGTGAAGACTTAAAGGCAAGGATGCTCAGAAGGTAGAGGGCTACCTAACCCTTAAAGAGTAGGGGAGCCAGGGGACTTCCCTGGTGGCGCAGTGGTTAAGAATCCACCTGCCAACGCAGGGGTCATGGGTTCGATCCCTGGTCCGGGAAGATCCCACATGCCGCGGAGCAACTAAGCCCATGCACCACAACTACTGAGCCTGCACTCTAGAGCCCGTGAGCCACAACTACTGAAGCCCGCGTGCCACAACTACTAGAGCCCACGTGCCTAGAGCCCGTGCTCTGCAACAAGAGAAGCCACTGCAGTGAGAAGCCCAGGCAGCACAATGAAGAGTAGCCCCCGCTCGCCGCAACTAGAGAAGCCCGCGTGCAGCAACAAAGACCCAACGCAGCCAAAAATAAAAATAAATAAATTTATTAAAAAAAAAAAAAAAAAAAGAGTAGGGGACCCAGCCTAAAAGCTCCATGACGGGGCTGACATTTTATTTACTTTTTTTTTTTTTAACAAATACATATCTTTTTCTTACCACTGTTATCCCAGTGTTCTAAATGGTAGTGGCTTACCACAATGACTATTTGTTAAAAGACTGAATATTGTATAAGTGGATAAAGAGCCTCCACTTATTCGCAGACTCATAAAACCATGGTGCTCATCCTTCAACCCTTAGCTGTCACGTCCCACAAAATACTTGAAGACAATCCGTTCACAGGATACTCCCATTTCCTTTTCTATCAAAATGAGTCTGAGTCATTGCTTGGTAATATGTCTGACCTAGACATTATGGTGGCCCATGATGATCTCAGATGTGTTGGGATTTCCTCGGAATATGACTATGAAGATACTTGATGCTGTATTTTGCCCATTCCTCTTGAATGTCTTCAGAGCTGGTTCATACACTCAAGTGATGGCTCATATTCCATGTTCGACCCAGAGGTGGGGAGCAGAGGTCATTTGTGTATTTTGTTGTCATTGTTTAAAAAGCTGATTTTTTTTGAGGGTTGTCAATGAATATCCCTCTTAGTCAAAGTAAATTTGCTCTCCTTTGACTCTGTTTTTCCTTTCTGTATGACGGGCATGCAGCTTCATCCTTGAAGATGATAACCACCCATCAGACAATTGCAGGGACACACAGTGGAAAACCCTGGCTGATCTTGACCAGTCCTACCCACCCTGTTATGGACAGGACAAACTTCTCTCACATTTGAGCCATTCACGTTGGTTGGGTGTCTCTCTTTGTAATAGCCATTTCCCCTCTCTGCAAAGTGAGGTTTCAACTCTCTACTCTCTACAGGATTTATTCCAATATCCTTAAAATAGCATACAAAGACATTTCTAATCAACAATATCCTACAGCATTTTCAATCTGCTCCATACATCTTGTTTGGCCAATAATGTTTGAGCAGAGGGTCCTACTTGAGTTACAACCAGAAGCTTTTGACCTGCTGTGGGTCTTTGCCAGTTTCATGATCCTTCCCTCAGAAATAAGAAAGGCACGTTCCAGGTGGTGTTTGCTTCACATACCCTATCACACAACATGAGTAAAGTATAGCCCATCATTGACTAAGTCCCTAAAATTTGAGGATTATTTGTTACTGCACCATTTTCTAGCAAAACTCATGTAAATGAATGAAAACAAAACAAGGTGAAATAACACCAAATAATGCTTCAAGTAATCAATCAGGAAGACATTTGTATTTTTCTTTTGAATTACATTACTGTCAGCTGTGGGCAGATATTTAGGATTTTCTTCTGCTTAGAAAATGACTTAATTTGTTCAAGTTCTCCAAAAGCATATGCCGAGGCCAAGACTCCTGGGAAAATGACTTGTTCAGGAAGTATTCCAAGGATAGAGAAGAAAGAGGAAGAAGGGATTCAGAGACCAGTCGATAAGCTAGAAGTCAAGACAATCTGAGGGATGATGTCTCTCTGGTCCCCGGGTTACTCATGCCCCTTCGTTCACATCTCACGTTGGGATGTGTGGAGAAGTTTGCAGAATTCTGAGAGACCATCACCAGTGATTTCCTTCATTGTCTACCTGTTTCCCAGGTTTAATAAGCATTCAAAATTTTCTATTTGAAGTTGTGAGAAGATGACTTAGGTTTTCCTAGTCAGATACTAATTTGAATCATAAAATACAGATGGTATTTTTTTATTATAATTTTTAAGTTGATATGTTGTATTTTCATTTTTATTCAGTTGAAGAATTTTTTTTTTTTTTTTTTTTTTGGCCGCTCGGCATACGGGATGTTAGTTCCCCAACCAGGGATTGAACCCGCGCCTCCTGCAGTGGAAGCACAGAGTCTCAACCACTGGACAGCCAGGGAAACCCCCAGATGGTATTTTTGAAGAACATCGTACGTTTCATTGCCCTGGGTGTCTTTCTTCTAAATATGGTGTGATATTATCTTTCAAACGTAATATTGCTTTCACTCTGTGAAGGAATACTGAGTCCACATGGACCATAGCACTCTCTGGAATGTTTACTGATGTATCCTGAAGATCTATCACAGCTAACAGAGATTGAATGGATGCAATAAACAGTATTATTTTCATAGGACTCTCTTCCTCAGAGTTATTTGAAATTCATGAGATTGATGTCTGCAGAATTTTGGTGGGTGCCCCCTTGCATAACTTAAAACTGAGTCAGTTTTTTCCATTATTAATTGAATGTCAGTGTATATAAAAAGAATCATTCTGGTTATCAGAATTCATTAGTATGAATGCTGTATAAAGCACCAGAAACAGCTGGGTGAGAATTGGGTGTAGCCTTACCCTTGGAGTTGAAATTACTACATCTTGATTTGCTCAAATTGGTAATGAAAAAAAAGCATATAATTGCCACAAATGAACAGATTTCCTGTTTCCACAGTTTCATAGAAATATATGACTGACAGTTCTGAATTTAACTTTATGCATCTCAGCATTTGGAAGCATTGAAACTAAAAGCAATTTTCTACCCTCTCTTCCTTATTAGTATAATCAAATTACCTAAACAATTCAGATAAAATATAATTCAGGGTTTGGAGTTATTCAAATCATCATGTCAATTTTCCAAATTTAAGGGATTGCAAAGACAATTCCAACTTGAGAGTAAAACATTGATGAATTCTTAGGAGAGTCAAATAACGAATGAATGGGATAGCAAAAGTGATTATAGGTCGATATCAATCAATGTATCTTTCTTTCTAGCTAGACATGTAAACATTCACGCATGAACTTCCCAGCCCATAGCGCTCTGCTGTGTGTGCCTGTGTGTGCATGTACGTGCTTGCATGTGCACGAGACGAGTCTTTGTGTATAAATCTTGGGAAGAAGGAATGTTTACGAAATTACAGAAATGGAAATCAGCATTTAAATAACTTCACTTCATCTAAACAACTAAGCAAGCACCTAATTAGTCTAACTCAAAAGCACTCTCCTATCTTTTGTGACTCTTTCTTATAAATATTATATGACACCATCTAGGGATAAACAGAAATCAATTTAAAAGGGAAGAATAAACAACTGTCACATGTGAGTAAACAGCCATAAGGATTTAGTTTCATCTCCCGGGTGATGCTTTCTTGGTTCTGTAGTTTGTTTTTCCTGCATGTTATGTCTCCGTGGGGAATACAATGGACCCTGCATATGTCAGTCACAGAAGGAAATCGAGATTATAATCCACTTATCTGCACAACGTCTTTAAAGTTTACCTGCAGTATTCTTTTCCAGCAACTTAATTCTATGAAAAGAACTTTGCGTGCAAAATCAAATTGACAAATAATTCTTATTAGTATATATATTTATTCATGCTCTTGTGGTTGTTCTCACGATAAGGTTTTGGAACAAAAGGCACACACACATAGTGAGCCTCCATAGGTAGACTGAAAGAAAGCACCAACATGGCACTTAGCATCTTAAGGATTTTTTAAAATGCTCCAGTCACTTACATAGCTCATAAAGGAAATACAATATGTCTTCTTCAGGTGAAGTTTGGCTTATTTTCTCCTTGATGTTTTGTCAGAATGAACTAATTGTGATTTGCAACAAATATTCTTGATTTCTTTTGCAAATTCCAGAACGTTGCACATGGAAGTTTCTCATACACATGTATGCAAATATCTATGTATATCTTTGAATAGATCTCTACATACCTATACCACACATATCTATATGTACATGGGTATAGATGCATGTGCATAACTGGTAATGAACATATATGGAATACTGAGTGCCATTTTGGCAAATAGCATTATGCCATTGGGGTGTATATAATGAGACTATTTCCTTGTCTGAGCATATGCTTATAGAAGCAGTGTTTGTTTATATGGTAAGAAATTCTATTCTCTGCAAAACTTCTTTATAGCAGATGATACTTTTCTATCTGATCGCTTTAGGTATCCATCCTCTTGAGGGAGGGAATTTTAAAAATCTAGTAATTGCTGTAAGAGGGTAATTGGATCCCTAAGGCGAACAGTATAATCTGACAACTTTGACGTAAAAATGCTTTGGTGTTTGGGGGTTTTATTTGGCCAGGGGTTGGTGGTGGGGGGACAGAGAAGCAAGTCCTGGGAGGTTCTTAATGACGTCAAGACAACAGAAAGATGAAAAAGGTGAAATGAAAATCACCTTCTGCTTTTAGGCGCCAAGATCTAAACTACACGAAATTAAATTAAAACACAGTAGTCCGCAGCTGGGCATTAGACCGTGGTTAAGTGGTTTTGAATAAAATGTATCAAAAAGATTGTACTTGACATCACTCTCTTTGGCATTCTTTCATTCTGACCAATCCAAGTACTCCTCTTTCTGTCCTTCCCTCTGTCCTCCCACGTCTTCTAATTCTGTCTCCACTGCTTTATACACATACACATATCCAAATGCATTTATACATCCGTATGGGGCCATTTTCCAGTAAGTGTTTTAAATAAGAAAAGACAAGTTTTAGAAGCGTGTTCTTAGAGATACTGTTTGCCTAACACACATCAGCTTTCATTTTTATTATCATGGTGAAACGATTCACGACAGATAAAAACATTCACTGTTTCTGGCAGAACATGGATGGTGAGGGCCTTTTGTGGGAGGGGCAAGTATTTTTCTGTGTTGCCTACTGAAAACCTAGTTTTTAAATTTAAGAAATTCGGTTTTGCAAAGAATGTATATTGCCTTGAACTGCAGAGACCAATTTTCATGCCTAGCTATAGATTCAGCTATACGTACATTATATGTACATGTCAAAAAAAAAAAAAAGTTAGCCTATTATTTTAAATTGATGTAACCCAAAATTTCAATCATGTTTTTTATGCCATGCATTTTTTTTGAAATACATGTTTTTCAACGTCTCCGGCTAAATGCTAAGCCTATGATGCACTTTGCGTTACAGCTCTTGTTGGCCGTTTTGATTCTGACATCCTGAACTTTCCTTGACACTGAATTCTTGCTCCTAATCGTATTTAATTAAGGTTTCCTGCCTGGCATTCTAATGACATGCAGCAACTTGACAAGCCTTTCCTGACATCGAGATTCATCACATGACCGTGTTTAGTGAAGTCCTCTCCTCCATGCTTCCTCTTCAAAAAAAAAAGATAAAGAAGTCATAAAAGTAATGGAGAAAGGGACATTAACCAGGGTCAATATTGTTCTTTTTTTTTTTCTTTTTTCTTTAAAATGTTACCATGACTTCACCAAAGGAGCCAGAGTGGAAATACAGCCAAAGGGCATCGTGTCTTTCAGGAACAAGAAGCTAATTGGTTATGACTCCAATTAAGCGGCTTCCACTGCCCGGCTGAGGCTTTTCTCGTTGGACAACAGACATAATAAAAACTTGTAACATTACAGCTTACACAAATGGTGACGATAAGTTCGTAGGACGGTTTCATTTTATAACAAGAAAAATCCTCAGTTGAGACCCAGAGGAACTGGAAAACTGATTCAAGATCACGCAGCAAACAATTAGTTAACCGCGGGAACATAAAATGATTAATCTTGTTCTAATGCTTTTCTCCTCCCTCGCATTCCTTTTGACACAATGGTAGGACAGATTAGATTATCTGGAGTAATAATAATGACAATAAGTCCCACTCAGTAATTGCTTCCTGGGCCAAGATCTGCCCTCTGTTTGACATACTTTATTTTATTTACATTTCTTCAACAGTTCTGAGGCTGATATGATTATTCCCATTTGACAGAAGCAAACTTAGTTGGATAAAGATTAATGATTATCCCAAAAACCCACAGCTAGAAATTTTCAGAGGATGCAATAAGTAGAGGACTATTTCATTTAAAAAGTGAATATTTTTCCTGGGCATATATCCAGAAAAGACGAAAACTACAATTTGAAAAGATACATGAACCCCAATGTTCATTGCAGCACTATTTACAATAGCCAAGACATGGAAGCAACCTAAGCGTCCATCAACAGATGAATGGATAAAGAAGATGTGGTCCATATATACAATGGAATATTACTCAGCCATAAAAAAGAATGAAATAATGCCATCTGCAGCAACATGGACGGACCTAGAGATGATCATACTAAGTGAAATAAGCCAGACAGAGAAAGACAAATACCACATGCTATAGCTTATATGTGAAATCTAAAATATGACACAAATGAACTTATCTACGAAACAGAAACAGACTCAGACATAGAAACAAACTTTGCTGTGCAACTTATGGTTACCAAAGGGGAAGGGGAAGGGGCAGGGATAAATTAGGAGTTTGGGATTAACAGATACACACAACTATATACAAAATAGATAAACAACAAGGACCTACTATATAGCACAGGGAATATACTCAATATTTTGTAATAACCTATAAGGGAAAAAAATCTGAGAAAAATAGATGTATATGTATGTATATACATATAACTGTATATGTATGTATATATGTATGCATATACATATATATAGATGTATATGTATGTATAACTTTGCTGTATATACAGAAAAGAAACTAACAGAAACTAACACAACATTGCAAATCAACTATACTTCAATGTTTTAAAGTATTTCATTTTTATAAATTCTAGCTAAAGAGTCCATAAAATACTCTGCAGATTTTCTGGAGGCAGATATTTTTTGTTGCCATTCTCTTTCATGCTAAGAGTTCCCACTTCCATCATCCTGTTGTTATTTTCACCCTTATGCACAAAAAATGTTTCATTCTGGCCTTCAATCTGTTAACTAAATCCTAATGGGACTTTTTTTTCCCCTCCAAGTAACTTGTAAATCTTCATGTGCATATGTAAAGACTCTTGGCTATTGAATACATACATCACGATCTTCACACTGGTAAATCTATCATCTCTTCAAAACTTAATGTAAATATAATATGGATAAACAATACTGTATATAGTACAGGGAACTATATTCAATATCCTGTGACAAACCATAATGGAAAAGAATATGAAAAAGAATGTATATATACGTATAACTGAGTCACTTTTCTGCACAGCAGAAATTAACACAACTTTGTAATTCAACTCTACTTCAATAAAATTTAGAAATAAAAATTAAAATACGCAAAAAAATTAATTTAAAGATACTGGTTGAACTGCCTGACATTCATCCAGAACATGTTCATAGGGTAACTATTATATTCCAGTTTTGGATTCCACAGTGTGGATGGGAATTCTGTTATGATTCAGGCTTATGGTTGCCAGGACTATGCTATTCACCGTATCCTTATTGCCTGAAACTCATGTGTGGAAATAGGACTTTAAAATCGGACTTTTTGGCTACTTATTTTTGCAGCTCCCTCCCTAAAGCCCAGTAACATATTTCTCTACAGTTTTAGACATAAGAATAAGGTGAAGTCATCTCAACAAAAAGATGTCCATCTAAGTGGGCAGTTTCTAGAGAGGGCACTGCACAGAGATGTGGACTGGATCCACATTCCAGCACGTCAGGGGTTTGTAAAAATGATTCAATCTGTGCACATGATGTGAGCCTTCACCCTGTCATTTGCCATTAGGGGTTCTGACATATGTTTGCAGATGCCTGCTTGAGGCTTGATGGCGGGCGGTTGCCCTGTCACTTTGTTTTGATCACACAAAGCTGCAGGAACATGCACTGTTGAAGGATTAATGCCCATTGCAAGATTAATGCATTACAGATGCATTCACCTACGGACTTTTCTTGTGTTTCCCTTGGAAGGCAACAACATTATTTAAACATCTGCCGGAACATAACTTCCCCTGTGAGCTGAGTGTTTTGCCCTAAAGTCTATTATTATGCCCCTCGTTTTAAGGTAAATACATCACGGTGAATAGTTACCTCTGCCCACAAGCCAAATCATGAATTACTACCTCAAATTTTATGCATTCGAATTTCTAAGTGAAAACCACTGGAAAAAAAAAATTTTTTTCAGGATAGGAAAGCTTCACCTCATTGACAAATAAACGGAATCTAAAAGCAATCAACTTTATATATAGTTTTAAAGTGAGTTACAGACAAATCAATTAACATTGTTGATGCCTGCGGTTTATTTTTAATATTTTATGTAGTTACAATAAGAGAGATTAAAATGGACTTAGTGTATTGGAGTTGGTTTAGATATAAAATGCAGCTGAGGAAAAATGAGAACTTTCTAAATTGAGGGAAGATGAAGAGGGCTGATACATTAAAAAAAAAAAAAAAAAAGAATGGAATTCTGTCATTTGCAGCAACGTGGATGGACCTAGAGAATATCATGCTCAGTGAAATAAGTCAGAAAGAGAAAGACAAATACTGTATGATATCACTTACATGTGGAATCTGAAAAATAAACCGAATGTATACGCAAAACAGAAACAGATTCACAGATATAGAGGACAAACTAGTAGTTACCAGTGGGGAGAGGGAAGGAGAGGGGGCAAGATAGGGGGAGGGAATTAAGAGGTACAAACTACTATGTATAAAATAAATAAGCACTACACTGCATTGGGAATACACTGCATACAACCAAAGATTTTCATTGGCAAAACAGGACTCAGAGCTGTCACTAAATTCAGCTGTTCTAGTGGCACAACTTCAAAACAGTTTATTAGACAATGCTGTCAAAAATGCGCTGGTTTTATTTGCTATCTCATTGCAACTTTTTTTCCTTAAAACTTTAATAGTTATAAAGTGACACATGTAGTTTAGAAAACTTTAAAAATTGTAAAACGTAAAGTACACACACACTCCCAGAGATATCTTTAACATTGTGCTGAATCTACTTGTTTTTTTTTTTTCAGATGTGCAAAGCCACACACACAGAGTTGGTTTATTTTTCTTTTAGATAATTGAAATCAAAGTGTCATATGTTTTAATAAGATGTATATTAAAGAATATCATTTATATGTGAGGAAATGCACAAAACGTTATGTTCTCCGTGAGTTTATCAGATATGACTACCACCAAATCAAGGAACAGTACCTTAGCAGGACTTCAGAAGCCTACTTCCTGCGAAGTCTCCATAGAGATGTCTACTCTCTTCCAAAAGGCAACTTTTTTTTTTTCTGAGATTTAACACCAAAGGACTGATTCCGCAAGTTCTCTTTAACTGTGGCTTCCTCTTCTCAGCCTTTTGTTCGTGACACTCAGCTGTGATGTAGATCTATGTGTTGCAAGAGGTTATTCATTTTCATCCTTTCAGAGATTCCATTACAGGAAGAGCCTCCATGTATTTACACATTCCACTGTTAATGGACGTCTGGATTGTTTCGAGTTTTTAACAATTACATATGCTATTAAAGATTTTTCAGCTCACACAACTCAACAACAAAATAACAAACAACCCAATCAAAAAACGGGCAGAAGACCTACACAGACATTTCTCCAAAGAAGACATACAGATGGCCAACAGGCACATGAAAAGATACTCAACATCACCGATTATTAGAGAAATGCAAATCAAAACTACAGTGAGGTGCCACCTCACACTGGTCAGAATGGCCATCATTAAAAAGTCTACAAATAACAAATGCTGGAGAGGGTGTGGAGAAAGGGGAACCCTCCTACACGGTTGGTAGGAATGTAAGTTGGTACAGCCACTATGGAGAACACTATGGAGGTTCCTTAAAAAACTAAAAATAGAGCTACCTATGATACAGCAATCTCACTCCTGGCCATATATCCAGACAAAACTATAATTCAAAAAGATACACGCACCCCAATGTTCATAGTAGGACTATTTACAATAGCCAAGACATGGAAGAAACCTATGTGTCCATCGACAGATGATTGGATAAAGAAGAGGTGGTACATATACACAATGGAATACTACTCAGCCATAAAAAAGAATGAAATAATTCCATTTGCAGCAACATGGATGCACCTAGAGATGATCATACTAAGTGAAGTAAGTCAGAGAACGACAAATACCATATAATAGCACTTATATGTGGAATCTAAAATATGACACAAATGAACTTATCTATGAAACAAAAACAGACTCACAGACATAGAGAACAGACTTGTGGTTACCAAAGGGGATAATGAGGGGCGTGGGGGAGATAAATTAGACCTTTATTTTTCAAGAGTAATGTCTATGAAGTGTGGAACTCATTTATTTCTTCATTGTGCTCTGTAGGACATGAGACCCTGTCACGTCAAGAAGCACAGAAGAGGGACCTGTCTTAGACTGCAGTCTTCTAGGATGAGGAGGAAGCTGTGGTGATCACTATAACACGTAAACAGATCACCCCTCTTGGATATCTTTACTATGCATTTAAACCCCTACCTTGATGTGTGTGTAAATCATGAATCAGTACTTTGCTGCATCATTGATGGTAGAGTTAATATATTCCTATTAACCCAAGGTTGAAATATTTTAATAGAAATCTATGTTCCTGTCATTATAAACACTAGTTTGACATTTCCAAATGCAGATCAAATATCTCAACCTCCATGACACCGCATGGCGTTTTGTTTTTCTCTCCCCGACGAAGGAATGCAGTCTGAATATTTAGCTCTTTAGTTGAATTTATGTAACCTGGAAGCCTTTGAGCCCCAAACAATTCTGTTTTATCATACATCAATGATGTGTAGAGAAATACTGTGAACTCATCTAAAAGATATATGAAACTCTGTATTCATCTCTGTTTATTTGCTGGGTGTAATCTTTTCAAAATTCACTCCGCAAACAAATTCCCATAGTAACATAATATTTTTTTAAGATGCACTGACCCATCAAGTTGCAGATTCTCAGTCATAAGCTGGCAGCTGTCCTTGAGGGAGCTAAAAATAAACCCCACATTGATGCACAACATCTCCATAGAAGCATATTCTGCTTTTACAAAATGTGTTTTTGAAACAGATGTTTCAATAATATCCTTCTTATCAAAATGCTTAACATTTGTCTTCATATGTTGGGTGCAGAGTAATTTTATGATACCAAACAGTATCGAAATTTCGAAGATTTTGTTGCTCTCATTCCGATATTGACCAAAGTCAGTCAGTTTCCATTTTCTGTAGTGTATAGGGTCAGTTTCAGAGACATTGTGAGACCATTCATGTGTGTCACTTTTGTTTCCCTAATTCCAATTTAGTTGCCTAATTCCAGCTAAGATACTGGGAATGTGATTTCAGTAGAGATACCCTTTGTAAGACTATCTCCATTTCAATAGATGAATACTTGACTGTAAATAAGTTTCAAATTCCTAAACAGTAGGTCTCTAAAGGAAGCATTTTGAGAATGTTGACTAGCTTGTCCTGGAGATATTGAGAAGTAAGCATTCTATGCAACCAGTTGTATCCTCTGATTATGTCACTGACATAATTGCCTGTCATCAGCTAGGGGATTAAAATAAAACCACCGACAATGAAACAAAACCCTGAGGTCATTCTCATAGATCAACCATCTGATAGAGGATCTATTGGTAGTTCAGGAAGCCTTTGAATAGAACTGACACCCAGGATGTTCTGAATGGATGCCTGTCACTCCATGGAGGTATCATCTCAGCTAGAAAAGCTCTGCCATGCTCCTTGCAAACTGGCTTAAAATCATAGGGGTGATCCCCTTTGGTAACCATAAGTTTGTTTTCTACATCTGTAGTTGGTGCGGGGTTGGGGGAGGAGAGATAAATTGGGAGTTTGGGATTAACGGGTACACTAATATATATACAATAGATAACCAACAAGGTCTTACTGTATAGCACAGGGAACTCTACTCAGTATTTTGTAATAACCTATAAGGGAAAAGAATATGAAAAAAAATATGGATAACTGAATTACTTTGCTGTACACTTGAAACTAACACAACACTGTAAATGAACTATACTTCAATTTAAAAACGTTAACGTGGCAGAAAAAAAACAACAAAAAAACACACGGGCAAGAGTCCTATGGAGAAGCCCAGTGTGGCTATTTTCTGGACTCTCCTGGGTACCTCAAATCCCCAGCAGGTGTGAACTTTCCATCTGCCCAGGTGTAGAGTTGAATGACCTCACTCCAGAATGAGAAATGTTCCGTAACTTTACGTATGTATTCATTTCATGAAAGTAAACTCACCTCCAGCTCCTACTGCTGGATTCTAAGAAAACCAGTGATGGACAGCCCTGGCATTTGAATGTAAACTGCTAACCCCAAAGGTTGGGAGGGAAAGTACCAGGGTGTTATTCAGTCTCAAGTATTTGGGGAGGACCCTCCAGGAACTCATCTACTGTGTCTCACCCAGAGAGATGGCTATGGCATAAATGAGTGTTTCTTTGCGGGGTGAGAGGGGGAGATAAGATGGTAGCATTGGGTACCCTAGGGGATATTTGGCAAGAACCGGGGACATTTTTAGTTATGGGAACACTACTGACAGCTGGTAGGTAGAACCAGAGGTGTCCCCAAAAGTCCCAAAGTGCACAGGGCAGCCCATAGCCACCACAAAGAAGTGCCCTGCCCCAAATATCAATAGGGTCAAGGTTGAGAATGCCCGCTCCATACCCATATGTTCTTTCATATGGGAAGAGACTCTGTGCCTTCTATACCTTGCTCTAGTCTAGAAGACCATATGCCTTCATGCCAGGCTCCCTTGATTGAAAAACTGTCTTTCCACTTGGGATTCTGCCATCTCCCCTGGTGCCTTTGATCAACCTGTCAAATTACCATCGATTTCATGAGGATTTACAAAATCTTCCAACTTCACATGGCTCTTTAGCTACTCACATTTAACCTTTGCTCCCTTGGCTGGTTCCTGGGGAAACATTTAGACCCTAACAAAATGTCTTCCCTCCCTTCTGTTTCCTTCACGCCCATGTATTCCAAAGTATTTCTCATCTATCCACCGGAACAAAATCCTTCACTTGAACCATTTACACATCTCTTTGACTACGAAGTCTACTCTGTAAAACAATTTTCAAAGGAAGACTGTACAACAACAAAATATGGAGAGTAGTTTGCATTACAGTTAGTAGTACCACTCATTTTATTCTCTGATGGACACTTTTCTATGTTTCATAAATGTTTCATTGCAAATATTTGATATTTTGAAATAAACATATACCTAATTCCTTGTTCTCCTAAGCAATATTTCCTAACTGCATGGCACAAAATTCCCGATTTATCCTCCTACCTAGCTCATGTGAACACATAGTATTTTTTATTAATGATATTTCAGTAATAATATATGTATATTTTTACAACATAGTATCCAATAGGAACCTATGTACATTCATATTATGTTTGGCTGGCTTTATGAAAACCAGCAAGACTTTCAGTATCACTTTTATAACTGCATTTGCTGTCTCTCTTCCTAGTGTGATTTGTAATATGAGCATGTATTACTCCCAATCATTAGCTGTATGGATGTTCAGATGCGTGTCTTCCATTTCTTCAAAGAAGAAATACAAATGGTCAATAGGCACATGAAAAGATGCTCAATATCGCTAATTATTAGAGAAATGCCAATCAAAACTGCAGTGAGGTACCATCTCACACTGGTCAGAATGGCCATCATTAAATAGTCTAGGGACTTCCCTGGTGGCACAGTGGTTAAGAATGCGTCTACCAATGCAGGGGACACGGGTTCGAGCCCTGGTCCGGGAAGATACCACGTGCCACAGAGCAACTGAGCCCGTGCGCCACAACTACTGAGCTCACGTGCCACAACTACTGAAGCCCGTGCGCCTAGAGTCCACGTTCTGCAACAAGAGAAGCCACCACAATGAGAAGCCCACGCACCGCAATGAAGAGTAGCCCCCGCTCGCCGCAACTGGAGAAAGCCCACGTGCAACAATGAAGACACAATGCAGCCAAAAATAGATAAATAAAAGAAATAAATTTACAAAAAAAAGAAAGTGAAAAGCCAAGCCACATAGTTGGAGAAGAAAAACAGCTAGCTAGCTAGCTAGCTGGATAGATGGATGGATGGATAGATAGATAAGATAAATAGAAGATATAGACAGATGACAAATTTAGATAAATGATAGATTAGATGAGAGATAATAGATGATAGATTGATAAATGATTTAGAGACATGATAGATACAGATGATACATGAGATAGATAGATAGGCAGGCAGGTAGGTAGGTAGGTAGGTAGGTAGGTAGATAGATAGATAGATAGATGCATAGATAGGTAGGTAGGTAGTAGAGATAAACAGACAGACAGATAGATAGATGGATAGATAGATAACTGGATAGATAGGTAGGTAGTAGAGATGATAGATAGATAGATAGATAGATAAGCAGCTAAGAAAGTACATGTATGTACAAACTTCTGTTATTGGGGAAAGATGATATTCTTTACTGTGGACCATATAATTGCCCCAAAAGTTTGCTTCTTCATAACTTTCAAAGGAATGATTCACTTATGAGGGTATGCACCATTAATGAACTATTTCATTATACATCATATATCATGTATGCAGGAAACCACACAAAATGTAACACTATTGCTCAATTATTTATTTTGAAAAAGAAACCCAAACCAAAGAGCCATGTAACCACAGTCTACGTCACGAAAGTGAACACTTCTCGGAACCTCAAAGTTCACTTCGAGCCATTTCCCACGTAATCTGTTTGTGAGATTAATCCACGTTGGTGCCTATAACACTGGTTTGTGCATTTTCATTGCCGTCTTGAATTACACAGAACACAATTTATTAATCAATTCTACTGTGGTTGGACCATCTTCCCATTTTGGAGTGGCTATAGATAACACTGCAACATGCATTTAAAAAGTATCTCTTCAGGTACACCTATGCAAGCATTTTGGTGGATATATAACTATGCATAGAATTTCTAGATCCCATGATGTGGTAGACAGCACAATGTATCCTGAAGATGTCCACATCCTAATTGCAAACGCCTGTGAATATGTTCTCTTACAAGTCACATCTCCTCTTTGACCCAGATCCCCCAGCCTTCCTCTTATAGAGACACTGTGGTTATATTGGCCTTCCCAGATAATTCAGGATCATTCAAGATGGAAAAAAAACTAAAGTTCTTAACCAGGCTTTAAAATGTTTGCTCCAACCTACCCACAAATAAATACAGAAAAGCTATTTGTAGCCTATTTATACATCATTGGGCTAATTAAGGGAAAGACTCAATTGTTAATTTTTTTTTTTTTTGGACCCAGGTTTTATGAGTACTGAGTCTGTAACAAAGTAAGTAAGGCAAGCATTCTTCTTCCAACAGTAGCTGCTTTCTGAAGTGGCCACTGTGCTGCACTCGACAGAAATCAGCTCTGTGCACTCAGCGTTCTGTCAGCATCCTCGGCTCTGAGGACCTCAGCAGACAAGTGGATATTTTCCTAATAATGGTTTGGGGAGAAGCAGATGTGGTTTTACAACCAGAGGGATGCAGAAGTTTGCAAACACACTTCAGAAGAGGTTTTCCTTCTATTTAATTGCTAAAAACTAAGGATGCCCCTACACTATTATAGACCCAGAAATATTTGAAAATACAATGTGTATCTATTATTTGAGTTCTAATAAAAATGTTTACTTTTTACACTTGGTAAAACCATGAGAATGTCTATGTTTATTTTCATTTTCTCAAGCTGAAATCTGGGATGGGAAAATCACTCTTGTTTCAAGGAGCAATGAATATAAACATCCATCTAAGTATGGAATTCTCAGAAGGAAAAACAAATTGTAAAGATTTCCAATATGAATGGCTTATCACGTGGATTTATTAGTTTAGTACGTTTATGACTTAGAAAGATTTGCAATGAATGTAACTATATATCATTTCACTATAAAAATCTGTTATATGACATTCCTTTCATACTGAGTGAATGTAAAAATGATTTAATATGATTATAACTTTAATATGCTAATTAATATCCTAGTATCTAAAAATACCTGGAAGTTTTTCTTCTACCCTTGTTTATATTCATTCAGGAAAATGGCTGCAGGTCCCTTTTGGGAAAGAATAGGGGTAGTTTTGAGTTTTATCATATACTCATGAATTAATTATAGGGTCTCCTGCTCAAGAGCATTCCTTTCTCAGCTAAACAGTTCTGCAGTGATGAATTGCTATGAGTCTGAACAGTAGATAAGACTTTGCGATTCCTTATGATATTGATTTATGTTTTTGCCAGGCAGATCCAGAAAATCCCCTCCCTCCTGTAGATCAAGCAGCCTCTATTAGGCTATTTCATTTTCTGAGGTCCAGTGATCAATTGGCCATTGTTAGAAACTCTGAATTCCAACATACCATATCATGCTATCCTGTGGTATAGTTTACCCATTGTATCAGAAGATTAACTGCCCTCTATATTCCACCCATCCAGGATTCCTTGACTCAGACTAAGATCAAACACTGAACACAGCTCTGATCTTTCCAGAAAAAAATCCTAAAAGCAAAATCTGGCAAGAACAAACTGTTTTCAAGTAATTTAACTATGTCCGAGAACAACGTTCAAAAATATTTATAGAAATATTTATAACTGAAACAAAAAGCAAACAAAACGTGGTCAACCTAGAAATCTATACCAAGCAAAAATACTTTTTGCTTTCAAAAAATTAAAAAAAAAAATTTTTTTGGACCTACAAAAGTTTGAAGTATTTTGTCCCAAGCAGACCTATAGTATAAGAAATTTCAGGCAGAAAGGAAATTATACCAGATGGAAATATGGATTTAATCAAAGTAATTAAGAACTACAGTGAAAAGTACATGGGTAAATATAGTAGGTTATTTCATTTAATCTCTTTAACGGATCATTGGATATTTAAACAAAAATTAAAATGTAGTTTGTGGTTTATAGCATATGTAAAACTAAAATATATGAGAACATGGCACAAAAATCAGGAGAGGAGAAATTGAAGTTAATCATTCTAAGGAAAGAAAAGTAAATTTTTCCAAAGTTCCTATACTGTTTATGAAATAATGTAATATCACTTGAAAGTAAATTGTGACAAGTTAAAGCCTCACACTATAAACACTAAATCAATGATTAACACAACAAAACAAAGAATTATAGCTAATATGATGACAAATGAGACACACCGGAATGATAAAAATTTTTCAGCCAATCCAAAAGAATGAGGAAAAGGAGGGAAAACTGAACAAAGAACAGATAGACAAACAGAAAACAAATATAGTGATCATACATCTATTCCTGACCATGTAACAAGGTATTAGATGTAAATGATCTAAATACTCCCATTAAAAGACATATAGAAAGCAAGACCTAACTTTATTCTGTCTACAACATTAAATATATAGACACAAGGGTTAAGAGTGAAATGATGAAAAAATATATAACAAGCTGACATTAATCAAAATTGTGCTAACCTATCAATATTAGTATGAGATAAAATAGGTTTTAGAGCAACAGCTATTGCCCTAGATAAAGAAGGTCATTTTAAAATAATAAAGAGTTCAATTCATGAAGAGAACATAAGATCCCTAAATATTTATGCATCTAATAAGAGAACTTCAAAATACATGAAGAAAAAACTAATAGAATTGCAAAGAATTAGGGATTTCAATATCCCTCTTTAATAACTGATAAAATAGCTAGAAAATCAGTACATAGGTAGAAGTAAACATATGGAAAATTTGAACAACACTGAAACCACTGTCATGTATTTTTAGTTTATTTTAATGATAAAGCCCCCATTTCTGAGACATATTAATTAAACATTAAACTGTACATATTTAAAGCATATAATTTGATGTTTTGATATATGTATACACAGTGGAGCCAAACCCCCAAATTTTCGTAGGCCCCTTGGTAATTCCTCTTTTACGTTCTACCCACCCCTTTTCTAAATGACCTGTGATTCAAAGAGGCCATCACAAGGAAAACTACACACTATTTCAAACTGAATGGTAAAATAATGAAAGCATAATATTCATTTTGGAGGGACACAGGTAAGCAATTATTAGAAGTACATTTATATTTCTACATGCTCTTACTAGAAAAACTAGTTTATTGCTCTCTATGCAACTTTCCGTCTTATGAAGGTAGTAAAGTAAAAATATGTTGTATTAAAAAAAGGAAAGCATTAATAAAGAGGGAATTGACTATTCATTGTTCTTTGAGTCTTGGCAAAATATGACAAGGAAATGCAATGCATGTGGCAGGGTGTCTGCTTATAATTATGTGGCAGAATTAAGGCAAAAATACAATGCACACACACTAAAATATTTGCATTCCAACTACAGAGTCCTATCATTCTAAGTGACCAAAAATGATTCATGAAAGAAAGGACAGTGAACTAGTTCCCCTCAAAAGACTGAACAGTTGATATGTGTTTTGAAAGCCACAAGGAGATGGAAAAATAAGTAAATAAAAATAACTAGATAAATCAGAAGGAAAGGGACTTTTGGAACATGAACCCGCCTCATTGGTTTTCGTTACTTTCGTGCTATCAATGTATAAGTGGCAGCCACAGGTTGCAAACTCTCTGAAATGGACACCGAAAAATACCCAAAGATACGTGTCTACCTTTCTCATTTCCAAACCAACACACTTTAACATCTATAAAACATTTAGCATCATCTAGCACTAGGAGACATACTTTATTTTTCAGATAAGTTTAGAGTTGAAAAGTAGTTAAATCAGTTAAACACACACACACACACACACACACACACACACACTAGAATCTGCTTCTTAATGGAACTGCCCATAAAATATGTGAAGCACATAAGCATGTTATTATTTTTTTAAAATTCAGGTTTATTCCATTAGAGGCTTAAACTATTTCTTTAGATGCCCAAGAAGGTGTACAAATAGTCACCATGTTTCAACTCTATATGTCAGGCATAACAATACTATCTCCAATTATTTATATTACATCGACTTTTACATGTAACTACTGAAATAGCATGCACGTACTACAATCCCACAAAAACCTGAGACCTTAAGATGCTTTAAGGATAACCATGGAAAATAAATGTACTTCCCATTTTATCTTGTTTCACTTGTTTTCTCTCCCTAATCTCTAGGCTTTGAGTAATGGTGCTTCACCTAGTTATTCAATCTTTATCAAACTGAATTGTGCTGGTAACACAATTCACTTTGAGAATCCTGTTTCATTCGTGGTCTGGGGGCAGGCAGTGATTTGGTTGAGGATCTGGAAGCTTTTCATCCATTACAGTGACAGCCTGGTAGCTGTGTGCACAAATCCATTTCTGTCAGAGCAAATCTATTCCTAGACAACTGTGAACAGGAGAAGTCTGACTGCATATTTGTAACCTATTTCTTGAGGCACTTCTGACAACTTCAGCTTCATTCGAAAGGACCGCTGTCCATCCAAAATGAAGCTCCTTATCATTTCTTACATTATAGACAGGGCTTCAATTTTCTTGGCCATTTTCCTTCAATGGCACATTTTGGAAGCTGAGATTTCAGTGATAATATTGACTGGTAAGAAATCATGCAATTTCTTTCTTTGTGACATCTTTGTCTGGTTTGGGTATCAGGGTGATGGTGGTCTCGTAGAATGAGTTTGGGAGTGTTCCTCCCTCTGCTATATTTTGGAAGAGTTTGAGAAGGGTGGGTGTTAGCTCTTCTCTAAATGTTTGATAGAATTCGCCTGTGAAGCCATCTGGTACTGGGCTTTTGTTTGTTGGAAGATTTTTAATCTCAGTTTCAATTTCAGTGCTTGGGATTAGTCTGTTCATATTTTCTATTTCTTCCTGGTTCAGTCTTGGAAGGTTGTGCTTTTCTAAGAATTTGTCCATTTCTTCCAGGTTGTCCATTTTATTGGCATAGTTGCTTGTAGTAATCCGTCATACAGAGTGAAGTAAGTCAGAAAGAGAAAAACAAATACCGTATGCTAACACATATATATGGAATCTAAAAAGAAAAAAGAAAAAAAATGGTTCTGAAGAACCTAGGGGCAGGACAGGAATAAAGACGCAGATGTAGAGAATGGACTTGAGGACACAGGGAGGTGGAAGGGTAAGCTGGGATGAAGTGAGAGAGTGGCATGGACATATACACACTACCAAATGTAAAATAGATAGCTAGTGGGAAGCAGCCACATAGCACAGGGAGATCAGCTCGGTGCTTTGTGTCCACCTAGAGGGGTGGGATAGGGAGGGTGGGAGGGAGACGCAAGAGGGAGGAGATATGGGGATGTATGTATATGTATAGCTGATTCACTTTGTTATACAGCAGAAACTAACACACCGTTGTAAAGCAATTATACTCCAATAAAGATGTTAAAAGAAAAAAAAAAAAACATGCAAAAAGATCCTTCCAAATATAAAAGAAAAAAGAAAAACATTAAAGGATATATTATGTCCCAAAACCACATATTTTGACTTCTCTTATCATAAAAGGCATATCTGATGAGGGCAAAAATTTTCATTAAAAAGGGACAACCACACAGTGACAAGTCAAGTCATTCATTGCCCAAAAACATTCTTCCTCCTGTTACCAGAGGTAAATACTTAATAATAAAGTGTTCTCATCTGTCCTTCCATGAATATTGATAAATGAGCAACTCTGTGTGTTCACTAAGGAAATTCTGCAATGCACAATGAGATGCTAATTGGTGGTTCTACTCTGGGTAGGATGTTCAAGGTCTCCAAGGTTTGCTTCCGCTTGCATCTTACTTTCCCTGCATCACCACCTTTCCAACATGTCTTGTTCTCTGCCTGTACCATCTCAGCCACAGAGAGACACTCAAGTAGAGCACCCCTCCAGATTTTGGGCTGCCTGACTGTACAGCTCCTTCATGAGGTTCTAAGAAATCAGACCAGTGCCTTCTCAGCTTAGAAGAACCACCTTACTATTCTAAGCCACTAGTTCACCCGCCAGGAATTTGTACTCAGGCAAAAAGGTAGTCTCAACCCACGAATTCCTGGTTTTCTTAGAGACCATTATCTTGTCTGCCTGCTGGTCAATATCAGGAAACAGTTGTCTTGTATATCTTGTCAATTTTATAGTGGTTTACGGAAGAAGGGTCCCTCCACCAGAGTTGAAAACCTGTTCTAGCTAATCTGTCTATTCCATTTTAAGGGTGGTGAATGGGGAGTATGAGTCTTCTGTTTCCAGAAATACTGCAATTGAGTTTCTTGGTGCAAACACGCAGGTTCAGAACACCTAAAATATTGCATATGCTATGTATCAAATACATTGAAATGCATGTCTAAGAAGACAGAAATGTAAGGGAAATCCCTGAGGGGTAGAAAACCAGTAAGTATAAATTCAAATACTCAACCATGGGGAGATGTTTAATGCATCTAATGTTCCTGGCATAGTATCAATATTTGCTGCATGTTCTTTTTTGGTACGAGCTTGCTGTACATGAAATTGTATGACGGTCATGTCCTCAATGTTCATCATAGCGCTAATTTAGTTATATGGGGTCTTTAGTGTATTATTTAAAATAGCTAGACCTAAGTGTACTCCCAACTGAAGTTAATATCATGGTCTGCAGTTTCACTTTCTAGGCATACAACTGATAATTGGCCATTTCATTTATTTTCATCCCTTGTTTATAGATATCGTGTACTCAACAGATAGTCTTTTGATTCATGTCTTGTGTGTTTTCCTCTTAACCCAAGGTAAGACCCTTATGAATTATGACAAGATCCCATCAACAGCCACGTGATGTCTTGGAAGTTCTCAGTCACTTGTAAGGACTTACCAAAGGATATTCTTCATTAGAAATCCTAGGTACATGCAATTTTGTCCATTCAATCAATATCTTAAGAACTAAAATATGCCATATTTTTCGGAGATACGTATTAGTTACATGACAAAATTTCCAAGATACCGTATTTGGGGTGGGGGGGGGGAATTTGGAGCTACACAATGATAAACAGGCTTCTGTGGAAAACATTTTAAAATCTATAACATGTTAATAATATTACTTTATGGAACACATCAAACTTTTTTGACCATAATACTGTTTTTGTTCTAATCTTTCAGAAGTATTTATAACACAGGAATTGGAGGACATTTGATTATGTGCTGATGCCAGAACAATGAACCCAATATTTCTGAATTATTAATTATTATCATATGATTAATTATATATCATATTCTATAATATAATAGTCATATTTTATATATTAATTATATCATATATAATTAATGTTATTATTGATATATTACATATAATTATATACTCTATTATGTATAAAATTTTATATACTTGATATAATACATAATTATAAATTTATATATAATTGTTATAATTTATATTAATATGTTATATTAGTAATACAATAATTATATACTTTAATTGTTAATAATGAACAGAATTATCGTCTTCAGTCTCATTTCTCCCAGACTTAGAAATGTTCCAATTCCTATAACTTTCAGATGGGTGATATTTTCTAATTTTCTAATCTAAAAGTATGTAGAGCCTTGTGCTTGATAACTTATTATTTTTATTATTTCTTTAATAACTTTTTTTTCAAGTCTGTGAGAAAAGTTGTGCCCCCTTCCTGTCAGACCTGTCAATACATCTATACTATATGCCATGCGTCACTTGTATTAAGTACTTTTAAATATTAAATATGCTATGAAACACAGCCCTCTATTTTTCTATTCATCAAAGTTCAATTCAAGGCCAAGTTCAATTCTATCTGGGACTCTCTCACCATGATTCTTTCTCTCCTTGGCAAACAGCGCATCATTCCTTCCCCTTACCTGGTAGTTCTCTTCACACCTAAAATAATCACCTGCAAACTCCGTAATTTCCTGACTGTGTAGTTCAGAACAAAGAGGGGAATCACTTCAGGGAAACAAAAGAACACAGATTCAAGTGACTCTGAAATTGTCTTATAAGCTCTCGGGTGGAGACTTGCTTGCTTATCCAAGAGCTTAAGAACTCGAACGAAAGGGTCTTTCGAGAAACACCATCCATGTTGCTAATTAGCCAGTGATCAAAGGATTCAACTCAACCCATTTCAGATCATTTCTCTTCTGCCAGAAGGCACTGTAAACCAAGTTAGTTTTGAAAATAGAGCAAGTGGTTTTATTCTTAGCATGAAGTCAGATCTTTCTATAACCCATGATGAGTCGAGAGGAGACCAGAGCACAGGTGGTGTTGTTTAGAAATACACCAGAGTGCTGATGAAAGGATGAAGCCCTGGAAGGTGATGGTCACAACCTTTTATATGCTGAGAGGGTAGGCCTCACAGAATGCCTTTATTGCAGGAAACCCTGCAGAGGGTGTCTGTGCTCTATAAACACTTGGCAATCAATTAGGCTGGGCAGGATCCCTTCCTGGGCAAGCCCCTCCTTTTTTCCAGCTTGCTTTGCAATTCTTTATCACAAGCTAAGCTCCAAGCATCCACGGAAAACACCGTTTCAAGCACAGCTGGCAACGTTTCTCTGATTTCCCCAACACTGGCATCCGCCATTCATCCTAAATGAAATGCTTCTTTCTCTCTTCTTTCATCAAATGTCACCAAATAAAATATCACATTTAAAAGTCATCCGTTCTAGAAAGGTACAAAATATTTTATTCCTATGAACCGCTGAAAGGGTGGAAAACGCACTTGTTTTTTAATTGGATTGCACGCAGGACCTTCTGAATTGTAAATCAGTTCAGAATGGCTCAAAATAATAGCTAAATTGATAGTCTTCACAGCTACTGGGCTCTAGGGGGAAATAAAAGAGGCTACGCATCAACTAGAAATCAGAGAGTTTGGAATTCCCTGGTGGCGCAGTGGTTGAGAATCCACTTGCCAATGCAGGGGACATGGGTTCGAGCCCTGATCCGGGAAGATCCCACATGACGCAGAGCAACTAAGCCCGTGTGCCACAACTACTGAGCCTGCACTCTACAGCCCGCGAGCCACAACTACTGAGCCCACGAGCCACAACTACTGAAGCCCATGCACCTAGAGCTCGTGCTCCACAAGAGAAGCCACAGCAGTGAGAAGCCCACACACCGCAATGAAGAGTAGCCCCCGCTCGCTGCAACTAGAGAAAGCCCACACACAGCAACGAAGACCCAATGCAACCAAAAATAACTAAAAATGTATTTTAAAAATTAAAAAAAAAAGAAATCAGAGATTTTATAAATTCATTACTAAATTAACTCTGGCAGTTATGAAGCTGTTGAGGAGTAAAGATACTGAAGACATTGGTAAGTGCTTTAGGAAATCTCTTCCTTGTCATCAGGTACCAGCCAGGCTTGTAAAGTCACCATCCGTAACTAATGGAGCTAAAATGAAATGCAAACCCATGTGTTTTGGATTTGCTTGGCATGGATGCTATTAGCGATCCTTGGAGATGGAGGGTAGAAGAGATAAACTGAATACTATTTCCAACTGGTAAAAATAAAAACGATTAAAAAAATAAAAACAAGTCAAGTTGTATGTGTATTTACAATTGTCAATGCTCGCCCATTAAAGGAACCATGAATAACTGTGAACTTTTTTGAAACAACATGCCCAGCCTATGCTTTAGAAGGAGAAGAAACATTTTGTTCCTTTCAATCATTTTGGGGGAAAATGGAGAGTCTTTATTTTATTATAACATCCATCATACTCATTCTACCACGTCTGAAATTTTGCTTAACTTTGACACCTAATGAGTTATCAAAAATATTCATGGAGTTTGTCATTGACTAATTTGCTGCATAATCATAAATACGAGTATAGTTACATGAACTTCAAAGAAAATTTAAATGACTATGTAAAAGAATGTTGTACCTTAAGGTAGAGAAACTATACAAGAAAACTAATTCAGTTAGATTTAATGACACACTAGAATCAAATTAGGAGTTTGGAACTAACGTATACACACTACTATATATAAAAGAGATAACCAACAAGGACCTACTGTATAACACAGGGAACTCTACTCAATACTTTATAATAACCTATATGGGAAAAGAATCCGAAAAAGAACAGATACACGTATATGTATAAGTGAATCACTCTGCCATACACCTGAAACTAACACAACGTTATTAATCAACTATACTTCAATGTAAAAAAGAATCAGAACAAGAATTAGTTTATAACTTTTTGTACCAAATAGCAAAAAGGCTCAATTTCATTTCTTGATATTAACAGAACACATATTAAACAGCATGGGTCTAGGAATAAATGATAAATATGACAACTTCTTGCCCATGAAAGTTCATTGATTCAATCACCACCTGCAATTCAAGACCACTTATTTTCCCTGTAAAACACGTTTGATTACTTCCTGGCCACTTCAAAGTGCTGTCTGTGTAATAACTGTCATTTTTCCCCTTCCTTGTTTTACCATGAGATACATGTCAAATAGTACATGCCTCTTTGAATCTCTTATAGACTCACCACCATGACTCACTTTGATGTTTTAGGGCAGCTGGTGTTTATCAAGTCTTTATTTATGGTACGTGTCCTCTTTTTCCACTCATGGGAGTTTCACTAGCAATGAAGGGGGAAACTTAGCCCACCTTTCCTCAAGACACTTTCAACCAAGGAAGGGTAAGCGTTCAACAACAGGACACAAATCCCAAGGCAACTTAACAAATGTTGGTCTGGACAGGTGCCATGTCCCTGGGGACTTGGAACCTTTTTAAGCATTTCAGTGCAATTACTTAATGTTTGTGCACCTATCTTAGACATTCGACATCATGTGACACCAATAATGTCTACTCTGAAGGCAACAGAGCATGTCTGATTATTTGCAAGGCTGTTTCATCCAAAGATTTTATGTTACTGGGCATTTATTTACTTAACTGAAATTTCAGCTTGAAAGTACAGTGGTCCCTCAGGATCTGCAAGGGGGCTTGGTTCCAGGACCTCCGGCAATACCAAAAATCTGGGGATGCTCAAGTGCCTTATATAAAATGATGTAGTCTTTGCATATAACCTACGTAACCTATGCACATCCTCCTGTGTACTTTAAATCATCTCTAAATTATTATACTACCTAACACAATGTAAATACTAGGTAAATCATTGTAAATACAATGTAAATGCTTTCTAAGTTGTTGCCAGCACGCTGCAAATTCTACTTTGGCTTTTGGGAATTTTCTGGAATTTTTAAAAAATATTTTTAATCTACAGTTGGTTGAATCTGAGGCACTGAGCCCCAGGAGACAGAGGGCCGCTTGCATAAAGCTGTTAGAACAGTAGGTAAATGTCAGGTGCTCAGCGAAGCTGGACAGATTTGCACTGCCAGTTATTGGAGTAGCCCATTGAGACCAGAAGGCACCAGTGAAATGAACAGTCGGACATTTAATCTCTTGTTGCAGTAGCAAAAGCAAGAGGCTAAATCGGAGAAAGTGCCGGACTCCATATTCCATTTTTCCCCATGGAACGGCGCTGGGTGAGGGTCAGGTGGATCAACATAGACCCGGGGTCTTGGGAGGTGGTCTCGCTACCCAGGCAGCCCCAAGCTAAGGGCTTCTGCTGTCTTATGGGCTCAGGTCTAGGGGGAGGGAAGGGCAGGGGAGCCATGATGGAGAAGTGCTGGGTGATCAGTCAGAGTAGAGGAAGGGTCTTTAAGGACTCCTCTTCCTTCCAGAAGGGGGTCTCAGCAGAGGCACCCGGGAAAACCTCCACCAAGGTCCCCCAATGAGGAGGCCTCCAAAGGGGGTATCTGGGCCAGGAATGCAGCTATGCATGAGGTTGCATGACAGCCTGGCCCATCGGGGGGGCTGAGTCCTTGACTATAACCCTTCAAAGACCGCCATGCAGTGCCAGGCACCCAATCTGGTGTGCGGAGGGCAGTTTCCCCACCTGAGGGCTGCCAGGCAAAGCCTTTGTCATTGCCTACCATAGGGCCTGAAAAGCCACACACTGTTTTTCAGCCAAGAGCCGGATGCCTGAGTCAGAGCACTTCACAGATCAGAAAAGAAACGTGACTGCAGTATCAAGCAAGATGGAATACGTTGAGAGGTTGAAGGCGGTCAGAGCACACTGAAGAAACCCAGGCAGATGGAAGAATAAAAGATAAGGAGGAACGCATAGGCGCCGCATTATATAGGCGCCGCATTATACAGGCGCTTAACTTACATGACTTCACCTGTACTTGCCAGTCAGGGAGTGAACAACAAAGTAGAAAGATAAATCGTTGCAAATATTTTCTCCAGTGGTACAGATGAACTTATCTGCAAAGCAGAAAAAGAGACACAGACGTAGAGAACAAATGTACGGATACCAAGCGGGAAGGGGGAGGGGATGAATTGGGAGATTGGGATTGACAGATGTACACTACTATGTACAAAATAGATAATTAACGAGAACCTACTGTATAGCACAGGGAACTCTACTCAATGCTCTGTGGTGACCTAAATGGGAAGGAAATCCGAAAAAGAGTGGATATATGTATACGTATAACTGATTCACTTTGCTGCACAGCAGAAACTAACACAACATTGTAAAGCAACTCTACTCCAAGATATTTTTTTAAAAAGATAAATAATTGAAAAGAGCTCCAACAGAAAGTCCCCAAAGAAAGATGGCAGCTGTCTCCTCAGCTGACCTCAATTCCAGAAAGTCTTGGACACCATGAGAATCTCAAGACATAGAGTGAGACTGTCGTGGTCGAAGTTCTAAGTGTATCATACAACATGGTACCATGGAAAGAGAACTCTGCTTCCACTGGACTGAAGGAAATACAGAAAGTTTATGTTCACGTGGGGTTTCCTACTACAGGATTGTTCCACATCAGGGAAGATCCTGAAAGCATTTTCAAGCACGTATGTGTCCATACGCACTTTTCACGTTGTTCCTTGAATTGAGAAAAGCAACAGCTGCAAACATACAGACTGCTTATGAACAAGTTATAACAAGTATAGATGAATATCACTTTGGATCTACGTGTAGAAATGATGCATTATACCATGAATTTGGAGTACGTCCACGTATGTGTATGTCTCACTCACCCGTTACAGTTCTTTAGTTTTCAACAAATGGTCATACGTTTCATATGATGTCATCTCAACATTGAAAATGGACGCAATGTAGTTTCCTTCTGTGATCAGTATTTCCTACTAGAAAATTAGATCCTTCTCTGGCAAGAATTGAAGTCTGCACTCCAAGTCTTGTATTTGAAAAGGAAAATATTGTAAATTGTATTTGAGGTACACTCTATGGGTAAGTGGATATATACTGTCATATTTTATTCCAACCCATTAAGGTATGATGAAACAATTTATTCTGGTAACAGGTATTAATATAAAGCAAATGGGACAGACGAGATGTATAATAAATTGTCATTATTTTTTATTATTTCCTGATGGTGGTGATTCTTTCCTCAGACTTCATGTTTAGCTCCCATGTGAATCATTTGAGGAGCTTATCCCTGTAAGAACCCCCTTCTCTGCTGGATAGGCCTAACAGCCATGTTTTCCCTCACTGAACCTATTTTTCAACTTACAGCTCAATGTCTTGAGTTGTTACTGATATTCATGCCACTCTCCCCAGCCCAAATTGATAGTAAGTCTCCTCAAAAGAAGAACTAAGGGACTTCCCTGGTGGTGCAGTGGTTAAGAACCCGCCTGCCAATGCAGGGGATGCAGGTTCGAGCCCTGGTCCGGGAACATCCCACATGCCGCGGAGCAACTAAGCCCGTGCGCCACAACTACTGAGCCCGCGTGCTGCAACTGCTGAAGCCTGCGCGCCTAGAGCCCGTGCTCCACAAGAGAAGCCACCGCAATGAGAATCCCATGCACTGCAACGAAGAGGAGCCCCTACTTGTCGCAACTAGAGAAAGCCTGTGCGCAGCAACGAAGACCCAACGCAGACAAAAATAAATTAATTAATTAATTAAATTAAATTACTTAAAAAAAAAAAAAAAAAAAGACGAACTAACCAGGAAGTGTAATGGGATTCATGTAAGGAGACTGAAATGCATGTGCAGTATTACCTTAGGCCCAGCTGACTAAATATCAAAAATCTCAGCACTCCCATTCATAATTTCATTCCCCCAAACCTTCCATTCCCAAACTTTTCTCTGGATTCTGTATTTGATTACAATAGGCATCAGGTTTTATATGGTTCTGAATCATTTTTAACTACAGCAATTTTGAAGATATTCATGGGAAATATAATGGCATCATATCTAGTCACCTTTGACCAAAAGATATTACAGCACAGAGCTGGGTAAAGCCATTGAAAGTAAACACTACGGAAGTTTTCATTGGATTTCATATCAAATAATTTATTTCTATGAAGTTAAAACTTGAATAGATTTAGAATAAAGGTATTTCCCCTAAGAGAGGTTAACGATAAACAGGCTCAAAATGTTCAAAATATCGATACTCACTATCCCATAAAATAAATCATAAGATATGCTTAAGTTTTGGTATGTTTTCTTTAAAAAAATTGTCAATTGCCATAAATTGTTTATCATTTTTCACATAATAGCAATATTCAGTAAATGCTGAATTTGCTTCAATAATTTGTTTTAATTTTTCATAACTATTATGTTCTTCAAAATAAAATGGAAAACAGCATGCAACATAGAGATAGCAATTAAATTGTGCTAATTATTAATTACTTCTAAATAACTGCAAACAATTCACTCTTGGGGGTATAAATACATTTGTGACCATACACAATAAACTGTCAAAATATCTTTAACAAAAGTCAGTTAGTGAATTATGTGTGAAATCCTTACTGTGCAATCTGAACTAAAGGTTATTGATTTAATGTTTTCTTAACACACGTGGAAAAGTTTGGGATCTCCATCTTCATAAAATCCCAGTAGAGAATTCTACCAACTTTGCTCTGAAATGCAAATTAGTGTTCATTTTACTAAATATACACATTTAAGACAATTTGTGAAATGAAAATAATATTTTTCCAGTTAACACCTGTCTTTTTTGGAATTAATATATATTGTTGAAAATACACTTCCAATAAGAATAGTCAATAGAGTTACATAATTTGAATCCTAAATATCATCAACAGTCTTGGATTTAATAATCTATTAAAAGGAGCTTCAAGATGGTGGAAGAGTAAGACGCGGAGATCACCTTCCTCCCCACAAATACATCAGAAATACATCTACACGTGGAACTGCTCCTACAGAACACCCACTGAACGCTGGCAGAAGACGTCAGACCTCCCAAAAGGCAAGAAACTCCCCACGTACCTGGGTAGGGCAAAAGAAAAAAGAAATAACAGAGACAAAAGAATAGGGACGGGACCTGCACCAGTGGGAGGGAGCTGTGAAGGAGGAAAGGTTTCCACACACTAGGAGCCCCTTCGCGGGCAGAGACTGCGGGTAGCAGAGGGGGGAAGCTTCGGAGCCACGGAGGAGAGCGCAGCCACATTGGTGCGGAGGGCAAAGCGGAGATTCCCGCACAGAGGATCGGCGCCGAGCAGCACTCACCAGCCCGAGAGGCTTGTCTGCTCAGCCGCCGGGGCGGGCGGGGCCTGGGAGCTGGGGCTCGGGCTTCGGTGCTAGCCGGGAGGGAGTCCGGGAAAAAGACTGCAGCTGCCGAAGAGGCAGGAGACTTTTTCTTGCCTCTTTGTTTCGCGGCGCGCAAGGAGAGGGGATTCAGAGCGCCGCCTAAACGAGCTCCAGAGACGGGCGCGAGCCGCGGCTGTCAGCGCGGACCCCAGAGACGGGCATGAGACGCTAAGGCTGCTGCTGCCGCCACCAAAAAGCCTGTGGGCGAGCACAGGTCATTCTCCACACCGCCCCTCCCGGGAGCCAGTGCAGCCCGCCACGGCCAGGCTCCCGTGATCCGGGGACAACTTCCCCGGGAGAGCGCACGGCGCGCCTCAGGCTGCTGCAACGTCACGCTGGCTTCTGCCGCCGCAGGCTCGCCCCGCCTCCTCCGTACCGCTCCCTCCCCCCGGCCTGACTGAGCCAGAGCCCCCGAAGCAGCTGCTCCTTTAACCCCGTTCTGTCTGGGCGGGGAACAGACGCCCTCAGGGGACCTACATGCAGAGGCAGGTCCAAATCCAAAGCTGAACCCTGGGAGCTGTGCGAACAAAGAGAAAGGGAAATCTCTCCCAGCAGCCTCAGGAGCAGTGGATTAAAGCTCCACAAACAACTTGATGTGCCTGCATCTGTGGAATACCTGAATAGACAACGAATCATCCCAAATTGAGGAGGTAGACTTCGGGAGCAACAAAATACATATATTTTCACCTTTTTCTCTTTTTGTGAGTGTGTATGTGTACGCTTCTGTGTGTGATTTTGTCTGTATAGTTTTGCTTTTACCATTTGTCCTAGGGTTCTGTCTGTCCGTTTTTGTTTTTTTTGTTTTTTTTTTTTTAGTATAGTTTTTAGCACTTGTTATCATTGGTGGATTTGTTTTTTGGTTTGGTTGCTCTCTTCTTTCTTTCTTTTTTTAATTACTTAAAAAAAATTTTTTTTTAAATTATTTTTTATTTTAATAACTTTATTTTATCTTCTTCTTCCTTTCTTTCTTTTTTTCCTCCCTTTTATTCTGAGCCATGTGGATGACAGGCTCTTGGTGCTCCAGCCAGGCATCAGGGCTGTGCCTCTGAGGTGGGAGAGCCAACTTCAGGACACTGGTCCACAAGAAACCTCCCAGCTCCACGTAATATCAAACAGTGAAAATCTCCCAGAGATCTCCATCTCAACACCAAGACCCAGATCTACTCAACGACCAGCAAGCTACAGTGCTGCACACTATGCCAAACAACTAGCAAGACAGGAACACAGCCCCATCCATTAGCAGAGAGGCTGCCTAAAATCATAATAAGGCCACAGACACCCCAAAACGCACCACCAGACGTGGACCTGCCCACCAGAAAGACAAGATCCAGCCTCACCCACCAGAACACAGGCACTAGTCCCCTCCACCAGGAAGCCTACACAACCCACTGAACCAACCTTAGCCACTGGGGGCAGACACCAAAAACAACGGGAACTACGAACCTGCAGCCTGTGAAAAGGAGACCCCAAACACAGTAAGATAAGCAAAATGAGAAGACAGAAAAACACACAGCAGATGAAGGAGCAGGGTCAAAACACACCAGACCTAACAAATGAAGAGGAAATAGGCAGTCTACCTGCCTGAAAAAGAATTCAGAATAAGGATAGTAAATATGATCCAAAATCTTGGAAATACAATGGAGAAAATAAAAGAAACGTTTAACAAGGACCTAGAAGAACTAAAGAGCAAACAAACAGTGATGAACAACACAATAAATGAAATTAAAAATTCTCTAGAAGGGATCAATAGCAGAATAACTGAGGCAGAAGAACGGATAAGTGACCTTGAAGATAAAATGGTGGAAATAACTACTGCAGAGCAGAATAAAGAAAAAAGAATGAAAAGAACTGAGGACAGTCTCAGAGACCTCTGGGACAAAATTAAACGCACCAACATTCGAATTATAGGGGTCCCAGAAGAAGAAGAGAAAAAGAAAGGGACTGAGAAAATATTTGAAGAGATTATAGTGGAAAACTTCCCTAATATGGGAAAGGAAATAGTTAATCAAGTCCAGGAAGCACAGAGAGTCCCATACCAGATAAATCCAAGGAGAAAAATGCCAAGACACATATTAATCAAACTATCAAAAATTAAATACAAAGAAAAAATATTAAAAGCAGCAAGGGAAAAACAACAAATAACATACAAGGGAATCCCCATAAGGCTAACAGCTGATCTTTCAGCAGAAACTCTGCAAGCCAGAAGGGAGTGGCAGGACATGTTTAAAGTGATGAAAGGGAAAAACCTACAACCAAGATTACTCTACCCAGCAAGGATCTCATTCAGATTTGATGGAGAAATTAAAACCTTTACAGATAAGCAAAAGCTAAGAGAATTCAGCACCACCAAACCAGCTTTACAACAAATGCTAAAGGAACTTCCCTAGGCAGGAAACACAAGAGAAGGAAAAGACCTACAATAACAAACCCAAAACAATTAAGAAAATGGTAATAGGAACATACATATCGATAATTACCTTAAATGTAAATGGATTAAATGCTCCAACCAAAAGACACAGACTGGCTGAATGGATACAAAAACAAGACCTGTATATATGCTGTCTACAAGAGACCCACCTCAGACCTAGGGACACATACAGACTGAAAGTGAGGGGATGGAAAAAGATATTCCATGCAAATGGAAATCAAAAGAAAGCTGGAGCAGCAATTCTCATATCAGACAAAACAGACTTTAAAACAAAGACTATTACAAGAGACAAGGAAGAACACTACATAATGATCAAGGGATCAATCCAAGAAGATATATAACAATTATAAATATTTATGCACCCAACATAGGAGCACCTCAATACATAAGGCAAATGCTAACAGCCATAAAAGGGGAAATCGACAGTAACACAATCACAGTAGGGGACTTTAACACCCCACTTTCACCAATGGACAGATCATCCAAAATGACAATAAATAAGGAAACACAAGCTTTAAATGACACATTAAATACGATGGACTTAACTGATATTTATAGGACATTCCATCCAAAAGCAAAAGAATACACTTTCTTCTCAAGTGCTCATGGAACATTCTCCAGGATAGATCATATCTTGGGTCACAAATCAATCCTTGGTAAATTTAAGAAAACTGAAATCATATCAAGTATCTTTTCCGACTACAGCGCTATGAGACAAGATATCAATTACAGGAAAAAACCTGTAAAAAATACCAAAAAAATGGAGGCTAAACAATACACTACTAAATAACCAAGAGATCACTGAAGAAATCAAAGAGGAAATCAAAAAATACCTAGAGGCAAATGACAATGAAAATACAAAAACCCAAAACCTATGGGATGCAGCAAAAGCAGTTCTTAGAGGGAAGTTTATAGCAATACAATCCTACCTCAAGAAACAAGAAAAATCTGAAATAAACAACCTAACCTTACACCTAAAGCAATTAGAGAAAGAAGAACAAAAAAACCCCAAAGTTAGCAGAAGGAAAGAAATCAAGATCAGATCAGAAATCAATGAAAAAGAAATGAGGGAAACGATAGCAGAGATCAATAAAAGTAAAAGCCGGTTCTTTGAGGAGATAAACAAAATTCATAAACCATTAGCCAGACTCATCAAGAAAAAAGGGAGAAGACTCAAATCAATAGAATTAGAAATGAAAAAGAAGAAGTAACAACTGACACTGCAGAAATACAAAGGATCATGAGAGATTACTACAAGCAACTATATGCCAATAAAATGGACAACCTGGAAGAAATGGACAAGTTCTTAGAAATGGACAACCTTCCGAGATTGAACCAGGAAGAAATAGAAAATAGGAACAGACCAATCACAAGCACTGAAATTGAAACTGTGATTAAAAATCTTCCAACAAACAGAAGCCCAGGGCCAGATGGCTTCACAGGCAAATTCTATCAAACATTTAGAGAAGAGCTAACATCCATCCTTCTCAAACTCTTCCAAAATATAGCAGAGGGAGGAACACTCCCAAACTCATTCTATGAGGCCACCATCACCCTGATACCAACACCACACAAAGATGTCACAAAGAAAGAAAACTACAGACCAATATCACTGATGAAGACAGATGCAAAAATCCTCAACAAAATACTAGCAAACAGAATCCAACAGCACATTAAAAGGATCATACACCATGATCAAGTGGGGTTTATCCCAGGAATGCAAGGATTCTGTAATATATGCAAATCAATCAGTGTGATACACCATATTAAAAAATTGAAGGAGAAAAACCATATGATCATCTCAATAGATGAAGAAAAAGCTTTGGACAAAATTCAACACCCATTTACGATAAAAACCCTCCAGAAAGTAGGCATATAGGGAACTTACCTCAACATAATAAAGGCCATATATGACCAACCCACAGCCAACATCGTCCTCAATGGTGAAAAACTGAAACCATTTCCACTAAGATCAGGAACAAGACAAGGTTGCCCACTCTCACCACTATTCTTCAACAGAGTTTTTGAAGTTTTAGCCACAGCAATCAGAGAAGAAAAAGAAATAAAAGGAATCCAAATCAGAAAAGAAGTAAAGCTGTCACTGTTTGCAGATGACATGATACTATACATAGAGAATCCTAAAGATGCCACCAGAAAACTAGTAGAGCTAATCAATGAATCTGGTAAAGTAGCAGGATACAAAATTAATGCACAGGAATCTCTTGGATTCCTATACACTAATGATGAAAAATCTGAAAGAGAAATTAAGAAAACACTCTCATTTACCATTGCAACAAAAAGAATAAAATATCTAGGAATAAACCTACCTAAGGAGACAAAAGACCTGTATGCAGAAAATTATAAGACACTGACGAAAGACATTAAAGATGATACAAACAGATGGAGAGATATACCATGTTCTTGGATTGGAAGAATCAACATTGTGAAAATGACTCTACTACCCAAAGCAATCTACAGATTCAATGCATTCCCTATCAAACTACTACTGGCATTTTTCACAGAACTAGAACAAAGAATTGCACAATTTGTATGGAAACACAAAAGACCCCGAATAGCCAAAGCAATCTTGAGAAAGAAAAATGGAGCTGGAGGAATCAGGCTCCTTGACTTCAGACTATACTACAAAGCTACAGTAATCAACACAGTATGGTACTAGGACAAAAACAGAAATATAGATCAATGGAACAGGATAGAAAGCCCAGAGATAAACCCACACACATACGGTCACCTTATCTTTGATAAAGGAGGCAAGAATATACAGTGGAGAAAAGACAGCCTCTTCAATAAGTGGTGCTGGGAAAACTGGACAGCTACATGTAAAAGAATGAAATTAGAACACTCCCTAACACCATACACAAAAATAAACTCAAAATGGATTAGAGACCTAAATGTAATGCCAGACACTATCAAAATCTTAGAGGAAAACATAGGCAGAACACTCTATGACATAAAACACAGCAAGATCCTTTTGACCAACCTCCTAGAGAAATGGAAATAAAAACAAAAACAAACAAATAGGACCTAATGAAACTTAAAAGCTTTTGCACAGCAAAGGAAACCAAAAACAAGACCAAAAGACAACCCTCAGAATGGGAGAAAATATTTGCAAATGAAGCAACTGACAAAGGATTAATCTCAAAAATTTACAAGCAGCTCATGCAGCTCAATATCAAAAAAACAAACAACCCAATCCAAAAATGGGCAGAAGACCTAAATAGACATTTCTCCAAAGAAGATATACAGATTGCCAACAAACACATGAAAGAATGCTCAACATCATTAATCATTAGAGAAATGCAAATCAAAACTACAATGAGATATCATCTCACACCAGTCAGAATGGCCATCATCAAAATATCTAGAAACAATAAATGCTGGAGAGGGTGTGGAGAAAAGGGAACCCTCTTGCACTGTTGGTGGGAATGTAAATTGATACAGCCACTATGGAGAACAGTATGGAGGTTCCTTAAAAAACTAAAAATAGAACTACCATACCACCCAGCAATCTCACTACTGGGCATATACCCTGAGAAAACTATAATTCAAAACGAATCATGTACCACAATGTTCATTGCAGCTCTATTTACAATAGCCAGGACATGGAAGCAACCTAAGTGTCCATCAACAGATGAATGGATAAAGAAGATGTGGCACATATATACAATGGAATATTACTCACCCATAAAAGAAACAAAATTGAATTATTTGTAGTGAGATGGATGGACCTAGAGTCTGTCATACAGAGTGAAGTAAGTCAGAAAGAGAAAACAAATACCATATGCTAACACATATATATGGAATCTAAAAAACAAACAAAAAAAATGGTCATGAAGAACCTAGGGGCAAGACGGGAATAAAGACGCAGACCTACTAGAGAATGGACTTGAGGATATGGGGAGGGGGAAGGGTAAGCTGGGACAAAGTGAGACAGTGGCATGGACATATATACACTACCAAATGTAAAACAGATAGCTAGTGGGAAGCAGCTGCATAGCACAGGGAGATCAGCTCCGTGCTTTGTGACCACCTAGAAGGGTGGGATCGGGAGGGTGGGAGGGAGGGAGACGCAAGAGGGAAGAGATATGGGGATATATGTATATGTATAGCTGATTCACTTTGTTATAAAGCAGAAACTAACACACCATTGTAAAGTAATTATACTCCAATAAAGATGTCAAAAAAATAATAATAATAATCTATTAAAAAATTTGACTTTCCTCCTCCCCCCTTTTTTTTTAATTTAGGGAGATAAAGTGATTTGTAAGTTATTTTATGTTCTTTCAATTCTCTGTAAACATTTATATGATTTTAATCTTTGGATCAATTTCAAATAAGGTTAATTATTTTAATATTTCATTTGTCCGTGAAAATATACTGATGTATTAACTGAATATGGACTATTATTTTATAATTTGGCAATGTATAAATTCATACTTATAAAGATTTATCTTATGAAAGTAGTATACATACATAAACTACATATTTATATTATTTTAATTTGCTAACTGCAGCATTATCCTCCTTTTAAAACCATATTAGGGACTTCCCTGGTGGCATAGTGGTTAAGAATCTGCCTGCCAATACAGGGGACAGGGGTTCGAGCCCTGGTCTGGGAAGATCCCACATGCCATGGAGCAACGAAGCCCATGTGCCACAACTACTGAGCCTGCGCTCTAGAGCCCGCAAGCCACAACTACTGAGCCCGCAAGCCACAACTACTGAGCCTGTGTGCCACAACTACTGAGCCCGCGTACCACAACTACTGAGCCCACATGCCTAGAGCCCGTGCTCCGCAACAAGAGAAGCCATCGCAATAAGCCCGCACACCACAACGAAGAGTAGCCCCCGCTCGCTGCAACTAGAGAAAGGCTGTACGCAGCAACGAAGACCCAACACAGCCAAACATAAATAAATTAATTAATTTTTAAAAAATGAAAGCTGCAGAGTACATCTGAATGGTTTCTCAGATAAGTTAAGTATCTGGAACACTAATTAAAATACCTGCCTGGAAATGTGAGTTTGCTGCTTCCTGCTCATTCCACTAAGATACTGATTAAAAGTAAACTCATAGGAAGATTGTGATTTTTTTAAAGTGCTTGATGTTTCTGAGGATACTTGATGTCTCTGAATATACTTGGTTTGTGAATCTCTTTGAGATGGCATGACTCAGCTGTTAGTGTGCTGCTACCACAACTTTCTTTGTTTTTAAATATTTTTTTTTGTTAACCTTATGATCATAATTGTATGTTATATTGTGGATATCAGAGTATATCTCAATGAAATGCGAAGGTTAACATCATGATCCTAGCTGTGTTACTATATAGCTAAGAGATTAAAAGATGGGGCGGGGGTGGGATGAAGTGGGAGATCGGGATGGACATATATACACTACTATGTATAAAATAGATAACTAATGAGAACCTGCTGTGTAGCACAGGGAACTCCACTTCACTTCGCTGTACAGTAGAAACTAATACAGCATTGTAAAACAACCCTACCCCAATTAAAAAAAAGAGGATGTGGGGAAAAGGGTGGAAACAAAAAGAATCAGAATTTTGTGCTACATGACAGGCTACCATCAAGTCCTATGTGATAGCTGAGGATGCTCTCACACTTTTCTGTGTTAAATATTCTCCTAATTTTTGTGACTCATATGCATGAAGTATATGCACGACTACTTGTAGACCATCTACAGCAAATCTGATCACATTTTGTCCCATAGTCAAGCTAATTAAAAGCTGACTATTTAATTCTATTTTATTTTAATCAATAATACTATTATACTTACCCCTCCCAGCAGCTACTCTATAGTTGTTGCTCTTTTATGCAAAGTTGTGTTTAGGTCATGGAATAACTTTCTGAAAGGTCTTAACTGATTGTATGTCTAGGCATTTTTATTTGTGTAATTCTTATTAATTTCCCACATCCTAAAAAAAAAAGCAAGAAATAGTTTTGACGAAACTATTTGAAGAAATAGTTTTCCACTTAATTGGAGCATTCTCAGTAATGACTGAATACGTCTTGTGTATGCATGTGTCTATTTTTTGAGCAAGAAATGGATTCTTTGAAGGCTAAAATGCTGAGTCAACATGGTTATTCCTAAATTTGGTGAAAATTGTTAAAACACAAATGGGTGCATTAGAAAAATTAAGACGCCCAAAGGTACTGAATATACAGATAGGCAGATGTTGGAAAGAGTTGAATTTATGATCATCACAGACTAGAAAGTAAATAGAAATTCAGTAATTACCTGACAGTGAAAAGTAGTGCTGTATATGGCATGAAAAAGGGAAGATGTTAACAGACATTCTCCTGTTACATAGCCCAAGGTTGAGATGGGTGATACTATCCTTTCAAAATTGTTAGTTGAGAACAAATTGAAACTGCAGAGAATCTAAGCATAAGAGAAAATACAGAGTTCAGTTCAACCAACCATTCCTCGAGAAAAATGATACTTTCAAGAAAATTCTGCCAAATGACTCAGCAACTTTTTCTCAAACAGCTCCTGGGAGGGAATTCTTACAACTTCCAGACGTAAGCTCTCCATCACTGGGTAAGTCTGAACCTGGTCTGTGCAATAATCTGTTTCCTTTTACTTCTCCCAGGAGATACGACTGCTAGAGAAATAATCTAATCATTTATGTGTAACCATGATTCAACTATTGGAAAACAGGATACCATATCCCCATTTCACCAGACTGAATATCTCTACCTCAGACTATCTCACATATGAAATGATTTAGCTTCCTTGTTTTTTTCCATCTGATGGTCTGAGCACTTGACCCAATCCCTTCTTCAATGGAACCCAGAACTAAAGGCAATAATCCCGCTGTCATGTGACCAACCCTTGAAGGGCAAAGCTACAGGGGCAAAACACCCACCCGCCCCATTGTTCCTGGAGGTATAGCATTGAACTAAGGAGGATTATTCTCAAGCATTAAGGTCTAATGGAATTTGCCCTGTTGGATTTCAGACTTGCTGGGGATTTGTCACTCCTCCCTTCTTTCCTATTTCTCCCTTTTGAAATGGGAATACCTATCTTATGTCGGTCCCACCACTGTAATTTGAAAGCTCATAAAGTTCAATTTCACAGATTCACAGCTGGCAAGGAATTTGCCTCAGGGTGAATCCTAAATGTCATCTAAATCAGATATAGATGGGACTTAAATTGAGTGGATGACATGTGAAAAGGACATAAATTTCGGGGATCCATGGGTTGCGTGCTCTCACCTGAATGTCCCCACAAAACCCTTATTTGAGACCTAACTGCCTCACTGTGATGGTGTTAGGAGGAGGGGCCTTTGGGAGGTGATGACGTCGAGAGTGTGGAGCCCTCATGGATGGGATTATTGTCTTTATAAAAGAGACCCCAGAGAGCCCCCTCCTATCTTCCCCCGTGTGCAGACACGGCGAGAAGACACCGTCTGTGAACCACGAGGCAGGTTCTACCAGACCCTGAACCTGCCACTGCCTTGATGGTGGACTTCCCATCTCCAGAACTAAATTAAATTGCTATTGTTTATGCAACAGCCCGTGGCATCTTGTTGTAGCAGCCCCAAGGAACTTAGTTATCCACATGTTCTGGTCCTCTGCACTCATTAACTGGAACACAGATCAATGCGCTTGTCCTCTGTTCACTATACACTCATGACCGACTCGAGGACCAAGACGCCCGATAGTCAACCTAAGACTTCAAGTCCTCTCTCACCCACACAGAAGCGTACACTTGTCTGAAGACATTTTGGGGGATGGAGAGCTTCTGGTTAGAAATGGAACCTACACACTTGGAGTTTACACTGCTCATTTTTAGCTCTCTACAAGGTGGTATAAAGCGGTGGTTGTTTTTATAGATTTTTAACAGTTTTTAAGGGTATATAAGGTAGCAAATAATGAATCACATACCACCTTGAATTTGGAGGTATTGGTATTTCTAAGGAAATTGTGTATATTACAATGAGAAAAGCTATATTAATTTTGAATAGTGATAAATGGTGATTTCTTTATATCTTGAATTTATAAATGCAATTAGATACTTTTAAGTTTTTAAGTTCATTTAACAGTAAGTTGGAGAAGACCTGTATAGAATACATAAAGGCTTCAGTGTGTTTTGTTTCAGGATGCAAATATATACTCTATAATCCTTAAGTAACTTGAATCTCAATGGGCATGAATGATGTGAGTCTATATTCGATCTTCCAAGCACGATAAATTATGTAAAATTTTACAAAGAGTTTATTATAAGACAATAAACCACTTAATACATTTTTCTTTCTTTGGAACAACTTTTTTTTTAAAATATCAAAAAAGAAAAAATTCCACCCATGGAAGGCCTGCAACGGTCTGTCATTTACAGCACGTCAAATCAATCAGAGCACAAGTGCTGTGCATATGAAAATTTCTAGAATCTGGTTCTAAAGTAAAATCTTTAGATGAAAATTCACAGCCTGTAGAACTGCTGGCACCCTTATGGATTATAGTTATTGAATCCCACAGTCATTATTATAATTAAATCCCCATAATCAGTGTTGACTGAATGTCACTGCCCATATGTTAAGGTACCATTTTACTACATTAGTGAAACCATCACAAAAATGTGAGAAAAATTTAAAACTTCCTAAACAGAAAACTTTCTACTCCTCCTAATAATGTGTAATACTTCATAACACGGAATTCCTCAGATTAAAACATGTCGTGGCATTTTTCTGGCTCTAGGGAAAACTATGATATTGTTGGAGACTTCCCTCCTATAAGGACAATGGTTTCGAATTTAACTCTGTTTGTATATAATTTTGTAAAAATGCATTTTTAACACGTTTGGTTGAACCGGTATTACACAACGGAACCATCGTTTATTGCGGATTCAGAGAGAGCATTGAATTTACGTTCATTAAATGCAAATGGAATTCTATGAGTATCCGTCAAAACCACCATGTTTCTGGAGGTGGATCAAGATGGCGGAGAAGGAAGACCTAGGGCTCACCTTCCCCCACAAACACACTAAAGATACAAAAAATACATCTACATGTGGAACAATTCTCACAGAAAACAAACTGGAAACTGGCAGAAGATCTCTTACACAACTATAGCAGCAAGAAAGATCCCACATGACTGGGTAGGATGAAGAAAAGGCATCAGGATGGGACTGGTGCCTTGGGAGGGATCTGTGAAGGAGGGATGGTCTTCATGGGTAAGCCCTTGCCCTGCGAAGCCCCTTGCTTGCTGGGAAGTCAACTGGGACGGATAGAGGGGCTGCAGGAGCCTGGACGCTGCTTATGAGGAATGCACGCATGCTGGCTTGCTAGCCATCAGGGCAGAGAGAGAGACGGATGCTGACAGCTACTGTCTCGCTGCCCTGCACTTCCCAGACCAAACTGTGCCATGTGGGGCTGCTAGTACACGCAGCAGCTGGGCACTGACACTCAGGAGTCTGGGTCCTGGGAGAGGACTCTGTCTAGCTGCATGGAGACAGCCTGGGCGGCCTGGGGTGGGGTCTGGCCCCCCTTGGACCCCAGTATCAGTGTTTGCACAGTGGGCAGCCAGCAGATTTTGTGAGCATGTGCACTGCAGGGGTGAGGCTGACCTCAGAGCCTACTATCAGTCCCTGCTCAGCAGGGGAGCATCCAGGGGTGGGTCCAGCAGCAGTGGACTTGGTTGGTGTGCGCTCACCAGGTGGCGGGCAGCACCAGGGAATCTCACGTGTCCAGCTGTCAGCCCCTGGGGAGGAGTACACAGCGATTCCTTTCCCGGCGGGAGCACTCCGGTTCCAACCACGCGTACTGTAGCTTGGAGCCAGATCTGGGACAGACAGGTCCTGGGAGAGCCCGACCACAGAGGCAGCCCAGGTCGTAGCTGGCACCACAATCACCTCAATTCCTGCAGCCTGATGCATCAGCCCCCCGTCCCAGCCCAGCACCATATCTGGAGTGAACACAAGGAAGAAATGGACATGACCTTGGGCTGCTTCTGGACAGAACCGCAGACGCCTGCCCCGGGCAGTGGATAGGTTGCGGTGACCACATGGGCCTCACGGGCTTCGGTGCCACCTCCTTGGGGACAGAGCATGCACTTAAGGGTAATGCAGCCATCTTTTTGGCTTTGCTTTTTTTGTTTTTTTACTAGACTAAAACTGCTTTACAATGTTGTGTTGGTTTCTGCTATACAATGAAGTGAATCAGCTATATGTATACCTATATCCCCTCCCTCTTGGACCTCCCGCCCACCCCCCCATCCCACCCAGCTAGGTTGTCACAGAGCACTGAGCTGACCTCCCTGTGCTATACAGCAGGTTCCCACTAGCTACCTATGTTACACATGGTAGTGTATTTATGGGAAACCTAATCTCCCAATTTGTCCCACCCTCCCCTTCCCCCCATGTCCACATGTCCGTTCTCTATGTCTATGTCTCTATTCCTGCCCTACGAATAGGTTCATCTGTACCATTTTTCTAGATTCCACATAATGCATTAATATATATTTGTTTTTCTCTTCCTGACTTACTTCACTCTGTATGACATTCTCTAGGTCCATCTGCATCTCTACAAATGACCCAATTTCATTCCTTTTTATGGTTCAGTAATACTCCATTGTACATACGGACCACATCTTCTTTATCCACTCTTCTGTCGATGGACACTTAGGTTGCTTCCATGACCTGGCTATTGTAATTAGTGCTGCAATGAACATTGGGGTGCATGTGTCTTTGGGAATTATGGTTTTCTCTGGGTATATGCCCAGTAGTGGGATTGCTGGGTCGTATGGTAGTTCTATTTTGAGTTTTTTAAGGAACCTCCATCTGTTCTCCGTAGTGGCTGTATCAATTTACATTCCCACTAACAGTGAAAGGTAATGCAGTCTTATCAAACTTGACCTTCATGGCTTCTACTCCAAAAAGTAGGGATCATACTCCACATGAGACAGGAACGTAACAGCTACGGAGCAAAGAGGAGGCCCCACCTAACATCCAGTGCAGGTTCTGGATATCACAACACCATCCACACCGCCTATCAAGGGGATAATGGGTAGCATACTCTGAGGAAAGATGTGGCTGTCATTCAGACCAAAAGCAGCCTTTGCACCAAAAACACTGGACATAGTCTACACAGGAATGCTCCCACATAAAAACAGCCCTTCAAGACCACAGTAGATAATGCTTTTTCCTAGATTCATGGTGACAGAGAAAGTCAAGTAAAATGAAAGTAAAAAAGAGTAAGAGGAACCACTCCCAATGAAAATGAGAAATTCTCTGAAAGAACAAAAATGAAACAGACCTCACCAGCATAAGCTCTGAGTTCAAAAAGGAGGTAATACAAATTTGAAAGGAATTAAGAAAGATTATCAATAGAAATGCACATCACTGTAACAAGGAACTAAACACTATAAATAAGAACCAATCAAAATTAGACAACTCAATTGCCAAGGTAAAAGCCAATCTAGAAGCAATGAATAACAGACTGAATAATGCAGAAGAATGAATAATTAATCTGGAAGATAGAATAATGGAAATCACCCAATCAGAGCAGCAGACAGAAGATGAATGAAAAAAAAAAAGTGAAAGCAAGAGATGAGATCTATGGGATAACATAAAGTGTGCCAACCTATGCATAATACAGGTTCCAGAAGGAGGAGAAAGAGAGAAGGGGATCAAAGATGTACTTGAAGAAATTGTGGCTGAAGACTTTCCAAAACAAAAGAAGGGAATAGATAACCATGTACAGGAAGCACAGAGGGTCCCAAACAAGATGAACCCAAGCAGATCCACACCAAGACATAGCATAATTAAAATGGCAAAAGTTAAACAGATTCTAAAGGCAGCAAGAGAAAAACAAAGAGTCAGTTACAAGGGAACCCCCTTAAGGCTGATTTCTCTACAGAAACATCGCAGGCCAGAAGGGAGTGGCAAGACATATTCAAAACACTAAAAGGGAAAAACCTGCAACATAGGATACTTTACCCAGCAATATCATCACTTAGGATAGAAGGAGTCTTGATAAAGAATTTCTCAGGCAAGCAAAAACTAAAAGGATACAGCAATACTAAACCCAACCTAAAAGAAATATTGTAAGGTCATCTTAAATAGAAAAGCAGCAAGAATCTATAAGAAAGGGGAAAAAAAACAATAGGAAAGGCAAATATATAAAAGAATTGAAGATCATTTAAATAAACTAGCACATAGGTTAAAAACCAGTAAAAAATTTTGTAAAAGTGATTATAAGTACAATTAACAGCAAAAGGATAAACATGAAGATGTAAAATAGGACATGAAAATCACAAAATGTGGGGAAGGGGAGTAAAAACCTGTAGATCTTTTAGAATACGTTTGAACTGACGACTATCTAAAGGAGGTAGATATAGTTATGAGTTAACGTCCTTGAAAACCAGGGTAACCACAAATCAAAAACACACAAGATTCACAAAAACCATAAAGACAGGAACTCAAGCATAATACAAAAGAAACCATCAAACTACAAAAGGAAAAACAAAAAGAAGGGACAAAGAACTACAAAATCAACTAGAAAACAAGATTTAAAAATGGCAATAAATATATACTTATCAATAATTACTTTAAAGGTCAATGGACTAAATGCTCCAATCAAAATACAGAGAGGCAGACTGGATTAAGAAAGAACCCACAATATCCTTCCTAAAAGAGACTCCCTTTAGGGTGAAAGACACACATAGACTGAAAGTGAGGGAATGGAAAAGATATTTCATGCAAACGGAAATGACAAGGAAGCGGGGGTCTCAATACTCATATTAGACAAAATAGACTTTAAAACAAAGTCTATAAAGAGAGACATGGACATTATATATAATGATAGGGATCAATACAAGAGAAGCTATTACACTTGTTAACATATATGCAGCCAATACAGGAGCAAAAAATACATAAAAAATACTGACAGACATAAAGGGAGAAATCGACAGGAATACAGTAATAGGAGGTTTTAACACCCCACTGACATCAATGGACAGATCTTCCAGACAGAAAATCAGTAAGATAACAAAGAACCTAAATGACACAATAGACCAGTTGGTCTATTAATTGATTCCTACAGGACACTACATCCAAAAAACCCAGAATACACATTCTTTTCAAGCACACATGGAATATTCTCTAGACCAGGCCACATACTTGGACACAAAACAAGCCTCAACAAATTTAAGAGGATAGAAATTATTTCAAGCATCTTTTCTGACCACAATGGTATGAAACTACTAATCAACCACAGAAAGATAAATAGGGAGGATAAAAAAAACAAAACGATCACATGCAGACTAAACATGCTACTAAAAAACCAATGGGTCAATGATGAAATCAAAGAGGAAATCAGAAAGTACCTCAAGACAAACGACAACAAACACACTACCTTACAATATCTATGGGATGCAGCAAAAGCAGCTCTACAAGGAAAGCTCTTAGCAATACAGGCCTTCCTCAAGAGACAAGAAAAATCTCAAACAACTTAAACTACCACCTAAAAGAATTAGAAAAATGAACAAACAAAACCCCAAAATCAGTGGAAGGAAGGAAATAAAGATCAGAGAGAAAAAAAAGGGATTAAAAAATAGAAAAGATCAATGAAACCAAGAGCTGTTTTTTTTGTTTTGCTTTTTTTTGAAAAGATAGACAAGATGGACAAACCTCTAGCCAGGCTCAACAAGAAGAGAGAGGACCCAAATAAAATAAGAAATGAATGAGGAGAAATAACAACTGATAGTGCAGAATTACAAAAAATCATAAGAGAATACTATGAACGGTTTATATGCCAACTAATTAGAAACCTAGAAGAAACAGACAAATTTCTAGACATATACAGCCTGCCAAAGTTGACTCAAGAAGAAACAGATAATTTGAACAGACCAATCACTAGAAATGAAAAGGAATCAATAATAATAATATAATAATAATAAAAACTGCCTGCAGACAAAAGCCCAGGACCAGATGGCTTCACTGGGGAATTCTACCAAACATACAAAGAAGAACTTATATCTATCCTTTTCAAACTATTCCAGAAGATTGAAGAGGAGGGTACACTCTCAAAATCATTCTTGAAGCCACCATAATCCTAATACCAAAACCAGAAAAAGACACTACAGAAAAAAGTACAGGCCACAATCTTTGATGAATATAGATATAAAAATCTTCAACAAAATACTGGCAAACCAAATCCAACAACACATAAAAAGTATCATACACCACGATCAAGTTGGATTCATTCCAGGGTTGCAACGATGGTTCAACATATGCAAATCAACCACATGAACAAAAGAAGAGACAAAAATCATATGATCATCTCAATAGACGTAGAAAAGGCATTTGATAAAATTCAACACTCAACATTTGATAAAATTCAACATCCATTCATGAAAACAAACAAACAAACAAAAAAAACTTCTCACCAAAGTGGGAATAGAGGGAACATATCTCAACATAATACAAGTCATTTACAACAAACCCACAGCCAACATCATACTCAATGGTGAAAAGCTGAAAGCCTTCCCACTGTATTCAGGAACAGGACAAGGATACCCACCCTCACCACTTCTATTCAAGATAGTACTGGAAGTCCTAGACACAGTAATCAGACAAGAAAAAGAAATAAAAGGTATCCAAATTGGAAGGGAAGAGGTAAAACTGTCATTATATGCAAATGACATGATACTCTACGTGGAGAACCCTGAAGACTCCACACAAAAACTATTAGAATAAATGAATTCCGGAGGTAGCAGGATACAAGATTAATATACAGAAATCTGATTCATTTCTTTACACTAACAATGAAATAAAGAGAAAGTAAAAAACCCAATCCTGTTAAAACTATGTCAAAAAAAATAAAAAATAAAACATCTAGGAATGAACTTAGGACGTTAAAGACCCATATGCTGAAAACTACAGAACATTGATATAGGAAACTGAAGATGATGCAAAGAAATGAAAAAATATTCCATGCTCTTTTATGGTAAGAGTATTGGTAAAATGGCCATACTACCTAAAGCAAACTACAGATTTGATGCAATCCCTATCAAATTACCCAGGGCATTTTTCACAGAAGTAGAACAAATAATCCTAAAATTTATATGGAACCATAAAAGACCTAAAATTGCCAAAGCAATCCTGAGGAAAAATAGTAAATTTGGAGGCATAACCCTCCCAGACTTCAGACAATACAACAAAGCTACAGTAATCAAAAGAGTGTGATATTCGCACAAAAAAAGATGTATGGATCAATGGAACAGAATAGAGATCTGAGAAATAAACACACACACCTACAGTCAATTAATCTTCAAAAAAGGAGGTAAGAATAGACGATGGAGAAGACAGTCTCTTCAGCTAGTAGTGCAAGGAAAGCTAGACAGCTTCATTTAAATCAATGAAATTAGAACACTCCCTCACACCATGTACAAAAATAAACTCAAAATGGTTTAAAGGCCTAAATATAAGACATGACACCATAAAACTCATAGAGAAACATAGGCAAAACATTCTCTGACATAAAAATCGTAGCAGCATTTTCTTAGGTCAGTCTCTCAAGGCAAAAGAAATAAAAATAAACAAATGAGATCTAATCAAACTTAAAAGCTTTTGCACAGCAAAGGAAAACGATCAACAAAATGAAAAGACAACCTACAGAATGGGAGAAAATGTTTGCAAACGACACGACTGAAAAGGGACTCATTTCCAAAATATACAAACAGCTCTTAAAACTCGGGATTGAAAAACAAAAAATGGGCCAAATATCTAAATAGACATCTCTCCAAAGAGGATATACAGATGGCCAACAGGCACATGAAAAGGTGCTCAAAATTGCTAATTATTAGAGAAATGCAAATCAAAACTACAACGAGGTATCACCTCACACAGGTCAGAACAGCCATCATCAAAAAAGTCTACAAACAATCAATGCTGGAGAGGGTGTGGAGAAGAGAGAACCCTCCTACACTGTTGGTGGGAATGTAAATTGATACAGCCACTATGGAAACAGTATGGAGGTGCCTTAAAAAACTAAACATAGAACTACCATATGACCCAGCAATCCCACTACTGGGCATTTATCCAGAAAAGATGAAAACTGTAATTCGAAAGGATACATGCACCCCAATGTGCATAGCAGCACCGTTCACAATAGCCAAGACATGGAAACTAACCAAGTGAACATCAATAGATGAATAGATAAAGAAGATGTGGTACATATATACAATGGAATATTACGCAGCCAGAAAAACGAATAAAATATTGTCATTTGCAGCACCATGGATGGACCTAGAGAATATCATACTAAGTGAAGTCAGACAGAGAAAGACAGATATTTTATGTTATCACTTATAGGTAGAATCTTAAAAATACTACAAATGAGTCTGTATACAAAACCAAAATAGACTTACAGACATAGAAAACAAACTTATGGTTACCAGTGGGGAAACGGCAGGGGAGGGATAAATTAGGAGTTTGGGATTAACATATACACACAATGATACATAAAATAGATAATCAACAAGGACCTACTGTAGAGCACAGAGAATTATACTCAATGTCTTATAATAACCTATAATGCAAAAGAATCTGAAAAAATATGTAACTGAATCACTTTGCTGTACGCCATAATCAATACTGCAAATCAATTATAATTAAAAAAGAAAAAACAAGGAAAGTATGAACATCTAAGTGCATAAAACATTAAGAATAATGTCAACTTTATACCTAAAGTTTCTCTAGTTTGCATGTTCCAAAATATATATTGCATTTCCACATTATCCTAACTGAGGGAATAGAATTTTATACACAGTATGTATCACTAAATCACTTGTAACTCTTCGACTGAGTTATCAATATTCTAGTATTGCCAGGAGAATAACATAATAATATGGAAAATACAATATCAGCATTGCAAAACCCCAGATAAAAACATGCAGTGTCAACCTTGCAAACTACAAACGTGAGTTTGCCAAAAAAAAAAACAAACAAAAAACAAGCCAAGGTTTGCACAGTGGCTATCTTAGGAGAATTGTATCTTATACCCATCCAATTAAAAAGCGCAATACTACAAAGACAAAGTAACATTAAAAGCACATATTCCTGAACATTTGTGAAGAGATTAAAGTTATGTTGCTTATAACATTGGCACTTATAAAAATTTTAGTTAGGTACTCACATGGTGTTGCTATGTTTAAAGTCTGAGATGAATTAGCTATATATGGAGCTCCATCAAGTTACATGAAGTAATTTCTTTGTCTTAGCCCTCACCTATGGAGCCAACTCTGGTGATTCTAGATGAACACAAACTTAATTGTGAAACCAAAAGAAATCAAATATTATAGTTGTACATATCCTATATGTAATATAAATATATATACTATATTAACAATGTAAACAAGTTTTTAGATAATGTAAAATAATGGTTTGTTTTTGTATTTAGAGATACTTGTTTATTTATGATTTTTATTGGAGTATAGTTGATTTACAATGCTGTGTTAGTTTCTGTTGCACAGCAAAGTGAATCAGTTATACATATACCCACTCTTTTTCAGATTCTATTCCCATATAGGTCATTACACAGTACTGAGTAGAGTTCCCTGTGCTATACAGTAGGTCCTTATTAGTTATCTATTTTATATATAGTAATGTGTATATGTCAATCCCAATCTCCCAATTTATCACTTCCCTCGCCCACGGCTTAGTAATTGTTTAATTTTAGGTAAAAGAAGATTAACAGAATTTTAATATTTTACTAATATCATAATTATTAGGAAAACAGAAGTTTAATACACAGGCACAGTACATGATATTTGGATGATCTGATGAAAAAGTCTTTTGTGGCATGAGTTTCTGGATTCTTCAAGTCTTTTAAGAAGTAAATGCTTAAAATCTTCCCCATAGCTCTCCTAGAAAGGTTATCCTACCCATTCACTTTTCCTCAAAGAATTGTAAATCTTCTTTTATGTGAGTAACCTTGGGAGAAAAGGGTATGGGGAGATTAAAAGAGATACTTATGTGCAGAGGCATATATAGACTGCAATTTGAATACTATTAGGATAAATTTTGAGGATTGTTAATGCTACGTGCTTTGTGATTAGCGCACACCCTTCAATATAGATGTTTTAAAAGCAAACTATGAATTAAAGTTAAAGTGGCATCTGGAGAAATTCTCTGTAGTAACAGAAAGCCACACATCAAGGTGCACCTAGAAGAGAGAGTAAGGAAGAGAATTTCATGGGAGAGTTTTTGTGTTGTTGTTTTGGTTTTTTTTTTTTAGTTTTTTTTTCTTTTTTTAATTGAAGTCTAGTTGATTTACAATGCTGTGCAGTCTCTGCTGTACAGCAAAGTGACTCAGTTATACACATAGAGACATTCTTTTTTTATATTCTTTCCCATTATGGTTTATCAAAGGATATTGAATATAGTTCCCTGTGCTCTACAGTAGGACCTTGTTGTATATCCATTCTAAATGTAATAGTTTGCATCTACTAACCCCAAGCTCCCGGTCCAACCCTCTCTCCCCTGCTCCCCCTTGGTAACCACAAGTCTGTTCTCTATGTCTATGAGTCTGTTTCTGTTTCATAGATAGGTTCATTTGTGCCACATTTTAGATTCCACATATAAGTGATATCATATGCTGTTTGTCTTTCTCTTTCTGACTTACTTCATTCAGTATAACAATCTCTAGTTGCATCCATGTTGCTGCAAATGGCATTATTTCATTCTTTTTTATGGCTGAGTAGTATTCCATTGTATATATGTACCACATCTTCTTTCTCCATTCATCTGGCAATAGACACTTAGGTTGCTTCCATGTCTTGGCTATTGTTAATAGTGCTGCTATGAACATTTGGGTGCATGTGTCTTTTTGAATGAGAGGTTTACGATCCAGCAATCCCACTCCTGGGAATATACCTGGACAAAACTATACTTCATGGGAGAGTTTTGGATGAGAAAGTTTAGCAAGTTTTCAGTGGCTCAGGTAAATAGACGAAACTTTGTCTCAGGCAACCGCAGGTAAGCAAAGTACTAAGGGATGCTTCTTGGAGGATGTTACTGCAGTCCTCACATGTGGAAATAATATACCCTGGATGTTAGGAGCACAAGCTCCATGAATGGAATAATGGCTCTACCGCTTAGGAACTTTACCATCTTGGCCAAATTATCAGTTTCTTATTGACCTTGTCTTTTTATCTGTAAATCAGGAATCTCAGATATGACCTAGTGGCTAGTATGGTGGTCTAGAGGAGATAATACAGGTAAAATTCTGGGCAAAGATACATAAGACTTCCTCTTGCGAATCTAAGTATATGTAGAGCTCTCTTTTCCTCCTACCTGGTCCGCATAGAGTCAGAGGAAGAAGGAGCAACACAGCATTTCTGGATACTACCTTGTTCTTTAATTGTATTCGTTTGCTTGGTTTGTTCAAGACTCACCACCATATAAAAGCTTCCACCACCCTTGTAGAGCTGCTGTGTAGATGCATCACATCCATGCTTTCTAAAGCAAAACAAGGAAATCAATGGCTGCATCTTCCTCAGCAGGAAGAGTTTTCTGTCCCTGGAGGAATTTCACGAGAGGCTCATCCAAAATATTCAGTCCCACAAATGTACACCATGCGTGAGGCACCATATTGGATTCTGGGATGCAAAAGTGTATATGAAATGAAGCACTGGTGGAAGGGTGGAAGTGACTTCCCTCTCAATCTTCCTCTCCTTATGGATTTCCAGGCTTCTAAGTGATGATCAAATGCAATGGTAAGGAAGCCTACCTTCTAATTAATCCCCTGAGGAAAAGCGAGAGAACAGAAGGCATTAAAAGAATAAGAAGGCTCTGCTTTCACATTTGGTGAAGACAGAGTGTCCCTTTGATGCACACAGAAAAAGCCAACGACAATGAGAAAAATCCTTTCGTTGAGTCTACCAGAGAGTGGAAGACAAAACTTGTATGATGGCAGACATGGATATTTACCAATAAATGAAAGTCCCTAGACCTAAGTATTAGGTTTTCACGAGGCAAAACAAATTACATGTATCAGCTTTAAACAATTATCTTTCTGTCTCTGTGATATAGGAGTTTGAGCACATCACACCTGGTTCATAAGTAAGACTGCAGTCTGGGGGTTGGTCAGGGCTGCATTCTCTTTTGAAGGTTCTGCTGGGGAAGAACCCACTTCTGTAATACACTCAGTTTGTTGGAAGAACTCATTTCCTTATAGGTCTAGAACTTATGGCAGCTTGCTTCTTTAAAGCTAGCAATGGAGAGAGAGAGAAAGAAAAAGAGAGACGGGTGGGGGGAAAGAAGGAGAGAGAGACACGCTAACTAAAGTTTTAATAAGCCTGACACTTATAATATAATCAATAAAACATGCAAAATGTAAGGGGATGTGACTATTTCTTAGAAGCAAGCTTCAAATTTAAGCAGATAAAAAAGATAAATAGAAGGAACTGAGTGGTGAATTGATTCCAATCACTTTGATAAAATCTTAATAGATGTAAATGATCCAATTTTTCCAACTGAAAAGCAGATGTTATCAGATTGGATTTAAAAATTGACATGTGCTGTCTACAAGGACTCTATATTAAATATGAACACCCATAATGGTTCACAGTTTAAAAATATGGGAAAATATTTTATCATGCAAACACAAAAACCAAGCTGCACTGGCTATATGGCAATCAGAAAATGTGCACTTCAGAGCAAGAAATAAGGCCGGGGTAAAGAAGGGTATTATGGGATGATAAAAGCATCAACTCACCAAAAATATAAAAATCCTTAAATTTTTATGCATCTAACAACTGGGATTCTAATGCCTACAGCAAAATCTAACAGATTGGAAAGAAGAAGTAAAAAAATCCAAAATTATAATTGGAGATTTTAATACCACACTCTTAGAACTAGTCAGATAAAACACACAAAATCTCAGTATTAATATGGCAGACCTAAATATTGTGAACCAATAGGACATAATTAGCATGTACAGACACAACATCCAACACAAGAATACATATTGTTTTTGAGCAGAAATAAAATACTCAAATATAATTGATATTCTGGACCATAAAACATCAGTAGATTTAAAGGATGGAAAATCATACAAGTATGTTTTCTGATGTAGGGATGTGAAATTTTTCCCTTTTTCCTTCTAGGTTTGTTGGCTGGTCTAAGAATTAAATTGGCATAAGAGAGGTTAATAGGAGAAAAACATTTAATTATGTACATACGAGAGTCCCACTAAGACAGGAGACCCCCCCCCCAACACACACCCAGGAAAAGTCGGTCAACTGAGGCATATATGTTATCCTGAGCTAAGAAATGGGATAGGGACTTGGGTCTTCAAAGGGGATGGTAACTCACAGGATAAGAAAAACAAATGTTTGGTTAAGTAGAAGTTTGATCTGCCATGCAGACAGATGTTTCAGATTAAAAGTTCTGTCTGGTAACAGCTCTTTTTCTGGGAAAGGTTCCCTATCTAAATTCTTTTAGGCAGTTAAGGGAGAGAGCAAAGTTTTTCCTGAGTTTGCTGGGTCTTGAGTGCCTTCAGCTCGAAACAACCCACATGCCAAACTGGCACATTTATAGTAGCATATTCTGCTCCCCTTCACTGACTACAATAGTATTTAATTAGAATAAAGCTGGAAACAAAATTTAATTGGAAACTAAAAAAAAAAAATGTCTGGAAAAATTCTAATTACTTAGACATGAAGCAGCACATTTCAAAATAACCTACAAGTCAAGGATGAGTTGAGGAGGTAGTCACAATGGAAGACAGAAGATGTTTATAATTGAATGAGAATGAAAACAAAATACATAAAAATTTGTGGGATGCAGCTAAGGCAGTGCTTGGAGGGAAATTCAAAGCATTAAATGCTTACATTAGGAAACAATAAAGATTATGGATTGATAATTAAAACTTCCATCAAAACAAGCAGAAGACTGAAATAAAGGGCAGAAACCAATTTACTTGAAGGGAAAAATAGAAAAAAAAATCATTATAATGAAAAGCTGTGTTGCTGGAATGAACCACTAATTTAAATCTCCAGTCAGAGAGAGAGACAGAGAGAAACAAACAGAACAGAAATAACCACTAACAAAAATTAACCAATGGACATCACTAAAGATAGCATGCCATGGTATTAAGGAATGTTATGATCAACATTATACCAATATATTAGATAACTTTGATGAAATTATCCAATACATACACCACCAATACTCACTCAAGAAGGAAAACATAACATGAATATCCCATATTTATTAGAGAAACTGAATTCATAGTTAAAATCACTCTAATAAAGAAAACTCCAGGCCCAGTTTGCTTTACTGGTACATTCTATCAAATATTTAATGACAAAGCATTGCAGTGCTACACTATGAAAAAAGTAGAAAAGGAGGAATATTTTTCAGGTTATTCTAGGGAAGTCTAGATTGACATGGCAACAGTATGAGACAGAGATACCCTAAGAAAACAAATCCACACACCAATATGTCTCATGACCACAGATAGAAAAATTGTTAATGTATTACTAAATATAAATCCAGCCATACATACGAATGTTAATACATCATGATTAAATGAGATTTATGCCAGGCATGTGAGAATAGCTCAACTTCGAAAATAGTAATAAAAAAACCTATTTGGGATTAACAGATACTATTATATATAAAATAGATAAGCAACAAGGACCTACTGTATAGCACAGGGAACTATGTTCAATATCTTATAATAAGTTATGGAAAAGAATCTGAAACAGTATATATATTCATATACATATAACTGAATCACTTTGCTGTACACCTGAAACACTGTAAATAAACTCTACTTCAATTTTTAAAAGTTTACCTAAATTGGGAAGAAGGGGGGAAAAAAACCTAAAAAATTATGATCATTTATAGAGAATCAGAGAAGGCATTTCAGAAAATACAACATCCAATCTTGATAAATATTCTCAAACTGGGAATATAAGAGGCCTTACCCAACCAAGAAAGAGTATCTAAGAAAAATCTATAGCCATATATATATCTCACTGGTGAATGAATGACTGAATCCCCCTCCCCCGACCCCAGTATCAGAAAACAAGCAAGGATATATTCTCTTATCAGAGATATTAGGGGTTTGGTTCCAGACCACTGCAATAACGTGAATATTGCAATAAGTGAGTCATATGCATTTTTTTTTGTTTCCCAGTGCATGTAAAAGTGACATTTACACTATACTGTAGTCTATTAAGTGTACAATAGCATTATGTTGGGAAAATAAAAACACCTTAAATACCTTCATTAAAAAATACTTTATTGCTAGAAAACGTTAACCATCATCTGACAATGCAGGGTTTCCACAAACTTTCAATTTGTAAAAAATGCAGTATCTGCAGGGCTTCCCTGGTGGTACAGTTGTTAAGAATCCGCCTGCCAATTCAGGGGACACGGGTTCGAGCCCTGGTCTGGGAAGATCCCACATGCCGCGGAGCAACTAAGCCCATGCGCCACAACTACTGAGCCTGCGCTCTAGAGCCCACGTGCCGCAACTACTGAGCCCGCGTGCCACAACTACTGAAGCCCGTGCACTTAGAGTCCGTGCTCCTCAGCAAGAGAAGCCACCACAATGAGAAGCCCATGCACTGCAACGAAGAGTACCCCCCGCTCACCGCAACTAGAGAAAGCCCGTGTGCAGCAATGAAGACCCAACACAGCCAAAAATAAATAAATAAAATAAATAAATTTATTAAAAAAAATAGAGTATCTGCAAAGCACAATAAAATGAGACACAAAAAAATGAGGTGTGCCTGTTTTGCAAGTTCTACCCAGTGCACTAAGCAAGAAAAAATGAAATAAAAAGGCATACAGAGAGATTGAAAGGAAGAACCATATCTGCCTTGCTTTGCAGATGACATTATTGCCTGCAAAGGCAAGGCTAACTGACCTCAAATAAAATCTTCGAAAACTAATGAGTTTATCAATTAAACTGGCTAAATCTTCATATCTAAAATTCAGTTGCCTTTGTAGGGGAGGAACACTTTCTTTTCCTTCTAGGTTCTTTGGGTGGCATAATTAAATTGACATATAAGACAGATTAACAGGAGAAAAGCAAATTTGATTTTGTACATCCAGGAGCTCATAAAAATATAAGACAAGTAACCGAGCAAAGCAGGAAGCTTTTATATCTCTTAGACAAAGAAACAATAAATCTCTGAGGAAGTGGTAAGAGAAAGGAGTTTGAGCTTGAGGTAGTAAATTAGTAAAAAAGTAACAAGGTTTGTTTATACAGACTTCTTGTTCCTGAATTCTCTGTCTCTGGTGATAAGAATGTCTCTTTCTCCTGGTACAGGGAATGTACCTTTTACACAGGAGATTTATTTCCTGCTTTCAGGAGGGCAAATGAGGGTCAGAGTATCCTTCTTGCACTGGCTGTTTCTTAAGTAACTTTAATTTAAAGTAAACAATATGTCAAAATGGCATATTTGGAGGCAGCCTGCCCTGAACCCCATTACGTTTAAATATATTAACAATGAATGATTGGAAATTAAAATTTAAGAAAAGCATTGATAATAGCACAAAACCATAAGTGATTCAAGCATACAGCTAACAAAATATGTGCCAGACTGGTATGCTGAAAACAAAATATTGATGAGAGAAATCAGAGAGGAATATTGGCCAGAAGTCAGTTCTCCTCAAATTGATCTCTGATTTAACACAATCCCCAACAATTCACAGCAAAGCTTTTGGAGAAACTCACAGCTGCTCCTAAAATTCATATGTGGAAGCAGTGAACCTAGACTAATCAGAAAAATTGGAACACAAAAGCTGGAAAACTCATACTACCTGATTTCATGACTTACTTTAAAAGTTTGGTATTCAAGAGAGTGGAATATTGGCAAAAGCATGGGCACAGGTTTTTGAAACAGATTTGAGCATCAAGAAATAGATTCACATAGATAAATTATTTTTGATACGTGTCAAGGTAATAAATTACTTTTGATACCAGCATCAAGGGCATCAGGCTAATTCAAAAGAGATGACAGTTTTTCAACAATTGGTACTGGAATAATTGTATATCCATGTGCAAAAGAAAAAAAACCCTCCAAACATAATGCATTTCTCAGACCATACTAAAAATTAACTTCATATGTATTAGATTAAAATGGAAACCTTAAAAGAAAACTTTTAGAAGGAAATTCAGGAGAAAATTGTTATGCTAAGCAAACATTTTTTTAGAACACACACAAAATGATGAATTGTAAAAGATAAAAATGGAAATGTATCCAGAATGATCAGCTTTTTAAAGGACGCTGTAAATAAAAAGGCAAAGAAAAGTCACAGGCTGGGAGCAACTATTTGCAAAATATATAGCGAATAAAGGACTTACATACAGAGTACAGAAACAATTCTCACAATACAATAATAAGGAAACATACAATTCCCCCCAAATCTAATAACATATTGGAACAGACCCCACACCTAGAAGATATCTGCACGGTCAATAAGCAAAAGAAAAGAAATTCAGCATTAGACATTTACAAGTTAAAACCCCATTAGCTTACAATGCACATCTTTTAGAATAGCTACAGGAGGGTGAAAAATGCTGACAATGCCAAGTGTTGGTGAGGATACGGATCCACTGGAATTATCTTGCACTGGCGGTAGGTAGGGTTGCAAACTGTAACAGCCACTTGAAAAAGCAATTTGGCCATTTCTTACATCATTTAACTTACATTCACCATAGAACCAGCCATCCCACTGCAGAAATTCAACCATGAGAAAAGAAACCATCTGTACACAGAGACCTGGACGTAGATGTTTCCATCAAGTTTATTTATGATCAGAAAAATCTGGAAACAATCCAAAAGTCCATCAATGGATAAATGGATAATCAAATTCTGGTGAAGGGGAGCAGAACATGCCACCCCAAAATATTCCTTGTTGGCAGAAGGATTATCTTGAACTGGTGTTTTCTGAGAAACAGTAGACACAGGAGGAGCTTTGAAAACTGAGTAGAAATTGCTCTATTGTAAGGACATTGACAAGGGGACTCTCCATGTGTAAGAGTGTTTCCTTCTCTGTACCAGGAAGAGAAGGATGGCTCTAAATCTCTAGAAATTCTTATCACTAGAGAAGGGAGAATTTAAATCTGTATGAAAACCATATACCCTTATTTTCTGTGCTTTTCCCCTGAACTGACTTCCCTCCCCCAACATCTTTCTTTAGTCTTTAGCTGAAGATGGTATTTAAGGTGATGCCTTGGACTATTTTGGAGAATTTTACTCAGTTTGCCTGGGTATGTCCCATGTATACAGGAGATATACATGTTATTAAACTTCTGTTTTTCTCTTGTTAATTTGTCTTTTATTACGGGGTGAGGGTGTGTCAGCCAAGACCCTAGAAGGGTAGAGGGAAAGTTATTTGTTTTGCCTACAGGAATATATCCCTTCCATGAAATATTCTTGAGCAATATAGGAGCATACTACTGATTGGGTGACAATATAGATTAGTCTTAAAAGATTATGCTAAGTAAAAGAGGTTTTAAAAGCAAATATTGTATTATTTCTTTTATGTGACATTCTGGAGAAGGCAAAACTCTGGAAAGAAGAGAAAACATTAATGGCTGCCAGGGGCTGGGGTTGGAGGATTGGGTAATGACAATATTTTTGACTGTAGTGGTGATTATGTGACCATATATATTAAAATGCTTAGAAAAGCTTTGTTAAAATGGGTGAATTTTACTGTATGTATACAGTAAAATTTTACTTCAGTAAATCTGTATGTAAAACCTATGAGATGCCTCAGGACGCCTCTGAAGCATTCCAAAGTTATCTAGAAGTCAAAAGAACTTCAATTAGAATTTGTCATTTGGATGTCCATCGACAGATGAATGGATAAAGAAGATGTAGTACATGTATACAATGGAATATTACTCAGCCATAAAAAAGAATGAAATAATGTCATTTGCAGCAACATGGATGGACCTAGAGGTAATCATACTACGTGAAGTAAGTCAGACAGAGAAAGACAAATATCATATGCTATCTCTTATATGTGGAATCTAAAAAAATGATACAAATGAACTTATTTACAAAACAGAAATAGAGTCACAGATGTAGAAAACAAATTTATGGTTACCAAGGGGGAATGGTGGGGGAGGAATAAATTGGGAGAATGGGATTAACATACACACACTACTATGTATAAAATAGATAACTAGTAAGAACCCACTGTATAGCACAGGGAACTCTACTCAGTACTCTGTAATGACCTCTATAGGAAAAGAATCTAAAAAAGACTGGATATATGTATATGTATAACTGATTCACTTTGTTGTAGAACTGAAACTAACACAACATTGTAAACCAACTATACTCCAATAAAAATTAATTTAAAAAAGAATTTGTTATTTGGAAAGTTTGTCAAAAATATCAAAAATGTTTCAAAACACTTGGTCAAATAGGACCAAATGTCACTGTGAAACAATACTTACTCAATCAAAGTGACAATAAAAGATTTAAAAAGCAAACACAGATTACTTAAAGGCCAAGAAACTCATACAATCTGTTGTCAACAGCAGATCAATATTCTAAGAAAACTTTGTTCTCTTAACAGAGAAATCCAATCCTGCACCAGCCTACTCTTAACAAAATCCATTTACCTAATTAAATTTAATCTAATCTTAGCCAATCCTTTTTCACAAACTTTCTACAACTTTCTGTATCCATATTATTTATCCACATTATTTTGTCCATTATTTTCTTTTCCATTCATGGCACAACCAGCTCTAGGTCGAAACTACCCTTTTTATTTTTCCTTTAACAAAATGCATTCCCAGATCATATGAACATGAAATTCATTCTGGCCAGTTTCTTTTATATTTCTGAGAATTTATATAAGCACTTAATTTCCTTTAAGCCAATTAAATAGAATTCATTTACAAATTAATTTTGATAATACCACCCAGAGGTAAAGACATATCTATAATGAACACAGACATCCATCCATCCATCCATCCATCCATCCATCCACACAGACAGACAGAGATCTCATACTTTTCCTGCTTGAGTTTCTTCAGTCTCAAGAATCACAGATGATTAGATACAAGTTCCTGAGAACCCAGATAGATAATTTACATCTCAAAGGCACAGGGAGAGAAATGCAAGTTCCTCCTAGAAAACTAGTTTCCTTAAACAGCACATGCAAAAATCATTTTTAGAATGTCCAGTTCCATCTCAGCTATTTTCAGGGCAAGACTTCCTTCAGTTCAGTTATAATCAATAGCAGTAATAGACAATAATACATATCGCTCATGTTCATATGCCTCACTTCTGGAGGAAAGTAAATCAGCATTCAAGTTAGGACCCCCTAAGGAGGGTCAAAACCAGGAAGAGAGAACAGGATATGGACTCATGTACCAAGACACACACACTCCTGAGATAAATGCCACACCAATTCCAAAAGGTTCACTTTGACACAAGAGCATAAAAGCCTATACATAAGGAAGTTCATACCATTTCTCTTCCCTTTTACAAAACAGTTGTAGTTAAAAGATGGTGTTATAATTTAGAGCCATTGTTCTACAGATCCAAGGAATACTTAGGCTATGCAGTGTTACAACAAAATATTTTCTTTCACTCATGGGAGCGTAGCTGACAGTCTCCCAGTTTTGCAAAATACATCTTAGGGGAGTACAAGATGGAACAGAGCTCTGATTACCCATACTTAATTATTCACAGCAGGTGTTGTCATATATCAAGTAAACAGCAAACCAATGCAATGCAAAACGGTCTCTCAGGGTCACAGTTCCTTAGCCCCAGAAAGGGAGATTCCCAGCCAATGCCCTGTCAATCAGAGATGGAGCCCTATGACCAAACTTGGGTTTAAAGCAGAGAACCCTGAGCAATGCCCCAACAGAGATGAAGCCAAATGACCAGGCCTTAGTCCAAAAGGGAAAATCCCAACCAATGCTCTGCCATAGGCAAAACCAACACAATAGGGAAGGATACCCTGGTGTCATCACATGTGAGCTCCATTACTTACCAAAGATGTCTCAACCAGCTAATGCAAGTACTGATGCCCTCACAAAGATACACACAACAAACATGGCCCCACAAACAACAGATCAGACCAGGTGTAGTCCCAAAATTCCATTCCCATTCCCAGATGGAGGCCTCCAAACAGACTGGCCCAGCTCTGGAAAGAGAATGGGTCCAGAGCAGAGGAATTTCCAGCTTGCCCATGCTGGAGTGATTCACCCCAGAATAAAAGTGAAGATGGACCATGGTCCAGTTTCTTCCCTACAGATAACCTCATGCCGAGTGTGGCCAGCCCCATCAGAGAGAGGCTCTCCAACTTCCTGGGAGCAAAATGAGCTCTGGTAGCTGCTGGAGATCCAGGGAAAGGACTGCCCCACGACTAGGGTCAATCGGTCATGGGCATGGACTCCTGGCTAGCTTGCCAAAATTGTTGTTGAACCCGTCTGTGTGCCTGACACACCGTGAGGCCAAACACCCTGAAATGTCAGAGTTTGGAGCAGAGAAAAGTTCATTGCAAGGGCTGAGCAAAGAGAACTCGTAGCTCATGCTCAAAAAGCCTGAACTCCCTGGTGGTTTTCAGGGAAGAGTTTTTATAAGTAACATTTGGGGGAAGGTCTAAAGGGTAAGTGACCTTTCACTGGTTGGTGGTGAGGTAACAGGGTGGTGTTCCAGGAAATCTCATCAGCCTTCTGATTCCAATCAGTCTGGGGTCCAGGCTGATGTGCTTTTGCTCAGTCTGAATTTACCATCCCCCACCTGGTGGTGGGGTGGGGGGTTTAGTTCCTACAGAAGAGCTCAGGGATATATCTTTATGTATAATCCCTTGAGAAGGAACCAGGACCCTGCTTCATCCCTGTACTATTGTTTCTTGACTGTTCCTCCCTTGTTTCTGCATCCCCTCCCTTCCCGAATGAGTAGCTGTTTGCATCTGCCCTTTGGAACTCAGGGAAGGTCTAGAAGGCTGAAGCCTTTTTGCTACAAACAAGAAACAGGGGGCATGGGAAGGCTTTTGTACCCAGGAGGGCCCCCACAGGGTCCTCTTTAATTTCACTACAATGACTATACTTTTGATTTGATTAGTCCTAGCAATATATATATATATATTTTTTTTTTTTTTTTTTACAGGAAGGGGACTTTTAAATTTTTTTTTAATATTTCATTTACTTATTTATTTTTTGGCCACATGGCATGTGGGATCTCAGTTCCCCAACTGGGGATTGAACCCATGCTCCCAGCAGTAAAAGCATGGAGTCTTAACCATTGGCCCGCCAGGGAAGTCCCCAGTCTTAGCAATACTGTCTATGGCTTCTTTATTATTTTGGTGCACTATGTTAATGGATGCAAAATATCTTTAATTTACTGTAACCTCTTATGTTCAAAATTAAGAATCTTATATTTGTATAGTATCTTACATCTGTTCTGTAAGGTGGGTAGTTGCTTGGCTGCACCCTGCACACCTGCAAGCCCTGCACTTGCCCGGCCTTGAGACCAAACAAAGAGCCCAGGGTCAGCAACAGAGACGTCAGTAGTTTAAGAGATGGGGGATCTTTCGTGTCTGAAGCAAGGTCCTTGAGTGACACCCTACCGTGTGCAGCAGACAACAGGCAGGACACGGCCATAATCTCGGCTACTTGGGGGAGAAGGAGGCTACCATATATAGAGGGAATTGACATCAGGTGGGCTCATCCGTTACCAGGGAAACCAGCAGGGGGGCAGGGGGCAAGCAGGTAGGCAGTAACTAATTCAGCCCTATCATTAAGAGGACTGGGTAGTCCTGTGTGTGAAGCAGGCACTAGTCAAGCAGGGGGAGGTACAGAGAGCAAGAGAACAGCCATCTGGAATGGCCTGAGCATACAGCAGTGTTTATCATTTTACTATGATGGGAAAACTGAAATCCAAAGAAAGCAATCTGTGTTCACTCAGAGCTTCCAATAAATTAAAGCTGCAACCATCTCCAAGTTATCTTATGAGCTGCGTTCTTTCCAACACACCATAGATCATTCATCCTTTGCATCTCTGAAAAGGCAGGTGCATCACGCGGTTAGACAACACACCTGTATTTTCAGGCAGGACCCAGAGGTGATGGTTCTGTCGATGACTGCTGACTGTGATTTTCTTGGAGGAAGCTAATACAAATTAGAGCCATTTCCTCAAGATGAGAAATTAATCAACTAGACTCTCACAAACAGGGAGGTGTTCAGTGGTGGTTATGTTGAGAAGGACGTGAATCTTCTCGAGAGACATTAAAAATACTCCCCAGGAGCTACAGAAATGGGACGTGCCTTTTCCTCCCTTTCCTGCTTATCTTTGCATAGCTCTGATGCATTTATACAACTCATTACGCTAAATGCACTGAATTGCAATGATTTACATATGAAAGTGGTAGACGCTGTATCAGGTACAATTTGCTGTTTTCATATAAAAAGGTAAGCAGCGGACTGTGTTTATTCAATTCAGTATATTTCACCTGAAGAAATATGGAAGCAAACAGCCTACAGTGAACAGAATGAACACAGCTGCATAACCTGTTGTGAATACGAAGAAGATACTGTTGAAATCAGTGACAGGCCAGCACAAAAGTCATAAAACAAAGGACATTGCAAATGTTAGAATAAAGCTGAAAACTACTGAGTGTCACACACTGCAATTATCTATGCAAGTTTCTCCATTGAGTGTAGATTCCTTGATGGAAGGTCTTTATTTTTTTCAACCCCAATGCTCTTGCACAGTAGATCTTTCATTAAACTGGTAAGAAATCAACAATGAATGAAGAATGAAAAGGAGAGAGGAGAGAAGAAATAAAAGAAAGCAAGTTTAGAAGGACATTTGAGAGGACATCTGGCATTAATTAGGAATTGAAGGGGCTGTGAAGGAGTCTTAGCAAAGAAGCATTTGCATTCTGGCTCGAAGCACCAGTTGACTTGGTATTGGAGTGGGGAGGGTGGAGAAAGGAGTTGGAAATCAGTTGATCTCTCAGGAGGAGAGATACTATTTGACCCGATTTTGAATGAAAGAAAAATACCCTAACCCATTGTTGCAAGGGGTGGGTTTCAAAACCCCGGTCCTGGCATTTTTGCAGCAATTGGACATTGATGATTACAAGTAAGGTCAGAGGAGAATAACTACAGTTTTCAGACTTGGACCAGTTTGGAGGATGGAGTGGGGAGGGAGAGATTTTAGGAAGAAAGACAAATCAGGAGTCCATTGCCCAAGGTCAATTTTGGCATCCTTGACATGTGTAGTTTTCATTTATGGAGATCCCAACTAATGCAAGGTTTCCACTCAACCCCACTTCCTAGTTCTAGAAACCCTCAGGGGTCTGGTCATTACCTTAAGTCTGCTCCATCCTTTCTGAAGCTCTGGGTCCATAGAATTGAGATGCCTCAAAGAAGACTGCTGATAGCAGCCATCATCCCAGCCTCCTAAGTCTCCAAGAAGGCAAACCTGAGATGGGAACCCTTGTGCAAAGACTGACTGAGGAAGAACTCCCAGGAGAAGATGCTGAGGGAAGCCGGGCAGGGCAGGAGGAATCTGAAGCAAAGAGGTACTCCCACCTGTAGATGATCTGTTACCTGTTGCCACAGTTCTGAAACAAAGCTTGCTGGCCCCAACTGCAGAGTTTGTGATTCATTGGATATTCCTTGCCCAGGGGGTCTGCACATCGAAAACCACCACGTTGGAGTTTAAATTACATCATCAAATGAGTCCCACCCGGAGGGAACTCGGCGATTCTATTCTGTGGGCTGTATTCATCAATCCCTGTGGCTCTATCCCATTGCGTTCTTTTCTATAGATCCATGGTATCTTTGTAGGTTTGGTACGTCAGATAGGTCTATGGGGACTTTGGGGGTTGAGTAAAATATTCTCTTCCTTTTTTTTTTTTTTAGACTTTTTATTTTATATTGGAGTATACTTGATTAACAATGTTGTTAGTTTCAGGTGTACATCAAAGTGATTCAGTTACACATAATCCAAAGGGATTATTTTGACTGTGGAGGGCCTTCTATATTTTAGGAAGAGTACAGGACTGTGGATATTACCATTGAGACAAAACTATACATTTTTGATTGAAAAGTGTTCTACACTTCAGGCAAATCAATTTAAACTTTAATTTTTTGGTCCCAATGTCCATTTGTGTTCAAACAAAATATCAAATTATATAACCACTGAATTCTCCCATGATGAAGAAAAGTTAAGGTGTTGATTTCAAGCATAGAGAGGTATGTGTTTTTTAGCCAGAATTAAATGTTTTAAGTCCTTGCATTGAGTACTGCCTCAGAGCAAGGGTTCGGATAGATAAAGCCTATGGTTTATATCAAGATGGACATGCAAGGGCTTCACTGGTGGTCCAGCAACTAATGCTCTGCCCTCCCAATGCAGGGGGCCCGGGTTCGATCCCTAGTCAGAGAACTAGATCCCGCATGCCTCAACGAAGACCCCACACGCCGCAACTAAGACCAAGTGCAGCCAACTATATAAATAAATATTTAAAAAAAACAAAAAATGGACATGCAGAGTCATTATCTCCAGGAGCTCAGAAGCCAGAGAGAAAATCACTCGCATTTCCAAATAAAGCAAGTCTAGGATGACTTCATCTTTGTGATCTCTGTGTTTTTCTTTCCCTTTCCAATCTCTCTGCTCCCTTCCCCCACCTACAACAGAAATATGACAACATACAAGAAACTGCATCTCCTGCATGCCATCTGCCACAAACCCAATACACACGTTAAATTCCTTGTGGAAGGTATTAATATCAAGATAAGAGAGAATTTTGAGTTCTGCTGTTTCCCTAGGCAACCCTCCACACATCACTGGTCCAGATATTTATCCGTAAGAGGTATGCAGCACATCCACAGAAAATGTCTGATCAGCCCGCAAAGCAGCCAATCCATTAACGACTCTGGCACTGTGTTAATTGCTGCAGCGGTGTTCACTGGGTTTCAACCAACACCTTGGGAAATTTTCTAAGGACCAGAGGAAAAAAGCAGGATTGGTTTTATTCACAGCCAATGTTTATGGACACGATTCAACTTTGAACCATCTTGTACCCCTGAAGGGGTGCCTGGTGCTGGTTCCACCTGGAGAGTTCTCCCCAAGACTGCAGAGAAAAAGATTGGGATTGGTTTTATTCACAGCCAATGTTTACGGACACGATTTAACCTTGAACCATCTTGTATCCCTGAAGGGATGCCTGGCACCTGTAGAGTTCTCCCCAAGACTGCAGAGATGGCCATGAGGGAAGTGACAAGGCAAGGGAAAACGTATTTGGTGATGCTGCCCTAGCAGCATGGTTATTGCAACATCATGCTTTAGTGGTATGCTTTCCTTGCAACCGGCTCAAGATCTTATGTGAGAAGAATCTTCAAGGCAGAGATGGTAAAGAGAGATAAGGAGTGTTTGCATCATTTTTTTAAGAAAGACATGCTTTTGGCAGAAGTTGCATGGACTTCTGCCAAAACATAGCTCCTGTTGGGGATCAGGGCAGGTCACTCCCAAATACACCTCCATGGCATATTGCTTATTTTGAATTAAAGTTCCTTATGAAATGGCCAATGTAAGACGGACACTCTGACCCTCCTCTCAGTCTCCCTAAAAGCAGGAAACACAGCTCCCCTGTGAAAGGTATCCTCCCTCCAACTAGAGGTAAAAGGACACCCTTATCCCCAGAGACAGGGAGTTTGGGGTAAGAACCCTGTATAAAGCAACCTTGTTCTTTCTTTAATTGGCCACCCCAAGCCCAAACTCGATTTAGATTCTCCACTATGTAAGCACCCAAAACCCAAATTTCTTTGTCCTATCAATTCCTCACGAATTTATTTCTTTGTCTAAAAAACTGCCTGCTTTGGCCACTTCTTAGGTCCCATTTCTAGGAGACCTCTGTGTGCATGAATTGAAATGTGTTTCTTTTGCTCCTGTTAGTCTATCTTGGGTCATTTTTATTATTAGTCCAGCCACAATAACTCACAAGGGGTAGAGGGAAATTTTCCCCTCCCTGACTCTCCTTTTAAATGCTATGTTGTTAGCTGTCTATTGAAAGGTTTGGACACTTCATGCAATTATATTGTTCAAAAACTTCAGTATTCATCATTACCACCATCATCTTCATCATTATCATCACTTCTTCACTTTCAGAAAACTTCACTATGTCCCCATGGTCCACAGACACAACCTAAGGGACGCATCAATATTCCTGTGCAAGAGGGACTTGAATCTTCATCACTTACCGCTGAGACATCTAGGACCTGAAGAAGCAAATGTGCTTACTGAAGAACTATTGTTGTGGATTCTGGAAACCAAAGAGATCTCCTACAATTGGCTATTCCTCTGATGACTTCTTGAGTTTGAACAATTCCAGAATATTCTTGATGCTACAGGAACCAGCACATCCATGGAAGCACCACAGAGGCAATCCACAAAGGAAACAAACTATATTCCACCAGAGAAGCAGTTGGAAGATTGGAATGGCTCGTTCAATCACTGCCCATATGTCAGTAATAGGAAATAAACGGCCTCAAAATGCACACTTATGCAACAAGCCACAGGGCAAGGGATGCCAACAGAAGCTGGAGAAAGCAAGGACCAGATTTTCCCTTGGAGCATCCTGAAGGAACAAGACCCTGCCAACACCTTGACTGTAGCTCAGTGATACCCTTTATGGACATTTGGCATCCAGGACTGTAAGGGAATACGTTTCTTTTGTTTTAAAGTAAAAGTAAAGAAGACACAGGGGGGTAAGGGGAAGCTGGGACGAAGTAAGAGAGTAGCACTGACATATATACACTACCAAATGTAAAATAGATAGCTAGTGGGAAGCAGCTGCATAGCACAGAGAGATCAGCTTTGTGATGACCTAGAGGGGTGGGATAGGGAGGCTCAAGAGGGAGGGGATATGGGGACATATGTATGCATATAGCTGATTCACTTTGTTATACAGCAGCAACTAACACAACATTGTAAAGCAATTATACTCCAATAAAGATGAAAAAAAAACCCAAAAACAAACTAACAGAATCACTTTGCTGTACACCTGAAACTAACACAACATCCTAAATCAACTATAGTCCAATATAAAATTAAATTTTTAAAAATAAGAACATACGGGGACTTCCCTGGTGGCACAGCGGTTAAGAATCTGCCTGCCAAGGCAGGGGACACAGGTTCGAGCCCTGGTCCGGGAAGATCTCACATGCCGCGGAGCAACTAAGCCCGTGCGCCACAACTACGGAGCCTGCGCTCTAGAGCCCACAAGCCACAACTCCTGAGCCCGTGAGCCACAACTACTGAAGCCCGCACACCTAGAGCCCGTGCTCCACAGCAAGAGAAGCCACCGCAATGAGAAGCCCATGCACGGCAATGAAGAGTAGCCCTCGCTCGCCGCAACTAGAGAAAGCCCGTGCGCAGCAATGAAGACCCAAGGCAGCCAAAAATAAAATAAAGAAAATTTAAAAGGAAAGAAAGAAAAGAATAAAGCAATTCAAAGCAATTATACTCTAATAAATATGAAAAAAGAAAAGAAATATAGCATTGTCCTTAACCATACGGGTTCTGAAGACACCTCATATTGTTTACATCATGACAGATATCATTACAACGTGGAGTAGTAAGTGTTAGGAAGAGGACATCGGGGAAATGGGATTCTCATTTCAAGTTGATGTGATGCACTCCGGGAGCACTGAGGGTAGATCTCCCCGAGAAACTGACCTTAGGGATGAGATCTACACTGGATGGCTAGGAGGGCTCCGGATGAAGAGAGACAGGCAAGAAGGCAATGATTTGGGGGTGCAATCAAGGCTGCTCATCTTCATAGGTGGTGTTTTAAAGTCGGGAGAAGGGACCCTTAGCTGGAAAGGGCCCAGATGCAGAATGGAGTATAAAACGTGCAGGACTTTGAGGTCAGCACGAACAGGATCTCTTCTACCTGGTTAGCAGCTCCTGGAAAGAGGAAAGCCCTGTCCAGCCAGGGAAGGTTCCAGAAGGAGAGCCCTTGCCCGCTGAGCAGAGCAGACGGGAAATCGCTCTCTGCCATGATCCCCACCACGAAGCACGTGAACTTGGAGGTTTCCTGAGCGAGACAAGGACTTCCCAGGATGAATCTGTGGAGGGGGAGATGGGAAATCTGCATCTTCCGTAACGTGTTGGATGACAATTTGACAGTCTCTGACTCAGCAAATACGGGATGGGGGCCCTCAAGAGGTAGCCCCCAAATCAGGTTCTGTTTTTCTGGAAAACCTGAATACAGTTTTCGGTCATAACATTACCCCACTTTATGTCCTGTTTGGGTCTCTTTTCGTTTTCCATCAGACCCTGTAATTTAGAAAACTTCTCATGTCTCGAGATAGGAATCGATGCCATTTTCCTTACTCACTTTGAAGATTCTAATGGTATGGATGTGGCATGCTTGGTTTAACAATTTTCACAGTGATGGCCAGGTCACTTGCTTAAAATTTTTAGCTGTAACAAGCAATAAAAATAAAATCTGTATGTAATTTCAATAAAAGCTATTGCAATAAAATCTGAGTATCTATCCTGTATCCCAGCACAGCCAACAGAAGTGGAATGTTAGCCATATATATAAGGTCAAATTTTCAAAGAGCCGCATGAAAGAAAAAGAAAAGAATGGGAGAAATTAATTTTTAAAATATATTTGATTGAACCCAATATATATGAAATAGTGGAATATGCAATCACTACAAGACATTGTGAATGAGATATTTTATGTTCTTTCTTTCCTACGAAGTCTCTGACATTCAGTGTGTTTTATTTATTTTTTTTAATTGATTTTTAATGGAGTATAGCTACTTCACATTGCTGTGTTACTTTCTGCTGTACAGCAAAGTGAATCGGTCATACATATACATATAGCCCCTCTTTTTTGGATTTCCTTCCCATTTAGGTCACCACAGAGCACTGAGTAGAGTTCCCTGTGCTATACAGTAGGCTCTCATTAGTTATCTATTTTATATATAGTAATGTATATATGTATATAATGTATATATGTATATATGTCAAACCCAATCTAAATTTTAGATTTTAGATTCAGAGCATGGCTATGTTCGGGACAGACACATTTGCAGTGTTCATGGAAATATGTGCTCATAGGCTATTTTATCGCACCTTGCAGCTCTGTACTCCTCTGTGTGAACGTATATTCTATACACATACTGTGTATACTCTGTTCGCTGTGGGAACACCTCTATCCCAGACGACAGAGTCTTAAAAATGGAAATTGAGAATCCCAGGGCAGGTATACGTTTAACACCAATATAACCCAGTGACTGTTAACATCCAGACACAGGCTAAGCATCCTGTAATCTTAGGGCTCATGGTATGTCCAGCTCATTCAAACACTCCAGGAACATAGGGTAGGATCTTTTTGGGGGATAACCTTGGAGAAAGAATACTGCTGACTGTGATGAATAAGAATCCCCAGGTATAGAAGCACAGAACCAATTCAGCACTTCATGTGAGACATGGGCTATTTGCTATGGCCAAAGGCTGTTAACAGATTTTGCATTCACCGTTAACTTAGGCATTAATAAATTGGTCATTAAGATGTTATTAAAAATTTACAAAGAAAAAATATCCCGTGGTTACAGACTCAGAGGAACCCTCAATCTCTACCACCATCCCCATGGCCAAACTTTCCTCAGGTCTCCCGTGACCTTCAAGTAGTTTATAATTAATATTGGACAAGTCTTTCAGATCATAGAACATCCCAGCTCACTTCAATCCAGGAAAGAGAAATGACCCGCCAACATGCTTCCTTATGGGCAGATATTAAAAGTGACTGGACTTCACCTGACTGGAGAAAGTACAATTAAGCCATCGGACTTCAAATGAACAGAACTAATTAATTCACTGCAAGGGACATCAGAAACATCCCAGAACCCTCATAAAAAGTCCACCTTATTTCACATCTGCAAATGATGGCATGATTTTACTAAAGAGGATGTTAAGGATGATATTAAAGTTTACTGACTTCTGAGCCATACTTTTCCTAAGAGTAGACACGATATGACTGGATAATAGACTAGGCAAGCACCAGAATTTATCAAACTTGAGGCGAACAGCAAAGCACCTCTGATGGAGAGGATGCATATCTGCAAGTATTGATACCAAGGCGAGGATGAAGCAATGTGTTCAAGGTGGCTATCTTACAAAACATCTGCATACCTGTGGGGAAGCTTTCTCGCTTTATTTTAATTTACCAATGAATATGCATGTCCTGGTAGAAACTGCAAAACAGGAATGTGTCACTTAAAGAAGACAAGTTATCGACATAAGCTGGCAATTCTTGGTAGTAAAGACTGGTTCTTGGGAGACATGAAAATAGGGTTAATTCTGGAGGGAAGGTCAATATCCCTGTTGTATCAGTTTAAAGGGCAAAAAAATATTGAGGGGGAGCTTTGTGGGCTTGGGGACAGGAAGGGATTTGTTTGTGACAAAGGACTTCCTCCGTTGGGTTTCCTACGCAGATTTGCCTTGTCAAAGGTGAAACGTTGGAAACTTAAATCATTTGATGCATTTTTGATTTTTGTAAAAAATTTACTGAGGAATAACTGACAAATGTAATTGTGTACATTTAAAGCGTGTAATGTGATGGTTTGATACACATGTATATTGTGGAGTTATTACCAAGATCAAGATAATTAACATATCTATTACCTCACATAGTTAACTTTATAATTTTTTTTATTTTTGGTGGTGAAAACAGTTAAGATCTACTCTCAGCTACTTTCAAGAGTAAATGCTGAGGATTGAATGCACAGCATGGTGACTATAGTTAATAACGAGGGATTATATACTTAATCATTTATTTGTTAAAAAAAAAAAAAAGGAATATCTCATAAAATATTTATAAATGCACTCTGAATAGGAAAATAATACTTTTATACCAGGAAAAAAAAAAAAACAGCCTTGCAAGGACAAGGATGTCAATGTCCAACAATTAAAAGAATATTTTAGTAAAGAAAATGAAAACTAAAAATGCATATGCTTCAAGCACCACAAAAGCCTTACATACGTTCACACACCAGTGTCACAAAGCTGAAGAGCTTGTTAAAAGAAATAATGAGAATATAAGATAGTAGACTTTTACTCTTTTTCTTAGATAGCTCTAGCAGATGCCTGTGATTAAAAAAAATTAAAAGCTGGATTGTTACTTTAAAAAAAATCGAAGATGGGGACTTCCCTGGTGGCACAGTGGTTAAGAATCTGCCTGCCAATGCAGGTGACACGGGTTTGATCCCTGGTCCGGGAAGATCCCACATGCCGCGGAGCAACTAAGCCCGTGAGCCACAACTACTGAGCCTGCGCTCTAGAGCCCACGAGCCACAACTACTGAATCCCACGCGCCCTAGAGCCCGCGTGCTGCAACTACTGAGCCTGTGTGCTGCAACTACTGAGGCCACAAGCTGCAACTACTGAGCCCGCGTGCCACAACTACTGAGCCCACACGCCTAGAGCCTGTGCTCCACAACAGGAGAAGCCACCGCAATGAGAAGCCTGTGCACCGCAACAAAGAGTAGCCCCCGCTCGCTGCAACTAGAGAAAGCCCGCGTGCAGCAACGAAGACCCAACACAGCCAAAAATAAATAAATAAAAGATAAATAAATAAATTTTAAAAAATCAAAGATGGAAAGCCACATCTCAGCTCAATTAAATAAGCCTTGAGCCACCTAAAAAAATGACATCTGCAAATCATTCATTCATTAGTAATATCTAAGCCAAACAACTAGTTAACTTAGATTTAATCAATGACATGTTTGGAAAAATTTAAAGAGGATTTGGGCTGATGGTTATACAGTTTTTTTCAACAAATTGCTTGAAAATTAATAACATGAGTTAAGAAAAATAGCTAAACTATCTTAAGAACAAAAAGAACCAAAGAAATCTTAACTCAATCTCAAGGGCTGACTAGTCTGTTAATATTAAATTGTCTTTTACTTTCATAAACTGCCTTCTAAGTGAACCTACTAAGAAATCTTTTAATGATCTATACCTGGTTACTTTCTGCTCTTGGAAGTAAACTGATAACAAGGAAATTCTTTATATTTCAGGTATCTTGTTTATTTGTAATGTTCTCTTCCATATTGTCCAGATAAATTTGACTATTTTAAGTCCCAACATTGATGTATTTTAAATTTTTATAGAGCATAACTCCTGTATTAGTAGATGATTTATGTAGATTTCACACACAGTTGCCTTTTTTGAAATGTTGGGATGAGGACAAAGTCATGTATGAACTGCAGGGGAAACAAGCAAGATTTTTCCCTCCCTTTTACACCTTTAGATTACAGGCTGGCATTTTTTAATTACCAATATAAGTGCGAATGATGTATTTTACAGTCATGTGTCTGGCAGGCTTTAGAAAGAGGAATTATTTAAACTAGATCATGGCCCCAATTTTGCATGTACAGAGCTACACAATTTTCTCTTTCACAGAGGCTGTGTTTTAAATGTTTCCAGCTGAGCTTTGTCAGCTTGTGTTGCCTGATGAATTGTGCCTGGGTTCCGTTTATCATAAGGTGTTAAATAATGAGGAGAGAAAAAAAAGTCACACAATCCCAGCTACCTTTGTGTCCTACACACAGCAGAGACAGAACAGAAAGGCAGGCTGTTTTTTAAAAACAGGACGTGATTTTCCTACACATACTTATACTATGCTCCGCTCTAACTTCTCAATAGTAAACACATGTGAAAGTTTAGGAGTTGACTAGAAAGGCACCGTTTGAATCTACCTAAAATCTTGGCAATTTTTACCTTTTGTACAGCAATGGAGGTTTTAATTCCATTTGACTTCTGTTGGGCTGCACCCCGCAGGCCTGCAAGCCCTATACTTGCCTGACCTGGAAACGGAAGAAAGAGCCTGGGGTCAGCAACAGAGACATCAGTGGTTTAACAGATGGCGGACCTTACACATGTGAAGCAAGGTCCTGGAGTTACAACGGACCGTGTGTGGCAGATGACGGACAGGACATGGAAACAATCTTTGCTCCTCAGGGGGTAAGGAGGCTACCATTTACAGGGTGATTGGAAAGCTGGCTCAACAGTTACCAAGGAAACCAGCGGTTGGGGCAGGGGGCAAGCACAGAGGCAGTTACAGATTAAGCCCTATCATTAAAAGGATGTGAGTGAAGCAGCATCTGGTCAAGCAGGGGATGGACAGAAAGATGACAACAGCCATCGCAAATGGGCTGACCATACACCCTCCCTTCTCAAATGGAAAAATGGGTTAAACTACACAGTTTGAGTCTCCTACCATGTACTCAATCAAACTAGATTATTAAGCATCAATCAACAGGAAATATGTATATTTAAGATCATATATATGTATCTATCTATCCATCCTTCTGTCTATCCATCCATCCATCCATCTATCTACCCATCTATCATTTATCTATGATCTATCATCCATCTATTGAGAGCAATGTGCTCGTGAAATAGTTTATTTATTTATCTATCTATTGAGATATAGTTAAGATACAACACTGTATTAGTTTTAAGTGTACAGCATAATGATCTGATACAAGTATATAAGCAAAATGATCATCACAATGTGTTTCGTTAACATAAATCACCGCACATCGTTTTTCCCAGTGATGAGAACTTTTAAGATTTACTGTCTTGGCAACTTTTAAATATAAAAGTGTTGTTCCCACTTACACCAATGGACAGATCATCCAGACAGAAAATTAATAAGGAAACAGAAGCATTAAATGATACATTAGACCAGATAGACTTAATTGATATTGATAGCACATTCTATCTGAAAGCAGCAAAACACACTTCTCAAATGCACAAAGAACATTCTCCAAGACAGATCACATCTTTGGTCACAAATCAAGCCTTGGTAAATTTAAGAAAACTGAAATCATATCAAGCATCTTTTCTGACCACAATGATATAAGATTAGAAATCAATTACAGGAAAAAAACTGTAAAAAACACAAACACATGGAGGCTAAACAATATGCTACTAAATAACCAAGAGATCACTGAAGAAATCAAAGAGGAAATCAAAAAATACCTAGAAACAAATGACAATGAAAACACGATGGGGGCTTCCCTGGTAGCACAGTGGTTAAGAATCACCTGTCAAGGCAGGGGACACGGGTTCGAGCCCTGGTCTGGGAAGATCCCACATGCCGTGGAGCAACTGAGCCCGTGCGCCACAACTACTGAGCCTGCCCTCTAGAGCCTGCATGCCTAGAGCCCGTGCTCTGCAACAAGAGAAGCCACTGCAATGAGAGAAGCCTGCGCACCGCAACGAAGAGTAGGCCCCGCTCGTCGCAACTAGCGAAAGCTCGCACACAGCAGCAAAGACCCAACACAGCCATAAATAAATAAATAAATAAATTTATCTTTTTAAAAAAGAAAACACAACGACCCAAAACCTATGGGATGCAGCAAAAGCAGTTCTAAGAGGGAAATTTATAGCAATTCAATCTCACCTCAAGAAACAAAAATCTCAAATAAACAATCTAACCTGACACCTAAAGCAACAAGAAAAAGAACAACAATAACAACAAAAAAACAAAACCCAAAGTTAGTAGAAGGAAAGTAATCAAAAAGATCAGAGCAGAAATAAATGAAATAGAAATGAAGAAAACAGTAGCAAAGATCAATGAAACTAAAAGCTGGTTCTTTGAGAAGATAAACAAAATTGATAAACCTTTAGCCAGACTCATCAGGAAAAAAATGGAGAGGACTCAAATCAATAAGATTAGAAATGAAAAAGGAGAAGTTACAACTGACACCACAGAAATACAAAGGATGATAAGAGATGACTATAAGCAAATATATGCCAATAAAATGGACAACTTGGAAGAAATGGACAAATTCTTAGAAAAGTACAACCTTCCAAGACTGAAACAGGAAATAGAATATATGAACTGACCAATGATAAGTACTGAAATTCAATCTGTGATTTTAAATACTCCCAACAAACAAAAGTCCAGGACCAGATGGCTTCACAGGCGAATTCTATCAAACATTTAGAGAAATCTCTTGCATTCCTATACACTAACAACAAAAGATCAGAAAGAGACATTAAGGAAAAAATCCCATTTACAATTGCAACTAAAAGAATAAAATACCTAGGAATAAACCTGCCAATGGAGGCAAAAGACCTGTACTCAGAAAACTATAAGATGCTGATGAAAGAAATGAAAGATGATACAAATAGATGGAGAGATATATCATGTTCTCAGATTGGAAGAATGAATATTGTAAAAATGACTATACTACCCAAAGCAATCTACAGATTAAATGCAATCTCTATCAAATTACCCAGGGCATTTTTCAGAGAACTAGAACAGAAAATTTTACAATTTGTATGGAAACACAAAAGACCCCGAATAGTCAAAGCAATCTTGAAAAAGAAAAATGGAGCTGGAGGAATCAGGCTCTCTGACTTCAGAATATACTACAAAGCTACAGTAATCAAGACAGTATGGTACTGGCACAAAAACAGAAATACAGACCAATAGAAAAGGAGAGAAAGCCCAGAGATAAAGCCACGCACATATGGTGACCTTATCTTTGATAAAGGAAGCAAGAATATACAATTGAGAAAAGATAGCCTCTTCAATAAGTGGTGCTGGCAAAACTGGACAGCTACATGTAAAAGAATGAAATTAGAACACTCCCTAACACCATACACAAAAATAAACTTCAAATGGATTAAAGACCTAAATGTAAGGCCAGAAGCTATAAAACTCTTAGAGGAAAACATAGGTAGAACACTCTTGGACATAAAGCACAGCAAGATCTTTTTTTGACCCACCTCCTAGACTAACGAAAATAAAAACAAAAATTAACAAATGGGACCTAATTAAACTTAAAAGCTTTTGCACAGCAAAGGAAACCATAAACAAGATGAAAAGACAACTCTCAGAATGGGAGAAAATATTTGCAAACGAAGCTACTGACAAAGGATTAATCTCCAAAATATACAAGCAGCTCATGCAGCTCAATACCAAAAAAACAAACAACCCAATCAAAAGATGGGTGGAAGACCTAAATAGACGTTTCTCCAAAGAAGACATACACATGGCCAAGAAACACATGAAAAGATGCTCAACATCACTAATTATTAGAGAAATGCAAATCAAAACTACAATGAGTTATCACCTCACACCTGTCAAAATGACCATCATTAAAAAATCTACAAACAATAAATGCTGGAGAGGGTGTGGAGAAAAGGGAACCCTCTTGCACTGTTGGTGGGAATGTAAATTGATACAGTCACTATGGAGAACAGTATGGAGATTCCTTAAAAAACTAAAAATAGAATTACCATATGACCCAGCAATCCCACTACTGGGCATATACCCAGAGAAAACCATAATTCAAAAAGAGTCATGTACCACAATGTTCACTGCAGCACTATTTACAATAGCCAGGACATGGAAGCAAACTAACTGTCCATCAACAGAGGAACAGATAAAGAAGATGTGGTACATATATACAATGGAATACTACTCAGCCATTAAAAGGAAAAAAACTGGGTCATTTGTAGAGATGTGGATGGACCTAGAGACTGTCATACAGAGTGAAGTTAAGTCAGAAAGAGAAAAACAAATATCGTATATTAACACATATATGTGGAATCTAGAAAAATGGTAAAGATGATCTTACTTGCAAAACAGAAATAGAGACACAGACGTAGAGATCAATCGTATGTACACCAAGGGGGGAAAAGGAGGGGGTGGGATGCACTGGGAGATTGGGATTGACATATATACACTACTGATACTATGTATAAAATAGATAACTCATGAGTACCTACTGAATAGCACAGGGACCTCTACTCAGTGCTCTGTGGTGACCTAAATGGGAAAGAAATCCAAAAAAGAGGGGATATGTGTATACGTATAGCTGATTCACTTTGATGTACAGTAGAAAGTAACACAACATTGCAAAGCAACTATACTCCAATAAAAATTAATTATAAAAAAAATAAATTAAATAGTGCCATTAACTATAGTCACCATGCTGTACATTACACCCCAGGACTTATTTATTTTATAACTGGAAGTTTGTACCCTTGGGTCCCCTTCACCGATTTTGCCTACCCCCCCAACTCTGGCAACCACCAGTCTGTTCTCTGTATCTATGAGATGGATTCTTTTTGTTTGTTTGCTGGTTTGTTTTATAGATTACACATATAACTGAAATCATAAAGTATTTTTCTTTTTCTGACTTATTTCACTAAATGTAATGCCCTCAAGGTCCATCCATGTTGTTGAAAATGGCAGGATGTCCTTTGTTTTAATGGAAGAATACTATTCCAGTGTATAGATATACCACATATTTCTTATCCATTCATCTGTCAGATGGATACTTTGACTGTTTCCGTATCTTGGGTACTGTAGATAATGCTGCAATGAACATAGGGGTTTAGATGTCTTTTCCAGATACTGATTTTGTTTCTTTCAGATAACTACCCAGGAGTAGAGTTGCTGGATCATATGGTAGTTCTATTTTTAATTTTTTGAGGAACCTCCACACTGTTTTCCATAGTAAAACATCTCATTTTAATTGATGTCTTACCTTGTAACCAACAGTCTAGTCAGAGACTGACATGCATTAATTCGTTCAATCCTCGTACCATTCTGTGATGACACAGTTATCCCCATTTTACAGATAAGAAATTCAAGGGTCAGACAGCTGGGTGACTCTCTCTCCTAAGTGTCAGAGTCCAGACCCTCTCCCCATGAGTCCCCTGGGTTTAACTTCTGCACCACGCTTCCGAAAAGAAACATAAAATAAAAACAAGAGTCACCCACTGAGTGAAAAAGCTCTACCTCACGTTAAGAAGCTGGTATGCTTCCCTGCTGTGACATTTTTGAAATGACAAAGTTATAGAGATGAAGAAGAGATGCATGGTCGTCAGAGGTGGGAGATCGTGGGAGCCTGAGAATGTGAAAGGGTAGCACTAGGTAGATCTTTGTAGTGAGGGAATAATTCTGTATCTTTTTGTTTCAATTGAAGCCGAGTTGATTTATAATATTGTGTTAGTTTCAGGTGTACAGAAAAGTGATTCAGATATATATTTATATATATATCTATACACACACACACATCAATTTTTTTTCAGATTGTTTTCTATTATAGGTTATTACAAGATACTGAATAGAGTTCCCTGTGCTCTACAGTAGGGCCTTGTTGTTGATCTTTTTGATATATGGTTGTGTGTGTCTGTTTATGCCACATGCCTGTTCTGTAAAGGAGCTTGTTTCTGTCATTTTTTTAGATTCCACATATAAGTGATATGCCTCCCTTCGCTTCTGGCTTCTTGATCCATTTTCAAATCCAGCAGCACAGCATCTTCGAATCTCCCTTTTTGACTTCTTTGTGAGTCCTCACATCTTCTCTAGGACTGGAGCCCCCTGCCTCCCTTTCAAAAGGACCCTCGTGATGACTCTGGGCTCAGCTGGATCCCCGGGGATCATCTCCCCATCTCCAGATATTCTCAAGATAACCACATCTGCAAAGTCCCTTTGACCATGTAAAGTAATATATTCACAGGTTTGAAATGTTAGGGCATGGACATATTGGGGGGCTGGGGGAGCATAATTCAGCTCCCTGGAGTACAGTCAGACAAGATAGTACTAAAGGAATGAACTTGCTGTCACCTTGAATAATAAGAATTATGAAGAAGCATGGCATAGAAGGATGCTAGCCCCTGCCATGTAGTTATAGCTACAATGATAGGGGTGGGTACAGATCTTCATTTTCTCCTGCTTTATAACTTTTCAAAATATGTCTGTATCTTTCAATGTCGATACAGTATAGTCTCTATAGAATCATACTGTGGATTCCCATGGAAAGGGAAGTATCAAGTGTCTGATAGAGAAAATGGAGCAACCAAATGTGGTCGCTTGTTTCAGAGTATCCTTGACTTGATTTGGAAAAAGCTTTCCAAGTGCAATTGTATGCAAGTTCATAGGCAGATGCCCAGCTTGCCAGCTAAAGGCAGAGACCCAGGTGTTGAAGCTGACACCTCAGCGTTAATAGCCTTTCAGGTAAGCTGTGTATGATGCTGTGGTTTTCCCGGAGCATGGAGGGATTCAGAAGACATCAGCTGCTGTCTTTTGCTTCTTTTTTTTTTTTTAACAACCACTAAATAAAATGTGGCATTTATTTCAATTCAGTATATTGTATAGCTCCCCATCCAGGCAGTCTCAAATGCAGTTTCCATACTCAAAAATCTCCCACCTGCAGCCCGAGAGGCAGACATCCAAACACACCAGCATAATTCAGTGAGAAGATTGAGGCATACATAATAAACGACAGACATAAAGCCAGGCAGGATAAATATTCAGGGTTGGCAGACCTCACGAGCCATCCTCTCATCCTGAAGAATTATATAATGCATTCAGCTTTGCAGAGTGTTAGATTGATTTAGTTGACTATTAACTCCCACCAGGACACACCTTTGTTCTGTGACTTTGGCCTTAGGTTGTCTTTTATTTCACTTAATATTTTCCCGAATATGCTGGGTGACTACTCCTGCATGTTTGTGACCTAGAGCTGACTTACACACAAGGTAACAGTGCTTCTCAAACATAATGTGCACCCAGATCACTGATGAAATGCAGATTCTGATTCTATAGATCTGGGGCGGGGTCTCCTTCTACCCTGCTCCTGAGTGATAATCCAAACTGATGCCATGGAGTAGCAAGTGGTTAGACAAACTGAAAAGAGACACCATTTAAAACTGTGAAGCCAGATTTCTCCATAAGATTACGTGGAGAGGCATTCTATGATGGAAATATGTATTCAAACATTCTGACTCTACAGAGTGGAAAACTTGGAATTTCAGATTCCTCCAAGGGTCGTAATGGATGATATATAACAAACCCACTGTGAGAAAAAAGAAAAATCTAATTGTCTATCTCTCTTGTTCACGATCCATCCTTCCATCCAATCATCAATCCTTCCATCTATCCAGCCATACAATCATTTATTCATCCATCCATCTATCTATCCAATAATCCATCCATCTTATTATCCAACTATCCATCCATCCATCCGTCAATCTTTCTATGCATCCATCCATCCATTCAATCATCAATCCTTCCATCTATCCATCCATACAATCATTTATTCATCCAACTATCAATCTATATATATATGCATAAATGTTCAGTTGACCCTTGAACAAAGTGGGTTTTAACTCTGCGAATCCACTTATATGCAGATTAGTTTCAATAGTAAATACCACAGTACTACATAATTTGCAATTTGTTGACTCCATGGATGTGGAACTGTGGATACAGAGAGCCAACTACACATTATACATGGATTTCTGACTGCACAGATGGTTGGCACCCCTAACCCCCCATGTTGTGATGTTCAAGGGTCAACTGTATTTATGAACACACACAAACAAGCCAGAGCAATGGCCCATAAATTATGATCTAAAAGAAAAAAGTTAATTTCACCAAAGGATTGAGAGTGGGAAATGGAAGTAAATACAATGACAGCGAAGGTTCTGTTAAAGAAAACATTTGGTGCTTGCACCAAAAGTGTGTATTTTAAATAGGGCTAGACAAACTGAAAATAGACACTGCTTAAAACTGTGAGGTAAGATTTCTCTGTAAGAGTTCATGGAGAGGCATTCTATGATGGGAATGTGTATGCAAACATTCTGACTCTATAGTGTGGAAAACTTGGGTTTTGAGATTCCTCCAAGGGTTGTATTGTGGATGATAACAAATCTACTATGAGAAAAGAGGAAAATACAAATTCTCTCTCTCTCACTATCTATCATCCATCCATTGAATCATCCATCCATCAACCCATCCATCCATCCATCCGTCCGTCCATCCATCCAATCATGCATCTATTCATCTATCTATCCGTCCATCTATCTACATATATATTCATACATGTACTTATGTATACACACACAAGCCAAAGCAATAGCCCATAAATTATATTCTAAAGACAAAAGTTAATTTTGTCAAGGGGTTGAGAATGAAAAATGGAAGTAAGATACAATAAGAGCAAAGGTTTTGTTAGAGAAAACTTTTGGTGCTTGCACCAAAAATGTGTTTTAAATACAAGCTGGATAGCCCTTCAAACTCAAAACACACACATGCTTCCCCCCTCACCAGTCCTAAAAGAAAGTTAGAGAAAATGGACAGCCTCTCGGGACTGGCCCTGGACACCTGTGAGATGCTTAGCCTTGGATTCTCAAAAAGGAAGGGAGCTTAGAAATTGAAGTCCACGTGGTTTGTGACAATGTTTCTCCAAAGCAATTTCTCTGAATGCACAAAAAGCCAGACCTCTTGTAGTTTCCTAGTCCACACAGAGGTCCCCAGTACTGCCTGGTATGGGAAACAAATGTCTGCACTGTCAATTCCCAGTTCTATCTTCCCCCACGCTTGCTAATAACCATGGCAAGAAAGTATTCCTGGTGCCCTTCTTTTCATAATCTCATCTTTTATCTCTGGACATCTTCCTTTTGAATTCCTTGAGTCTTCTCCACTTTTCACATGTGTCTCGTTTCAGTATCAGAAATTTAAACAGTCTGTAAAACTTTATTTCTGTTACAGACATAACTTTAAAATAAGCTGGATGACACAAGTGGCCAAAATTCTTTTACCAACACTTCCTGAAAAAAATTAAACTGGGACTTTCCTGGCGATCCAGTGGTTAAGACTCCGTGCTTTCACTGCAGGGGGCACGGGTTCCATCCCTTAGTAGGGGAAGTAAGATCCCGCATGCCACGTGGCATGGCCAAAAAAAAAAGAAAAAAGAAAAAAATTAACCTGGTGAGATCAATACCCAGTTAACTGATCTCATACAAAACCTGACTTAGTGCAGCTCTTTCTACAAAAGTGTTTGAAACATAGAAAGCTTTGACAAAATCTAGGCGCCATCGATCTAAATGCATCTTATTTTATGTAAAATGTGCAGTTGGTTTCCTAAATGCTTTACAGCAGTTATTGTAAACATGAATCGCTGGGGCCCTGATCCCCAGCAGGTTTTTTGGATGGGTCTGCAGGTGCTAGATTCTAGGTGAACAATCATCTCTGTTGCAAACAAATGTTCCCACCTGAAAAGGTTGAGACATATTTTTAGACATTTATTTAAAATTTCACATTATCACTCCATGTGTTCCCCAAGATTATCTGAGTCTTCTGTCCATGGTATATTCAAATGTTGGCTCCAGTGGTGATCTTTGGTTATCAGGCTTATTTCCAAAGATTTTTAAAAATTAATTGAGGGTCAGATTGGACTATGGTATATTTTCGACGTTCCAAATGCCCTACCAAATATCAAAGAAGAAGAAAAAAAATCATACATATGTTAGAAAATGAAAAAGTACCCAGAAGATATGTTTCTGACATTTTCCTCACTCAAAATATTGAAACACCTGATGTGTGTTTTCTAATCATAAACAAGTCATTTCCTTATCATTCTCAGAACAGTCGATGTCTTCCTTTGTGTAAGAGTTTCAAGATGAATGTAAGCCTTTGAAGTATAGCCAATGTTTAAACAGAGCTTGATTTAAAGAAGGCTTTTAAAAGATGGGAATTATTTTAGGGAATGGGGAGAAACGCAGACGTTCATGCCAGCCTTTGCTTGATAAGACGGGAGGGCATCTCCCATGTCCTGTTGGTAGTATTGGTAGGAACATGCTTTATGAAGAGTGGTTTCACCAAGTCATTAGTATTAACCCTACAGCCGCCAACACCAGGACTACAGGTCTGGTACTAGCACTGCTTGTACTGAGAAGGGACTATCCTTTATACCAGGTGGCATCCTAACAATCCGTTTAGTCCTTACAACTATGTTATACTGTAGGTATTATTACCGTCCCAATATAATGGATGAGTTGACCACTCACCTCTGGTGCTGCTCTAATGTGCAAACGTGTGCTTGTGGGTTTCTGTTTGCTCTATTTCTCTCCACTTGACATTTATCTGCTTCTACTAACTGTAGACTTCAAGAGCCAAAGTCAGATATTAAAAATGACAGCCTTATAGGGCGTGTTAACCCACCCTCAGCACTGTGTAAAGAGGCGTCCCTGGGTCTGCTTCCCTGATTGCACCCAGACTGACACACCACCTCAATTGCCAAAAATATGATCCATGCCTTGAAGGGACTCATTTGTAGCTATTAAAATCATGGAATGGAAGAATCGTTAGTGACATGATAAAATTAGTGTGATATTTTAATTAAAAAATGCAGACTGTACATCTAAACAGAAATATAATCCTTGTTTGGAGAAGCAATAAAAACAGTAAGCATGTATTTGAAGATAAGAATAGTTTCCTAGGGACTTCCCTGGGGGCGCAGTGGTTAAGAATCCGAATGCCAATGCAGGGGACACGGGTTTGAGCCCTGGTCCGGGAAGATCCCACATGACGCAGAGCAACTAAGCCCGGGCGCCACAACTACTGAGCCCATGCGCCACAACTACTGAAGCCCATGCGCCTAGAGCCCGTGCTCTGCAACAAGAGAAGGCACTGCAATGAGAAGCTCGTGCACCGCAACGAAGAGTAGCCCCCGCTTGCCACAACTAGAGAAAGCCTGCGCACAGCAACGAAGACCCAACGCAGCCAAATAAATAAGTAAATAAATAAATTTATATTAAAAAAAGAAGTTTCCTATTCTATGAGTTTTTAAAATTCCTTGAATATTTGACAACAAATATATTTTATGTTTATCATCTCCATATACTTGAACTTATGGATATTTCTTTTCATTGTATTGTTTTGTGTCTGATTTTCACTATCTGTTGTTGTGGACAAAGGAATAAAATTACCAACTTCCCAAATTTCTCCAATCCATTTTAAATCAAATGAATGAGTTAAAAATTTCTAATTTATCAAAAGATTTTTCAATATATTTATTTTTCAATGGTACTTAGAAAGTCTGAGTTCTCTTTAAAAAGTATATCCATGAACAAGAAAATGAATGAATAAAGACTGTAAAAGGTAAAAGAAAGTATAAGAGTATCTTATTTGCTGGATAAAGCAATCCATTCATAACTGAGTGGTTCCTGAAAAAAACGAGTTATTCTTCAAAAATAGGACTGAAAACTGGTCTATTGTGTCTCTACAGCTTAGGTATAATGTCACTATCCATGGAAACAGTTTTCTTTACCTTCTTTATAAGCAATTTTTGAAACTTCACACTTCTTAGATGATTTTGCTAGAACTAAGTGATTTTGAAATTATGGTAGTTTTCAACTGGGATATTTAAATGAATTCCACTGGGAAATTTTCATTATAGTCTTTTTTTTTTTTTGCCTTGCTCATACATGACTACTTATTCCATGTGTTGTCACCAACAACTAAGTTCCATTAACTTTAATGAAAAGGTTAATGAGTGCCTAAGAGTATTATTAAAATTGTCCTTGTATTTATTCAGCCATGTCTATATATTAAATATATAAATCAGTATATTCTCAACTCATAAAGTTTTTTTCGTCCTTCACACAGATAAATTTTAGTACATTTTGACGAGTAATATGAAAAAATAGGAGCAAAGTGAGCCATATTTTTGGCATAATATGAGATATTCAAACTCAAATGGTTTATTTAGTTGGCTCTCATGATTTTTTTTTTTTTTGATGCAGATAACAACTTTTAAGAGCAGAAAAACAGTTTATCCAAAGCTGTCAATGTGCTGTACATTCTTGGGAAATGTTTGCATTGCTTATATCTATGAAAATTATTATCTGATGGAATACTATAAATTTAGAAACATGCCCGTGCTACATGTTTACTAAACAATTTAATATATTTTAATGCATTTGTATCAATAATACATTTTAAATATGTTTTCAAGTTCTTACAGGTCACTGCATATTCAGGGGAAACTTAATTTTGATATTAAAAAGAGATCCCCATTTCTATCTTTGACCTATTGCTATGAATCCATGCTCCTCTCTCCTGCAAATACTTTCCAATACTGATGACTGTATGTTAAAGCCTCCTTAGAATAAAAAAATGGATGAAGGGTCAATAGAATTTTCTGGTATTTTTCTTTTTTTGTTTTGTTTTCTTTTGGCTGCGTTGGGTCTTCATTGCTGTGCACGGGCTTTCTCTAGTTGTGGCGAGCAGGGGCTACTCTTCGTTGCTGTGCACAAGCTTCTCACTGCAGTGGCTTCTCTTGTTGCGGAGCACAGGCTCTAGGCACGTGGGCTTCAGAGTTGTGGCGTGCAGGCTCAGTAGACGTGGCACGCGGGCTCTAGAGTGCAGGCTCAGTAGTTGTGGCGCACGGGCTTCGGTGCTCCATGGCATGTGGGATCTTCCTGGACCAGGGCTCGAACCCACATCCCCTGCATTGGCAGGCGGATTCTTAACCACTGCACCACCAGGGAAGTCCCCTCTCGGGTTTTTTTTTGTTTGCATTATCCAGATGAATTAGTTTCATTTTGCTCATATTGATATGCTTTTGGTTAAACTAAAAATTATTTCTAAGTTATCAGGGAACAGTCTTTTTATAAAAATACTCATTTCATCTATGTTCATTGTTTCTTTTAACTAGCAGTTTTTAATCTAATTTTATGCTGTTGTTGTTGGTTTTGGCTGGCCTATTATTACCCAGTAGTTTTGTAATGTATTTTTGCCTTCATTTTCTTACTTCCAAAAGTTCTTTCATCTGTAACCGAAATAATTAAAGAATATGCAATGTTAGACATTTTCTTGATATACTTTTAAATAGGAATTGTAGATGTAAAAAAAGGAAAGCAACACAGGAATTAATATTAACAATTTTCAGAGCAATGCATCTTCATATTTTCAAGCATTAGTAAACAGCCCATTTGCCGCTGAAATACCACAAATACATATTTCAATTCCTCTTGAGAACATCTCACTAGTTTTGTTGCAATTTAATTAACTAGCAAGGTAGCACTGATTTCATGAATCTGTATATCAAAGCTCTCTAGAATATACTTGAAGAGGATTTTTAAAGTAAGTGTAACCCTGAAATGCTGGGGCGAATAGGTCAGTATGCTTTCAAGTGAAATACCTTTCTTTGAAGTGAATAACACAAAATGTCAATGACACCTATGATTCAGCCACTAATATTTTACAACAGTAATATCCCTTCCTGTTTCAAAACTATGGATTTCAAAGCAATCCCCATCCAGAGGGTTAATACAAGTGTGGGCTTTGACTTTAGCTGTGAGCTCTTGAAACTGTGCACAATTCATAGGTTCCTAAAACCGTAGACATCTTTCTGTCTACACTCTCTCATATTCTACATCTAATCTGTTAGATGAATCCTTTTGGCTACACCTTTGAAATACTCTGAGGATCAGATACCACTTCTGACCAAACTCAACAGCATTGCCCTGAAGGCTGACCCTCCATTTTTTTTCCCCATGAATTTCTGCATCCTTGGTCTCCACCACTCGGGCCCATGTCCGAGGCATTTCCCAACACAGGTAAGCAGATAATAACCACCTTGCTCAATGCTTTGCAATAACTCCCCAAGGTAGCCAGTGAAACAGACTTAAGTATCTGGTACCCTGTCACACTGAGCCCTCATCTTGTATTTCTCCTACCCTCCCTGTCTTCAAGTCAGAGGTTACCTGGGAGACACCTGCTCACTCCTGCCTTGGGGCCTCTGCATTGTTTGGTCCCCACATCTGTGTAGCTCCCTCCCTCACTCCTTCCAACTCTTCCTTCAAGAAGTGTCATGCCCGTTTTGCTTTCCCTTTCTGCCTTTAGACCTCAGTGAAAATTTCAGCCCACAACTCCACACTTCTACCCCGCAGCCTGCCTGCTCTACATCAACTGTTTCAATAGCACTTGCTATTCTATTTTTCTAAAATACTTTTTAGTTTATTTACTATATAGACTCTTACTTTATAAGAAGAGTCTTCATTGACTCTTTTACTAATTGTAAGTCCCCCAAGGGTAAGGATTTTTGTTTCGTTCATCACCAAAGTATCTTCAGCATCCTGTCTGGGACAATTCTGTATCAGAAAACAGATAAGGACCATAGGATATCACTTATAGGTGGAATCTAAAATATGACACAAATGAACCTACCTATGAAACAGAAACAGACTCACAGACATAGAGAACAGACTGGTGGTTGCCAAGGGGGAGGGGATTGGGGGAGGGATGGCGTGGGAGTTTGAGGTTAGCTAATGTTAGCTATTATATAGAGAATGGATAAACAACAAGGTGCTACTGTAGAACACAGGGAACTATATTCAATAGCCTATGATAAACCATAGTGGAAAAGAATGTATATATGTATAAGTGAATCACTTTGCGGTACAACAGAAATTAACACAACATTGTAAATCAACTATATTTCAGTTAAAAATTATAAATAAAAGAAAACAGGTATTAAATAAATAAAACAGCACCCTACCTGGACATTTCTTTATCAATGAATAAATGAAAATATGAACACAATTTCTACAATTTCTCTTTAAACTAACTTAATTCAATATCGCATAGTACCCATAAGGATTAACAGCAAAGTCTGTTTATTTTACCTTTCGGCATGCCATCTGATTACTAAAATAGTTATCACCATTGATTGCATCCCTTTGCACCATTTTCTATCCTTATGAAAGAGTTTTGGGCAATTACTCTGGTAGAGCCTTTCTAGGGAGTCCAGTTTTTGAGTATGATGAATGCATTCCATGAAAACAAAAGATTGGGGCAAATGCAGAAATTCACCAGGACTTAGAGAAAGGCATAAAACCAAACAAGAGAATACACTACAAAATGAGTGTTTATTTGAAAATGTATTTTTAAAAAATCTGCCCATCAATATCTTGCAATAACCTATAATGGAAAAGAATCTGGAAAAGAATAATATATATACATATATATATGGCTGTACACCTGAAACTAACACAACATTGTAGATTAACTACAGTTCAATCTAAAAAATGGTTTAAAAAATCTGCCCAGAATCATTTTTATAAATTAAACGATTATGGGAAAAAACCAGTTTCATGTGTCAGGAAAGATTCAATAAAAACCATCAGGCTTACTCGTATCTTCAATATTTATTGAGCACCTACTGCATAGGTGTATGCAGTAGCCTAGGTGTAGTGAATAAAACAGGCATGCAACCCTCTTTGTTCCTCTTAAACATTCTTGACGGGGAACAACAGCACACCAGGAGCTCGGAAATACTTCTGTGTCTTTGCTGCAAGTGTTTGCATCCTTCAGTTAGATAAAAGTTTATGGATGCCTCTTATTTGCAGAGTACCAAGGCAGCCAACACAGGTGGAAGGATAAATGACACATGATTTAGCCCCTGTTTACTAAGAGCCCTCCGTCTAATAAACGCACAAAGATTTGGAAGAAGGTAGGGACTTCTTTGCAATTGTGTCTTGGTTATTGTTTTGTTCTCTCTCTCTCTGCTCCCCGAGATAGTTTTATATTTCAGAGTTCACAGACATTACTGGAATCCAGTATACCTCAGGCATGTCTGTGTCTTTAGGGGTAGGAATGTAATCCACCCAGAAATGGGACATGGTGTGGAGGACGGTTATGATATAGACACAGGGTACCATTGGCATATAAGGAAAAATCTGGTAACTTCTTCTTTTATAATTTTTACAATTTTTTATAACTTAAAAAATTAATTTGTTATTGACTTTAGGTAAATGCTCAGGTCATTAATTCTTTGGCAATACATTTGTAAGCAATATTACTGCAAAGAAATTAACAGTGCAAACTACCTTTATTATAAACAAATTTCTGTGTATCCCCTTTATGTTATGGACCCTAGGACACTAATTCCCATTTGTGTCACTAAATTAAAATAATAATCGAGATGACAAAGAAGGGTCAATGCTCACAGACTGGGTGGATGACTGCTAAATCAATTGTGGAAAAATCTAAATATAAACAGAAATAAATATCCAATGTATAATAGCTGCCTAAAGGTACTCACAGAAATGAATAAGGAAGCAGAAGAAGAGTTTTAAAGTGGAGACTATTTAAAGAAAAAAAATAATGATTTAAGATGGAACAAAATTACACTAGATGAATGTGATATTTGAAACTTAAAATATTCTGATTTTAGTTGACTTTGGATATTTAATATTTTTAGGATAATTACTAAACATTTAGTAATTATAGTCTATTTTGTGCTCTAACATCTCTGTACATTTTTCTTTATTAAAAATACTATATAAAATAGAATGAATACTATATAAAATAGAATACTATATACTATTTGATGTTACAGAAAATGTGTTATAATGAAAGGTATTCACCTTTGTCCTTAATTTCTTTAAAAAAAAAGGGGGGGAGGGATTTACAGTCAGTCCTTGATTTAATTCTGGGTTGAATTGACCAAGGATAAAATACATTTCAGAGATAATAAAAGAAATTCAATTGGGTATCAGATATTACGGAATTGTTAATAATTATTTACTTTCAGAAATAAAACTAGAATTACACGTTGTTTAGAAAGGATATTGAAATATTAAACTATAAAAAATGTCATCTTTAATTTGACATCCTTTACCAGATAAAAGTGAAGCAAATACAGCAAAATATTAAAAATTGTCAAATCTAGGGAAAGAGTGCTTAGTATTTATTATACACAATGCTCTACATTTCTGTACATTTGAACGTTTTGGAAATTTTAAAAATTCAAGAAAAGAAATACGGCAATTAGAAAGAAATTCATCATTTAATGTGTATTGAATAAAATATGAAACCTTTTACTTATTCATATTTTACTTTATCTAAAACATATCTTGTTTAAAATTTGTAGTAATAGTTGAGGACCCTTCACCAAATCAAAAGAATTGGTTGTCCTGCTAAAATACCTTTGTTTACTTATCTTCATGGGAGAGAAAACAACGGGACCAGTGCATTAATGTTTGTCCAGTCACAACTAAGCCTGTGGTGTGAATGTCTGGAGTTGCATTTTTGAGGGATTGGTGCCAACTGCACATTGTAGATGCCCAGTGAGTAAAAAGAAAATATATTCTCTGTGTTCAAAGTGTAATGATAAGTTTACAAGACTCTTAATTGCACTGTGATATGGAGGTGTTGACTGTAAGGGAATAAAATAGTTTCCTTAGTTTTGAGAAACTGTGATTCTACCATAAAATGTTATTCAGTGAAGTTTTTGTGACGTTAAGAACTCTCTTAGGTGAAGGGCTGTTTTTAGTGTTGAGAAACCACAGATGTCTGACATAAAACAGGCATGATTTTGACAAGCCCAGGTCATTTTACAACACTGTCAGGTAGTGGTATGCTTGGAAATGTTAAAAAAGCCAGAATCACGTTTGAAGTAGACACAGAGAGAACTGGCATCTTTTTCTTTGATCTTTTAAACACACCAAAGATAGTCACATTTGTATACTGGCTATTCTGTATTTTGGCAACACAGAATTACATACAAGTTTAAAGTAGCTGATATATGGATATAAAAATAACACATCAAGATCTCTGATATCCATTGGTATTGATACATTATGTGTAAAATAAAGCATTGTACTTTTATGTTTTTCTACAAAAATAATATTGTTATCCAAATTCATTTAGAAGCCAAGAAGGTAGAAACCACTAATAGATTTCCATGTTCAAGAAATATATATTCAGAGTGGAAAAAAAAGTATTATTCTATCAACAGATGCAGGAAAGCATTTGACAAAACCCAACACGAATTCATAATAAAAACTCTTAGTAAACTAGGAATAGAAGGGAACTTTCTGAATTTGATAATGACTATCTATGAAAAATACAGTTAAGCTTTCTCACTAAGACCAGGTCCAAAGCTAGGATGTCCACCTCCTTTTCAACATTGTACTGGAATTTCTTACTAATGCAATAAGGCAAGAAAAGGAAATAAAATGTATACAGATTGTGAAGGAAGACATCAACCTGTTTGTAGATGTCATGATCATCTATGTAGAAAGTCTAAAATAACTGATTAAAAAACTCCTGGAACTAAAAGGTGATTACAGCAAGGTTGTAGGATACAAGATTAATACATAAAAGTCAACTACTGTTCTATATACCTACAATAAACAAGTGGAATTTGAAATTAAAAACAAAATGCCATTTATATTAGCACCCCCCCCAAGATAAAATACTTTGATATAAATCTAACAAAATATGTACAAGGTCTTCATGAGGAAAACTACAAAACTCTGATGAGTGAAATCAGAAAAACTAAATAAATGGAGATATATTCCATGATAATGTATAGGAAGAATCAATATTGTCAAGATAGCAGTTCTTCCCAACTTGATGTATAGATTTGATACCAATCCCAATCAAAATCCTAGCAAGTTATTTTGATAAATATGGATGAACTGATTCTAAAGTTTATTTGGAGAGGCAAAAGACCTAGAATAGCAAACACAATATTGAAGGACAAAACGAAGGACTTATGCTATCTAACTTCAAGACATACTATAAAACTACGGTAATTAAGACAGTGTGGTATTGGTAAAAGAATAGACAAACAGATTAATGGAACAGAATAGAGAGCCCTGAAATAGACCCATAAATATAGTCAACTGATCTTTGGCAAAAAAAAAGCAAAGGCAATACAATGGAACAAAGATAGTCTCTTCAACAAATGGTGCTGGAACAACTGGACATCCACATGCAAAAAAAAAATCAATTTAGATACAGACCTTATACCCTTCACAAAATTTAACTCAAAGTAGATCACAGACCTAAATATAAAATACAAAACTATAAAACTCCTACACGATAACATAGGAGAAAACCCAGATGACCTTGGGTACAGTTATGTCTTTTTAGATACAACACCAAAGATGCAAACTGTGAAAGAAATAACTGTTAAGCTGGGCATCATTAAAATTTAAAACTTCTACTCTGTGAAAGACAATGTCAAGATATTGAGAAGATAAATCAAAGACCTGGGGAAAATATTTGCCAAGGACACATCTGCTAAAGGACTGCTATCCAAAATATACCAAGAACTCTTAACACTCAACAATAAGAAAGCAAACAACCTGATTAAAAAAATGGACCAAAGACCTTAACAGGCACCTCACCAAAGAAGATTTAACGGTGCCAATAAAAATATGAAATGATGCTCCAAACCACATGTCATCAGGGAAATACGAATTAAAATACCAGTACACATCCATTAGAATGGCCAAAATCCCCAACACTGACAGAACCAAATGTTGGCAAAGATTTGGAGCAACAGAAACTCTCATAAATTGCTGGTAGGAATAAATAAATGGTACAGCCATTTTGGAAACCAGTTTTATAGTTTCCTGTAGAACTAAACATACTCTAACCGTAAGATGCAGCAATCACACTCCTTGGTATTTACCCAAAGGAAATGAACACTTGTGTCCACACAGAAACCTGCACATAGATATTTACAGCAGCTTTATTCATAATTGCCCAAACTTGGAAACAACCAAGATGTCCTTAGTAGGTTATTGGATAAATAAACTGTGCTAGATCCAGACGATGGAATATATTCAGCTCTAAAAAGAAATGAGCTATCAATCCATTGAAAAAAACATGGAGGAACTTCAAATGCATATTACTAAGTGAAAGAAGCCAGTCTGAAAAGGCTACACACCATGCAATGCCAATTCTATGGCATTCCGGAAAAGGCAAAACTATGTAGACAGAAAAAGGATCAGTGGTTGCCAGGGGTTAGTGGGGAGGGAAGGATGAATAGACAGCACAGAGTTTTCTAGGGCAGTGAAAATATTCTGTATGATATTATAATGATGGATACATGACATTATACATTTGCCTAAACCCACAGAAAGTACGACACCAAGAGTGAATCCTAAGATAAACTATGGATTTGGGGTGATATGATGTGTCAATGTAGGTTCATTCTTGGTAAACATGTCCCTTTCTGGTGAGTGATGTCAATGACAGGGGAGGCTACGCGTGGGTGGGGGCTTGAGGTATATGGGAAATCTCTCGTCTCTCCCTTTTTTTGTAAACCTAAAACTGCTCTAAAAATAAAGTCTTAAAATTTTTTTAAAAAAAGAAAATTATTCTAGATTAGTAGCAAACAGTATTTTACTTACTCTATTATAAATATTTCTATGATTATTGTTTTCCTATTTTATATAAAGGTTTGTAAACAAAAAAGGCCACTATATCAGCCTCTGTGGATATCAATGTATTCCTATAAGCAGAAGGACAATTTTTAAAGCAAATTTAATATTTTATGTACTCTACCACCATAGAAGAGCCTGCTTTCTTGTACATGCCCTTCCAGGGCCTGGACAGACAGTGGTGAGACAAATAAAGCCGATTGTCCCTTTGAGGAACTAGTGTATCTGACTGAGTAAATGAAGATGTAGCAGCTAATGCCAGATTCTAGAAAGTTCTATCATGGAGGGAAAGAGAGAGTGTGATAGTGTCTTTGGTTTTGATTGATAGTCATAATGTTCCCTAGTAGTTCTGGAGGTTGTTCCACACACAGGGTTGGAAGCTGGGTGAATAGCAGAAGGCAAAATCTTGGGGAAATGAGTGAAAAAAGTGATTGGAAAAAAGACTGGGTCAATATCAGCGTAGGGGAGCAGGAGCCGGTCCAGGACGTACTGGTCTTCAGAGGCTATATACAGCAGTTTGAAGCTTGTTCTTAATTTTCACAGGAAAGCATGCAAGAGTCAAACAGAGGAGATCCTCAGATGTTCTGTGGAGAACACACTGTAGGAGGCAAGAGTGGAAAACATAAGGATGAGTAAGAAGGCTCGGAGGATATCCAGGAAGATGTTGGTGGTAGTGGTACAAATGGAATTCAAGTCAGGTTTGCTTTCAACAGCAACAGGACAGAATTTATTGACGTATTTATTTATTGTAGCATGAGGCATCGCGAATCTAAATATGAGCACGTCTGTTTTGAAGATTCCTCATAGCACTAAAAATCTGTAACCTGTGAATCACAGCAGTGCACAGCCGTCCATGTTTCTTGGGTACCATGGATGGTGGTCTGAAACTTGGAGTGGTTTGCACATCCAAATACAGCGTATCACATTCTCTCTCCAAAGTCAGAAAAGAATATATAGATTCTTTATTTAATATATGAATTTCTTATTCTCTGGAGAAGGCTGTGTCCCGACTGCTGTGTACGTGTGTCAAGTCAAATTCCACGTCTTTCCGGCTGATTACAAGCTGGAGGAAGATGGAAAACTACAGTCCCTCCAACCCTGCCCCATTGCAGTGTCTGTGATTTGTTTGTTGGGCTTCATACGCTAGGAGTGCAATTCCTTATTGCCTTAATTGCCATGATTTTCCCTCACTAGTTGTTGATGACATGACTTGTTCCTTTCACTGAACAAGTAGCTCTTCTGAAAACCCGCATCATGTTTCTCTAGCCCTCTCTACCTTTCTACCTAATCCATCACGTTACTAAAACATTATCTCTTTATAACCTGTCTCTGCCACTAGAAAGAAACCTCTGTTAATGCAGTTTCAAAATTTTAAATTTATCTTTATTCTCTCAAAACATTCCATATTCCCTGGCCCACCGAAGGCATCAATGAGTAACCTCGATCCTGAATACAGGGAGATCCTTAATCTTTCTAATGAGAGAGATTTAAAAATAAATTTATGCAATTTGAATATACAAATATTTAGAGAATTAGATGAAATGATCCAATCCCAAGTGTCAAGCATTTAAATTTAATATGAAATAATATCTTAATTTAGAAACATTGCTTTATCTCCTCTACACTTCATGACATAATTTTACGCACTTTTCCATACATTTTGAAACAATGTCTTCTTCCAAACAAGGAACCAAATGCAATCGTCCATAAACATCAAATTCATCTCCAACTAAGGAATACTTGAGGTCAAGCAGATTTTGCACCATGCAGTCATTGAAAATTTTCTCGTCAGGCACAAGTGCTGATTTGTATACTGTTACGAGTCTAGTTTTCCATTCTACTGGTATCTGCAGAATTGTTCATTCTACAAACAAAGCATTTACTGTATGCCTTTTTAAATGGATTTAAAATGTTTAAAAGTCACTTGGATAGTTTCATGCCATCAGCAAAAAATATTAAATGTTCAATTAGTTATTAATGTGCAACATATATATACTAATATATATTACTATATACTGTATAGTGTTTATATACATATACACTTATATATTACTATATATAAGTAGTATGTATATATTAGTAATAACTATATATAATTATGTATACTACATACCATTAGCAATAACTAATATATGTTATTACTATATACATACAATATACACATATAAGTTATTAACATAGACAAACATATATTACTATATATTAGTTATTAGTAATAATGATATATAAAACTATATATAATTATACATATTCTATATAGCTATATAATTAGTAATAACTAATGCTTATTAGTTATTAGTACATATGATTAGTTATTTGTGTATACATATACTTTTGAGAGATTATATATATGTTATATATAATAATATATAATAAAATATATTGTATATTATATATGATTATATACAGATATATAATATACAAATATATGTATATAAAGTATATATATATTTATTTTGAGGGATTCATTTGAGGCTCCTGTGCCTTCTTCAGAGATTATACAGATATTCAAAATAAAGTAATTCATAGATGGGTGGTGATATTAGTTATCTACCTCTGGGTAACAAATTACCCCTTTTTCCTTTTCTGGGGGGACCCTGACGGCAATCAGTCAGTTATTAAATATCTCTATGTGGATTCTCCAATTTGTGGATCAAATATCCATGCCAGGCCAGCTTAGGAAACTAGGCTTCTACCTTGTCAGATCCCACCGAGATCCCACCATCGCTTCCTGCAGGCCGGTTGTCTTTGCTTAACTTCACAGCTATCTCTCCATTGTATTCCTGTTTACAACACTTTGTGTAGGAGAATGAAACACGGAGAAACAAAGTGAATGTGCTTCTTTTTTATTTATTCCGTCTCCCCTGGTGCTCCAGGGCGGGCTGTACTCTTTCGTGCTTTGCTCCAAGCCTCGGGGGAGCATAGGTTTCAACATCCGTGTCTGCTGCAGCCCAGTGAAATCTTAGTTGATTTCCGTATTGACTCTGGTACTTAAGGATTTTTTTTTTTTTCCCTCTTATGGAGACTCACTGTTCACAGCAGAAACTCTGCTTGATTAGTGTTTGATTGACATCAGTGCTCCCCCGTATTGGCTTTGAATGCAGAAAAACTTCGGAAGACGCAGACCCCACCGGCAACTGCATGGGATGTGCGTGGATGAGGAATTTAGCAAAACAGAGAGGTTCTCTGCTCCTTCAAAAGCAAACCCTCCAGCGACTCCATAATTTCGCTTTACAGTGATTTTTCCGAATGTTGAGACAAACAGTATCTTAACTCAAGCATGAGAACCGGTTACACGGTCTTGTCATCGATGTGTACCATGGCCTATTAAATGAGATGCTTGTGATTGTGCCATTTTGTCCTCAAAAATCTTCTTATGGTCCTCCAAAAAGATCTTGTAAACTGTGTTTTAGAGCATTTTTTCCATAAAATCTTCCGTGGTACCACCAGGTATTGACTCAAAGATTACCATGTCACACAAGGTAAGCTTTTCAAATTTAACTATTACAAAAAGAAGTGAAACTACTATTTCTAGACTCTAATTTCAACGCCTTTCTTTGAGGGAAATATTCATAATAGGAATGAATAAAAGTAAATAAAGAATGAGTCTAAACTTGGAAGCAACTTCAGTAAGTGGATGGATCAATAACCTTGGGTGCATCCAGACAATGAAATATTATTGAGCACTGAAGAGAAATGACCTATCAAGCCATGAAAAAACATGGAGGAACCTTAAATGCATCTTACGAAGTGAAAGAATCCAGCCTGAAAAGGCTACATACTGTATGGTTCCAACTCTATGACATTCTGGAAAAGGCAAAACTACAGAGACAGTAAAAAAAAGATCAGTGACTGACAGAAGGGTTCTTTAGAGGGGGTGAGGAGAGGGAGGGATGAATAGGTAGAGCACAGAGGAGTCTTAGGGCGGTGGAACTATTCTGCATGATGTTATAATGAAGGCTACATTGTCCAGACCCACAGAAAGTACACCACCAAGCGTGAACCTTAGTATAAACTATGGGCTTTGGGTGATGATGGTGTATCAGTGTAGGTTCATCAATTTTAACAAAGGTACCCTCTGGGGTTGAGGGGGGAGTTGATAATGGGGGAAGCTATGCATGGGTCCTGGTTGGGATTATATGGGAAATCTCTGTTATCTTCCCCTGAATTTTGCTGTGAATCTAAAACTGCCCTAAAAATATAAAGTTTTGGGAAAAAAGAAGGAGTCTAGGTTTTGTACAGATGATTCACAGCCTTCGTCTGCATGGTGTGATACTTGCCCATCTCTTCCAGGCCATTCTGCACACTTGTGCTGTGGGTGATTTATTAGGGTGTAACTTCTGAGTGCAGTGTTGTTGAGTCTTGCCACCAGTGTGGGAATTTGGGGGCCTCTGTGCCCCGCCTCACTTCCGCGGGCCATTCGGTGGCAGCCACACAAAGATGCCCTATATCATTTCCCCGTCTGGCGGCAGCCTGCAAAGCACAGGATGATGGGGAAAAGATGTGCACCGGAGGCAAGCACAGCTCTTAATACGATGCAGAACACCTGTTGGGGAAGTGAATCAGCAAAATCACACCCCAACTTCTAACCCGTGTCAAGCACAGCTTTTAATGCCAGCCTCAGCTCAGAAGCAGCCGTTTAAAACTGTCAAGATCCCCAGGTGTTTTCATAGTTCTCCTTGGTCTCCAACTCAAGAAAACTAGTGCATGGAACTGCAAGACAGTGATGCATTTTAGGGTGATCACCTTGACCTTGCTCTAATTGTAGGGGAAAAAAGTTGACAGGTTGATTCTTGTTAATTACTGGAAACAAAGGCTCTCAAAATTGCTGGCAACACAGAAGCCTTTACCAGCTGGGTCTGAAGCTACAGGAGGCAGTGATGTCAAGTAAGAATTTTTGGACAGTTTGGCACACGTGTTATACATGAGAAAAAGCTTGAATGCGTAAACATTTGAATAGAAACAATGATGGCAACTTTGGTGGAATGAAGGTTTCACCTTCCTCCCATGAGGATTAATCACCAGGTTATATAGATAATATATACCTTGTTCTACTGTAAATGTGTACATAGTGTACAAATCTCTGGATTAACCATTTCACAGGGCAATTTATTATTCTTGGTGCTTTGAGAGTGGTTAACAGCCGTATATATCCCTCGCTTGATGAAGCCACTAAAATGTAGGAACAGGGAGATATTATAAAGTCTTCAGCTTCATGTTGTGGAGAACTCAGCGCCATGGATACAACACTTACACTCCTATGGAGTTTGCTGCTTCTAGGAAACCTGGAGATTTTCTCCAGAGGGTGTGCGTCTCCACATCTGTAAAAACTGGGTCAATAATACTGGGTTTTCGATGTTCAATGCCTGTGTAGGCTCTAATCCTTTTTTTATGTATGTCATCCACGTAATGTATCACTGGATTAAAAGGAGAAAGACGTGGGCACTGTGTATGCTAATATTAATGTACAGCTTACCCATTTGGAAGCAAAATGGGAGAACGCCAAAAAGCATTTCAATGGATGAAAGCAGAATGTGATGGGATGTAGATTGTTTCGATTATCTCCCTGCAGCACACAAATGTGTTTTCAAACACATTTTTATAAATTGTGCCTTGAGTTTCTGTTCAAACCATCTGACGGCACTAATAATAAAACTAGGAAATGCCTTCTACGTATCCAGACTCGGTTAATCTTCTACTTTTATGGTTGGATGGCTCCCTGATAATAAAGTTTACATCTTTCTTGTCCAAGAATTATTCACCAGGTTTACATTTGTTTTGTTCTTTAGTAAATGTGTACATAGTATTCAACTCTCTGGATTAACCATCTAATCAGGCAACTAACTGTTCTCTGTTCCTGGCGCATTGCTTTTCATTCATTCTAACTTTTAATTTGCAAAAGATGATAAACTCATAAGGGCACGTGTCCCAAACACTGGGGTACTTAGAGTCAAACTGAAGCAGCTGTATCCTATGCTCACCAACACATCATTTCTGTTACAATATACATGTCCATCCTCCACTGGCTGATGTGAAAATTTACTTCTGATAAGTTATGAGGTCCTGTTGCACGTTAGCCTGTGGATTTTGTTATGTTTTGTTTCTTGGCTGCATCATGTCTTAGTTTGTGGCACGCGGGATCTTCGTTGAGGCACGCGGGATCTTTCGTTGCAGCACACGGGCTCTTTGTTGTGGTGTGCAGGCTTCTCTCTAGTTGTGGCATGCGGGTTTTCTCTTCTCTAGTTGTGGCACACAGGGTCCAGAGCGTGTGGGCTCTGTAGTTTTTGGCACGTGGGCTCTAGTTGAGGCCCAGAGGCTCAGCAGTTGTGGTGCACGGGCTTAGTTGCCCCGCAGCATGTGGGATCTTAGTTCCCTGACCAGGGATCAAACCCCCGTCCCCTGCATTGGAAGGCGGATTCTTTACCACTGGACCACCAGGAAAGCCCCACCTGTGGAAAGTTTAGTTTTGGATGTGAAATCCAAAGGAGGAATTTTGGAAGGTGAAGGAAAAACCTCTCATAGGTTTTGTGTTCTTGTGTGCAATCAGGTCTTGTTAAAAGATGTTGACAGGTCCACTGTGACTGTTTTGGTTTATTTTCTTCCATTGAATTTTAGGTATGAGTTTACCCAGGTCTGCTGAAAATTAGATGTAACTGAGGCACGTACAACAAAGTAGAAAATGTATGAAATAAGATAGGACTGAAAACATTTTTGTATGAAAAATCTATGTTCTAATCACTATGGGCTAATAATTGCCAATTAATCTATCCCTTGAACCACAGAGTTGTATCACCAGTTGCTTCTTGACGTCACTCACTGAAAGCTATTTATTTATTTTTAAAATTTATTTAATTTATTTATTTTTGGCTGCGTTGGGTCTTCGTTGCTGCACGGGGCTTTCTCTAGTTGCAGCGAGCGGGGGCTACTCTTCATTGCGGTGTGCGGGCTTCTCATTGCGGTGGCTTCTCTTGTTGCAGTGCACGGGCTCTAGGTGTGTGGGCTCAGTAGTTGTGGCATGTGGGCTCAGTAGTTGTGGCTCACGGGCTTAGTTGCTCCACAGCATGTGGGATCTTCCCGGACCAGGGCTCGAACCCATGTCCCCTGCGTTGGCAGGCGGATTCCTAACCACTGCACCACCAGGGAAGCCCCATGAAAAGTATTTTAAGTTACAGCAGTCACGGTACCCCTATAAACCTAACCCTCTTACTCTCAGAATACATCAGCATCACCGTCTACATCATCAGACAGAAAAGCGTGCGTCACCCATGACTCCTTTCTCTCTCCTGCTGCAACGCCAACCCTATCAGTCCTGGGGCTATAGTATGTGCTCAATTAAATGTCTGCTGAAGGAATGCGTCTGCCACTGTGAGTGAAATGGCAGAACCCACATGCTCTGCAAACCCAGTGACATAGGGTGTAGGACTTTTCAAAGATTTTTTTTTTTGAGGAACAGCCAAGCTTGTAACCACAGGATGGAAATCCACAGGGCCAAATGCACAAGAGGAAACACCACGAAGAATTCACAGAAGCAGAAGTGAGACAGTCCTTGCACAAGGCTCACGCACGCAGGGACTCCAAAGCATGCTGGCTATTTTCTATCACATTCTTTCTGTCCTTTTTAATTGTTCTGTCATTGTTTGTAAATGGAAAATCACCTTTCCAAGAGTTCCAAGGGAATTCAAAAACTGGATGGTCGTGTCCATGTATATGTGGAATCTAATACACAACAAACTACTGAATAAAATAAAAAGAGAAGCAGACTCACAGATACAGAGAACAAACTAGTGGTGACCAGTGGTGGGGAGTGGGTACAGGGGTGAGGGAGTGGGAGTTACAAACTACTGGGTGTAAGACAGGCTACAAGGATGGATTTTACAACATGGGGAATATAGCAAATATCTTGTAATAACGGTAGATGGAGTGCAACCTTCTAAAATTATATGAAAGATTAAAAAATTTTTAAAATAGGAACAAAAGAATTAATTCTAAATGTTAAGAGTCAATACTTAAACTATCTAGCACTCTTGGAAAATTTTTTAAAAATCAAAATTCTTATATTGGGCCTTATAATAAAATAGCTACCAGGCTACTCGTGGTCCTCAATGAAAATCCTCTATATTCATCTATATGTTAATAAAATGAAGTACCTATGATGTACAAGGAAACTTCCTCTCATGCTGTTTGATCTTAACAACTCGATCTAGTAAACAGCTCATAGAGACTCATCGGTAGGAATAATATTATTGATTCTAGTTTTTTGCTGGGGATAATTAGATTAGCAAATCCAATTAAGTAGCTCCTATCAGAACTGCCAGCCTGGAAGAAAATTTGAACTCAATTGTCCCGATTCTTACTCACCTGCATCATGTTGAATATGACTTCAACCCCACAACCAGTGTCACATTGGTTGCCAACAAATACTGGTCCCATGTAATGTTTGTAAATTAAGCGGGAAAATGTATAAACTTGAAGTTATTAGCACAATAATAACCTATTTTAAATAATTTCAAATATGAGGCGGCAAAAGTTTCCCACATAAATTCTATGTCAAGTCAGTATCAAAAGTATTTTCATCATAAAGGCTTTTCTCTCCTTTCTGTGACATATAAAAGCATCACTGATGGACAAGAAACGAGAAATTGGTCCGAAAGAGGAATGTTTTGCCAAAGATACAATATCCATTGTAGGACAGATGTGTGAACGCCTCATGTAACACGATCAGAGTCACTCCTTTTAGTGCTAAATCCGCAGCATTCTAAAAATACTTTACAAAATAGGCTGTCCTATTGAGGCCAAATTCTTTGTTTCCTTTTGGATTGAATATTCTCCTTGTCTATCGGCCACACAGGAAAAGCCTGCATTCACAAAGCAAACGAGGATTCGACACAGTTATGTCAAAAGCATGGGTCAAGAAATTATTTCCTTCTGCCTATTTCCCCCTTAATAATGTTTCTTTAATTAATGTAACTGATCATATTACTTATACATCAGATAAATATGTAATTAATTAGACTTGAATGACCCGTGAGATAACACAGTTCGTATCTTTCATGATGCTGATGTAGACATAAAGACAACAGGTATACATTGCACAGGAATGGGGGCTAAATCGATCCCCAGGATATTTTCTTGGTGTCTCAGTGCAATGACAGTGCCCTACATTTGTAGGGGCTGCATTTAGCCAAGGGTAGCTACTGATGTCACCACACAGCCCCTTTGATGGGGACAGATCCAGTGTTACTTGCAACCAGGATCCATTGCCTGCCAGCAGGGATTTGACCGATCCCATGGAGTGTGGCAGGCAAATTTGATCTCAGGTCCTCAAGTTTCCACTAATCCAGGCAGACTTCTGTTTTTTTTTTTAAATAAACTTTTGGTTTCGGAATCATTTTTAGATTTGCAGAAAATGTACCGTGACAGTGCAGAGTGTTCCCACGTATAACCTTCACCCAGCTTCCCCTAATATTAATATCTTGCATAAACATGGTTCTTTGGTCAAAGACATAAATATAGGTAGCACACCATTAATAAGACTCCAGTTTTAATGGGTTCATGATATTTTCTTAAATATATAAAGATGTGCCAGGCACCTGTGATAGGCCAGGATGGTGCTTTATGTGTGTTTCCTTTTTTTTTAAATTTTTATTTTATTTAAGTATCGTTGATTCACAGTGTGTCATTTTCAGGTGTACAGCACAGTGAATCAGTTTTTTATACATATATATACACATACACATATATATATATATATTTTTTTTTTTTTGGATTCCTTTCCCTTATAGGTCATTACAAGATACTGAGTAGAGTTCCCTGTGCTATACAGTAGGTCCTTGTTGATTATCTATTTTATACATAGTAGTGTGTATATGTTAACCCCAAACTCCTAGTTTATCCCCCCTCCTTTCCCCTCTTGTAACCATAAGTTTGTTTTCTATGTCTGTGAGTCTGTTTCTGTTTTGTAGATAAGTTCATCTGTGTCCTATTTTAGATTCCACATATAAGTGATATCATATGGTATTTGTCTTTCTCTGACTTACTTCACTTAGTATGATCATCTCTAGGTCCATCCATGTTGCTGCAAATGGCATTATTTCATTCTTTTTTTTTTATGACTGAGTAGTATTCCATTGCATATATGTACCACATCTTCTTTATCCATTCCTCTGTCAGTGGACACTTGGATTGCTTCCTTGTCTTGGCTGTTGTCAATATGTATTTTCTAAATAAATCCTCACAGTAACATATGCATATGCTGAATCTGAGATGGATAGGGTTGAGTTGTCTCAACATTGGGTGCCTTGCAATTGACCCCCAGGATTGAAAAGGAAGGACCATTTGATCAGAAGGAAAAGTGAGCTTCATTTCTCTGCTGTGTTGACCTTTTTGTGAGCAAAATATGTTTGCTGCTGAATCTATCCCTTGATCACTCTCATTCTGATTCAAGCCAATTATATATTGTATTTCAGCCCTAAATAACCAACAAAAGTGCTTCATCTACCAAACCTCTCAAAATCCAGCAGTTGGATTTTTACAGCCCAGGCAAGAATACTTTCTAGGTAAACTTTAAAAGACAGAATGACTGAAATAATGCAACAATTTAAACCATCTCTTTAGGATCTGAACACTTTAGTGTAAATAAATACCAACTCAAAGTAATTCTTAGTAAATGTAAGGTAGGTGTTGATGGCTGTGCTTGGCAGTTGTATTATAATGAGTAGTGGCAGGTTTCTTCAGGGAATTTTATTAAACCTAAACACACCACAAAAACAGCATTCACGGATTATCTATTGACAAAAATTTTTTTAAGAAACTGTCTATTTTATTGAACTGTATTTTTTAAAGGTGATGTTTCCCTTGGATAATAATTCAAGTTTAGAAGACAATGCTATTTATTTTTATCTATAAATACTACTTTTCTTATAACCAATTTGTCTAGATGCTTAACACAACACAAGAATGCAGCTTTCTAAATGTCACTGGACAATGAATGCACAGGAATTTATTTGAGGGTAAATCTGTGGACCAACTCCTAAAACTGATAATTTTTAAACTACCAGATTTGCTTTCTTAAATCCCATCCACCAACTATTGGTTTAAACTTAAAAATTCATCATTTTCGGGACTTCCCTGGTGGCGCAGTGATTAAGAATCCTCCTGCCAATGCAGGGGACACGGGTTCAAGCCCTGGTCCGGGAAGATCCCACATGCCGCAGAGCAACTAAGCCCGTGCGCCACAACTACTGAGCCTGCGCTCTAGAGCCCGCGAGCCACAACTACTGAGCCCACGTGCCACAACAATTGAAGCCCACGCACCACAACTACTGAAGCCCACGCATCTAGAGCCCATGCTCCACAACAAGAGAAGCCACCGCAATGAGAAGCCCGCGCACTGCAACGAAAAGTAGCCCCCGCTCGCCGCAACAAGAGAAAGCCCGTGCTCAGCAACAAAGACCCAACACAGCCAAAAATAAATAAATGTAAAATAAATTTTAAAATATATAAATAAAATGTATATTTAAAAAATCCTTCCCAAATGCAACCACAGTTCATTATTCCTTGTTGTCAAAATGCACCTGAAATTTCTCACGATTTGTCAGCCTGCCACTGCAGAGAAGTGACACATTTTGACAACCACCTATTTGTTGATTTTGGAATTTACATTGCGTGTGACAAGTATATGTTAAGATATTAGGTCTTCCTGTTCTTTCTTTCAGCCATTTCTCTTTTCAATAGGAGTTAATTTTCTGGTTCAGGTCATGATGCCAGATTCTGGTTTGGTCCCCACGAGAAGTCTTTGGTCACATACAGAATGCCACAAGTGGGCAACAGGCAAGGGACACAGTTTCTACCCACCTTAATAAGTGGAAAACCATGTCCCAGTTGCAGAGAAGATACCTGTAGATGTGGAGGTCCACAGACAGCATGCATTTAGACCATAAGCATTCTTTAGATTTGTAAAAAAAAAAAAAAATGATTTTATCATAGACAAGCCTAGATCATCCTGGTTGCAACAGAGTTAGAAAACTTTTCTCTACCAATTGTTATACAAGGTTCTCATTTTTAAAAAGCTGTGCAATTAGGGAGATCAGCTCGATGCTTTGTGAAAACCTAGATGGGTGGGAGAGGGAGGGTGGGAGGGAGGCTCAAGATGGAGTGGATATGGGGATATATGTATACGTATAGCTGATTCACTTTGTTGTACAGCAGCAACTAACACAATATTGTAAAGCAATTATACTCCAATAAAGATATTTTTTAAAGTTGTGCAATGTCATTAAATGATACATTTAAAAAATTGCCAGGGTCATTAAGAAAAATCAAATTGTTCAAGCACTGGATTTAAATATGACCCAACAGGACAAGCTTCCAATTATAAGATAAATAAGCCCTGGGGAGGTAATGCACAGCATGGTAACTGTAGTTAATAATACTGTATTACATCTTTAAAAGTTGCTAAGAAAGTAGATCTTAAAAGTTCTCATCACAAGAAAGATGAAACTGTAACTACAGGTGGTGATGGATGTTAACTAGACTTATTGTGGTGATCATTTCACAATATATACAAATACAGAACCATCATGTTGTACACCTGAAACAAATACAATGTTATATGTCAAGTATATCTCAATAAAAATAAATAAAAAGTAAAAGAAATCTATTTCTCTCTCTACTCATCTAATTCATTATTAATTTGGAAAATTTGATGTCCATAACAAGATGATTAAGGCATGGTTATTGAGTTTATTAAAATATTCATAAAAGGGTTAGAGTTATGTTTTAGAAATTTTACTACAGAAGGTAAGTATGACAAAATCAAATTCAAATTCAAGGGGAAATAAATGACTTAGAAATATAAAATGACTTTAAACAATACTTTAAACAATATAAGCAATCAACATTGTTAGTTAACAATTAAGCACTTTTTAACCAATACTTTGGTTTAAAGTGGATGCATGAATGTGAAAAAGAGTGGAAATGGAAAGCAGTAAAATTATTCATTTGCATTAAACGCCTTTTGAAGGAAGATTAAAGATGTCTCCTTGATTTTTTCCTTTATAAAAAGTTTCACTCTTTCACTTGTGATAATTAATCACAAATGTTAATCATCTCCAATCCCCACGCTTTTATACACAGCCTCTTTCAAGTTTTTCTCACATTTGGAAATGAATTCTTTTTGTTAGGGCTTGTAATGAAGATCAATAGTTTAGACACTGCTTATATAGCTTTTAAAAATTCAAAGAACAAAGGACTATTTTTAAAAGTTCAAAAATTTCATCATATTCTCTCTTGAGCCAACATCACGACCATATTTCTTGCTTTCATGTCAACATCTAAATATTGTAAGGGAACTCACAATGACTCAGTATATTTTACTGGGTAAAAGCAAGGCTGAGACAGTTTGATTAAAAGCTTGTAAGTAAAAACACCAACTATCTATTTGTCATTGAGGATGACTTAGTTGGACTAATAACTAGAATTGAGTGTAGAACAAGTGATCTAGTTGGCTCTACAGGATCCTAGACAAATTCCATCAAAGAATCATCAGCTCTAAAACATCCGTGTATGATTAAAAACTCCCCATAAAGTGGCATAGAGGGAACATACCTCTACATAATGAAGGCCATATATGACAAACTCACAGCTAACATCATACTCAGTAGTGAAAAACTGAAAGCACTTCCTTTCAGATCAGAAACAAGACAAGGATGCCCACTCTCGACATTTTTATTCAACATAGTTTTGGAAGTCCTAGCCATGGCAATCAGAGAAGAAAAACAAATAAAAGGAATACAAATTGGAAAAGAAGAAGTAAAACTGTCACTGTTTGCAGATGACATGATACTATACATAGAGGATCCTAAAAATGCCACCAGAAAACTACTAGAGCTAATCAATGAATTTGGTAAAATTTCAGGATATGAAATTAATACACAAAAATCTGTTGCATTTCTATACCCTAACAAACTATCAGAAAGAGAAATGAAGGAAACCCATTTACCATCACATCAAAAAGAATAAAATACCTAGGAATAAACCTACCTAAGGAGGTAAAAGAGCTATACTTGGAAAACTATAAGACATTGATGAAATAAATTGAAGACAATACAAATGGAAAGATTTACTGTGTTTTTGGATTGGAAGAATCAATATTGGTAAAATGACTATACTATACTAAGGAAATCTACAGGTTCAATGCAATCCCTATCAAATTACGAATGGCATTTTTCACAGAACTAGAACAAATAATTTTAAAATTTGTATGGAAACACAAAGACCCTGAAGAGCAAAAAACAGTCTTGAGAAAGAACGGAGCTGGGGGAATCATACTCTCTAACTTTAGACTATACTTCAAAGCTACAGTAATCAAAACAGTATGGTACTGGTGCAAAAAACAGACACACAGATCAATGCAATAGGATAGAAAGTCCAGAAACAAACCCAAGAACTTATGGTCAATTAATCTACAACAAAGGAGGCAAGAATATACAATGGAGAAAAGACAGTCTCTTCAATAAGTGGTGCTGGGAAAACTGGACAGCTACATGTAAAAGAATGACATTAGAGCATTCTCTAATACCATATACAAAAATAAACTCAAAATGGATTCGAGACCTATATATAAGATTGGATACTATAAAACTCCTAAAGGAAAACGTAGAATACTCTTTGACATAAATCACAGCAATATTGTTTTTGATCCATCTGCTAAAGGACACAAAAGCAAAAATAAACAAATGGGACCTAATTAAACTTAAAAGGTTTTGCACAGCAAAGGAAATGATCAACAAAATGAAAACACAATCTACTGAATGGGAGAAAATATTTGCAAAGGATATGACCAATAAGGGATTAATATCCAACATATATAAACAGCACATACAACTCAACATCAAAAAAAAAAACAAACCTGATAAAAAATGGGCAGAAGAACTCAACAGACATTTTTCCAAAGGAGACATACAGATGGCCAACAGTTACATGAAAAGATGCTCAACACTGCTAATCATCAGAGAAATATAAATCAAAACCACAATATCACCTCACACCTGTCAGAATGGCCATCATCAAAAAGAACACAAATAACAAATGTTGGCGAGGATGTGGAGAAAAAGGGAACCCTCCTACACTGTGGGTGGGAATGTAAATTGGTGCAGCCACTATGGAGAACACTATGGAGATTCCTCAAAAAACTAACAATAGAACTACCATATGACCCAGAAATTCCACTCCTGGGTATATATGCAAAATAAACAAAAACTCTAAGATACATGCACCCCAATGTTCGTAGCAGCATCATTTACAATATCCAAGATATAGAAGAAATCTAAGTGTCCATCCACAGAGGAATGCATAAAGAAAATATGGTATGTATTTGTGTATATACATATGTGTGTGTGTGTGTGTGTGTATATATAGTGTAATACTACTCAGCCATAAAAAAGAGTGAAACTTTGCCATTTGTAGCAACATGGATGGACTTGGAAGGCATTATGCTCAGTGACATAAGTCAGACAGAGACAGGCAAATACTGTATGATATCACTTATATGTGGAATCTGAAAAGTACAAGAAACTAATGAATAAAACTAAAAAGAAACAGACACAGATACAGAGAACAAACTAGTGGTTACGAATGGGGAGAGGGAAGTGGGGAGGGGCAACACAGGGGTCAGGGATTAAGAGGTACAAACCATTAGTTATAAAACAAGCTACAAGGATATACTGTACAACACAGGGAATATAGACAATATTTTATAATAACTATAAATGGAATACAACCATTAAAAATTGTGAATCACTATATTGTACACCTGTAACTTATATAATATTGCACAGCAATTATACTTCAATTAAAAAATTAAGAAGCTCAGCACTCTGCTAGGTCCTAGCTATTTGGAAACAAATCATAATGTCTCAACATTGGCCAGCTTGAGGGTTATTTCGAGGCCTTTGAGAGTCCTCAATCATAGCATATGGGATCTGAAAAAATGAGAAATTGGATGTGGGTGGAATCAAACAGATGAGGGCCAAACATCACCCTTATTGAAGATAAATGCCCAGTTGTATTGTTCCGTTCTATTCCGTTCTGCTCCATACCATTCCATCCTATTCTATTCCATTCTACCCTATCCTATTTTATTCTATATCTATGGGCCAATGGGCTTTCCCGCCCTGAACCCCATGACTAGACATACATATATACCTAGTTATATGTAACACGGCCAGGTTGAGTGGACACTGCCCTCCCCACCCGAGATGCCCACGCATGTAAAACATGTAGCAGAAAGGAGTATTGGGAAGGAGGCTGCATGGCCCCTGATGGCCTTTGCAGAGGGTGGAGAGAGAGAGAGAGAGAGAGAGAGAGAGAGACAGAGACAGAGACAGAGAGACAGAGAGAGAAAGAGACAGAGAAGGTCAGGTTTTCAGCATCCAGCTACAGTTCTCTAGAGAAAGCCCGTGTGCAGCAACGAAGACCCAATGCAGCCAATAAATAAATAAATAAAAATAAAGACCTTTTAAAAAAAAGATTACCATACCCTATATCCTGATCCTACACTTACTAGTATAATATTTTCCCTTAGAATTTTTGTCCTGTCTGTGCATTTCCATGAACGGCTTAACGGAAGACTGACAGTTACTTGTGCTGTCCTACACACAGGCTCCTGGTGTCCGTGGTTAATCCTAAAGACATGATTTTCATTCATAAATGTAGTAAACATCATAAACCTAGCATATTGATCCGTGAGACAAATTATTCTTTACAACTGTATTAACTCACATTATTTATCATTTTTGTGATAACAAAACTCATTCATCACATCTCTTCCTGTTCACATATTTAATACGTTTTTTTAGAAAACAATTTATCCATTGTCAAAAGGCCATGCGTATACTTTGAACAGGCACACACCCCAGGTGTTCTGGGGTGTGAATGATAAGGCAGAGGTAATGAGGATTACTTGGAAGGGACTTCCTTCTTGGTGTTCACTAGCATTTCTCATTTAATTTTTCTTCTCATGGTTCTCTTAGCAGTCACTTAAGGGAGAATCCTGTCATGTGGTTTAGCATCTTTCTTTAAAGCAGAGATCATTCTAAGATGCTCCATAAATCAGAGCTCCGCAGAAAAACTGGAACAGTAAAGGAAAAGACGTCCTTCTTTCCATCAGCACGGGTTTCATGAACACCTACTACATGGCCCTGCATTACAGCAGTGGACCGAACGAAGCCCCTGCGTAGCAGCGTATCTCTGAATGCAACGGGACAGGCGATCACAGACAGACACCCGTGACGTGGTAGTTGCCAATGGCAAGAATAGAAAGGGCTGGAACGCTCGTTTAGGTGGCTCATTTAGGTGCTTATTTAGGTTGTTCCACTATTGCTGTCAACCACAGGGAAGTGTGAACTGTACTGCAGAGATGGAGGGCCGTGGCTTGAATCTAAGATCTACCAATTTTCTTTTTTCTTTTCCTTGTGTGTGTGGAGGTGCGGGTGTGGGGAGAAATTGGCTACTTCGAACACGCAGTCAGTACCTGCTAAATGCCAAGACTCTGCTAAGTATTTGAAGCACACTATTTAATCCTCGTTACAACCATACTGCGTTATGCTGTGTCATGTCGAGGGTTCCGTGTTGAGTTGTGACCTCATGCTGTGTTATTGGCATGGACTGAAGAGTGTCCCCAACCCCCAAATTCATATGCTGAAGCCCTAACCCCCAACGTGACTCCGTTTGGACATAAAGTCTTTGAGGACGTGATTATGGTAAAGTGAGGAGAGGCCACGTGAGAACACAGCAAGATGTCCACCTGCGAGCCAAGCTGAGAAGCCTCACCAGAAACCAGCCCTGTTCACACACCATGATCTGAGATTTCTAGTTTCTGGAACTGTGAGAAAATTAATTTCTGTTCTTTAAGCCACCCATTCTGTGGTATTTTGTTATGGCAGCCCTAGTAAGACTAATATGGCTGCTTTGTTATCTTGCTGTGTTACACTATGGCATGGAATGTTACATTTACCACTTTGCCAGTGCAGAAACTGAAGTGCAGAGAGACTCAGTGATTCACCTCGAGCCACGGGGCAACGAAGAGTTAGGGTGGAAATTCCACCCGAAACAGTCTAAAGGCAAGGCAATCCTGTGCACACTCTCTCCTGTGGGCTTTACCACCCTGGGCAAAACACGTACCCTCTTAGAGCCACAATCCCATTATCAGCCAATGAGGGCTCTGATGTAGGTTACAGCCCTTTGGTCTGTGGTAGACATTCATAACTCACTAGGGTCATGAGGATATAATAATAATTACATTACATTACTGTCTTTCAAAGACAACAATATTTAGGGTCATATAAAGGGCTCATTGGCACTTACGGAAACCACCCGATCTGTTCCTCTTGGGAAAGCACTTCGTGTTCAGATGTTTACCCTCAATCGCTTAGCGTTGGGTCAAGATAAACCATGTTTTTGGAGCTAGGGCGTGCGGTCACAGTCTGTGCGTCCAAAGTCTTGTCTTCTACTCCCAGTTCCGAAATGAATGGCACTGTGATTCTCGGTCTACCTTGTTCCCAGTCGAAGGAAAGGAAAGTCAGACTATCTTTGATGACTATTTCAAATTTCCTAATTATGTAAACCCTCACAGAAGACCAGATGTACCTATGTGGATCCCAATTTAAGAATTCAGTAATCAATCTAAACTTTGAATCTCTTGTCTCCCCTTTTTCATGTTCTGCCTAAATCCAACCGCTGGAAGTGGAGAAACTTCTAAACCACTGACCATAAGTAATAAAAACCGACAAAAGAGCATGAGGCAAAATACCTCTAAAGCTGTGTTAAACGAAGGCGAGAGAGTTCATGGAATGGCAGCTGATGTGTATATAAAAAGATGTGAGGCTCTGAGGAAAAGGTGCAAAACAGAAAATGATACTTTGATTCAGGAATGGAATTCAAGGCTCATACTTTTCTTTAAAATATACAATTTTTAAGTTACTTTAGGGGACTTCCCTGGCGGTGCAGTGGTTAAGAATCTGCATGCCAATACAGGGGACACGGGTTCGAGCCCTGGTCCGGGAAGATCCCACATGCCGCGGAGCAACCAAGCCCGTGCGCCACAACTACTGAGCCTGTGCTCTAGAGCCCACGAGCCGCAACTACTGAGCCCACGTGCCACAACTACTGAGCCTGCGCTCTAGAGCCCGCGAGCCGCAACTACTGGGCCCGTGTGCCACAACTACTGAAGTCTGCATGCCTAGAGCCTGTGCTCCACAACAAGAGAAACCACCGCAATGAGAAGCCTGTGCACCCCAACGAAGAGTAGCCCCCGCTCGCTGCAACTAGAGAAAGCCCGCATGCAGCAATGAAGACCCAACGCAGCCAAAAATAAATAAATAAGTTACTTTAGGTAAACATTAAGTGTGCCTGGAGATCCTTTTCAGGAGTGAAAACTCCCTAAGCCCTTCAACTACTTCTACTTTGGAGTACGAGTGATTTTTATCACCATTGACACATTTTACGTATAGGATTTTTGCCGTTAAATATATATGCATGTGTATATGTCATCATGATTTTTTTTTCTTTGCACTGCAATTGTCAGTGTTTGCTGTTGATCTTTCTTCTGCAGAGGCTACAATTTGGCTCAGCGAGATTTTGGCTCTTTGCCAAAGGTTTTCAACACCGGGTGCACCCACGGTCTGACAGCCAACCATTCATTCAGATGGAAATTTGCTCCATCCTTCTTGAATCACTTCAAGTGTCATGCATTCAATTTTAGATGACAAATGCGAAAACAGGTGCTTTAGAGTGTGACTTCCTAACAAGGGACCAGTTAAGAAGGATGAATGGAAAAAGTACATTACAGACGAATTGGAAAATACTGGACTAATACAACTATGGGAAAATTGTGGGCTTTGGTAGTTGTTGGTTACTTTGGGAAACGTCGGAAAAACCAAGTCATTAATTATGCTAAGGAAGAGACAGTTGGTGCAACCTTTCTCTGTCACCCCAAATCAAAACCAGGCTCAGCCAGAATGATAGATCAAGAGGAATTCTCACTCGCCCTCATGGGAATCATGGCAATGTTTTGTGGTTACAACTAGGAAACCTACTCCAGGTCACCAGCATCAAGATTTTTCTCTGGGATAAAAACTGGTGGGTCTAACAACTGAGAAAGATGAGGCCAATCCCAACAGCATGAGGGGGCGGCCTTTGTATCCTCGTGTTTGTGATGCCAACGCCACTCAACAGCCTTGCAGCCTCCAAGACAAATGTTTGTATTAAAAATTAGTCCCCAGTGAGCTCGTATGTCTCCTCCAATAATTCGGACTTGATTTTGCAGGTAATGCAATGTGACAAGGTAACGACCTGCCAAAACGAATCAAATCCAGTCAAAACTTGAAAGACAGTGTTTTATAAGCCTGTTTGGGGGAAAAAAAAGACATACCTCTCTTTAGGGAGTAGCAGCTTTGGCTATTAATGTCCTTGTGATAGAGCTGAAATAAAAAACTAAAAATTATATAAATATCCAAGCAGTTTAGTAATATATACTAAATCTCTGTATTTTTAAATACATATTATATATTACTAAATCTCTCCATGTTATCTCTCTCTATATTATCTCTATATAAATATATCTCTATATATTACTAGTACAGTAATAGTAATATATATTACTGATGTAGTAAATCAGTAATATATTAATAAATATTACTAATAATTAATTAGAATATATTAATATATTTAACATGTTATTAAATTTAATATATTTAACATATTGTTACATTTAATATATTTAATGTATTATTAAAATATATTAATAATAGTACTAAATTAGTAATATATTACTAAATCTCTCTACATAGAGAGAGATTTAGTAATATATAGAGATATACTTGAGAGAGAGGAAGAGAGAGTGGGAGAAAAGAATTTCTAAAGTGCACAAACATTATATATACATGAGTATATGTATATGTATGATTATATATACGAGTATAAACATACATGCACATATGCATAAATAAAACAGTAGATAGGTAAGACACCTATATTATATATGACTCATGTTGCAATATTAGGGTTCCCAGCTGTAACCCAAAAGAATTTGTTGCTTCCAGGACAGAAAGACAAAGGGAAGGAAGAATATATGTACATTAAGGATGGGGGCCAAACATCACCCTTACTGAAGATAAAAGCCACGTTGTACCGTTCTTAATAACAATACACACATGTAACACATGTGTATACATGTGTGTATGTAATATCCATGTATATATTTGTAATAAATGTGTGGAACATAATTAAGGATGTAAATACACACACATGTTAGAATACATAATATAGTGTATCAAAGCAGAATTGGAAGATGTGGTTTTCTCCATTTTTAGAGGAGGGATTTGAAATGTAGCTCTTTAAATGTGTGACAACTTGTTATAAGGACTGTCAAGAATATAGCAAAAACTTGTTTCTGGACCCCAAAACCCAGGATCTGTGCAAAACAGCACTTAAAGCCCCCTCCCCCCGCCAAAACCCCATATATATTTCAAGAACTTTTAGTTTTAAAATTCTACATAGGAAATTCTCTTGTAACAAACAGCATACCCTTCGAGATGTCAGAAATGGCAACTGGCCCTCAAGGCTGAATCACGGCGTCTTCCTAGACAGAGTCAGAGTAAATCCTGAGGCCATCAATACACTACACACTAAAATGGCAAGTCTCCTGGATTACATAATAAAAAGCAATAATCCCATGCTGCCCTATTTATCCAGCCTTCTCATCTGCCTTGCTCAAGCACCTCTGATAATTTCTGACTTCATTTCAGGCTGCACCAGGAAAAACGACAGTTAAGCTACTGAGGGAAAGCAAGCGAGTACATTTACAGTTATCCGTGTGAACAGAAACAAATACTTAAATTTTTCCCATGGACTGTCCATGATCTGAAGATTTGAGACTTGTTGGTACTGCTGTCTTGCTTCACAAAGCATTTATGAGTCATCACAAAGGGCTGCAGATCACAATGGTTAGTGATGGCTTTAAAAACCTATGTTTGTTAAATACTCTATGTTACCACTTATATGTGGAATCTAAAAATAAAGCGGGTGACTATAACAAGACAGAAGCAGACTCACAGGTATAGAGAACAAATTAGTGGTGACCAGTGGGGAGAGGGAAAAGGGGAGGGGTAGGGGATTAAGAGATACCAACTACCATGTTTAAAATAAACAGGCTACAAGGATGTAGTGTACAACACAGGGAATATAGCTGATACTTTACAGTAAATTTAAATGGAGTACAATCTACAAAAATTTTGAATCACTATGTTTTGCAATATTATGTAGGTTTCAGGTGTATATAACTATCCTGTAATTTTTTTAAAATGCGGGTTTAGCCAAGTCACACCAATGCAATAAGGCAGGCAGACAGAGCAGCAAAAATGCTAACTTCACACTCTAAATTATGTAGCAAGAGCATATTTTCTAGAAGTTACTACAAATCGAAAGTCGTTTGAAGAAAGAAGTGTCTGAAAACAAAACCCAAAAGGTTTAATGTATTGCCTGCCGAGCGATAGTAGCTGGGCCTATAGATTCAAGTGTGTATGAAGCAAGCAATCAGCTGCTCTTATCCTATATTTGGGAAGTTCTGGCAAACTTTCAACATGGAATTTTCATGGCATGATTGATGGAAACATGGTTTCTGGTGGGAGGCTGGTGGCGGACGGGCTTGCTTTCCAAAGTACAAGGCTCTGTGGTTTGGTGGGTTTCAGATGCATCATTCCTGATGCATACGTGACACTGATGGATTGGGTCACTTGGAAACCAGTTCTGGTGTTTTATGTGGCTATGGAGGGGGAATAAGCCTTATTTTTTTTCCCCTTGAATTTGGAGCATAAGACCTTTGCATCCTCATACATGTCTCGTGCATGGCTGGGTACACTCTTATGTACCTTTGTCCATTTTATCTGCCTCTCCTTTACCCACCATGTTCATCAATTGTCTATGTTCTTTGATTGTCTGCTACTTTTAGTTTGACCTCCACACCTCAATCAAACCTGTGTGGTTCTGCTTTCAAAACTTCTCAAAGCCTGCCTTTGCTTAGGAGCAATTTTCTTCACAAGGATTTCCAGGGGTCCCATGGTCCTCTGCATAACATTCAAAAGGTAATAGTCACAGAGACCTCTACCAAAGAAGGCAGATATCTGGTAACAGGAATAATACTGTCCAGACTCCTTACATGCGTGGATAACCAATCACTTTCCTCTCTAGAAAATGTTTTGCTTGTCACTTGAAGATGTGTAGGTTAAGATGCTCATGGTGTGAACAGATGCGAATTGTAAGGAGCATTTTCATGTCTCCCAAAATCATATTCATTCATACCTTTTCCCATCTCAGTTCTTACAATGGATGTGGGGGAAAAAAAAATCAACATGTTGGGATAAAACTTCTAAAAGGATACACAAGTACTTTTAAAACCTTGCATTAGGAAGATGAGAGTCATATGTTGATGTTTATAATCTGTATGGATTCATGAGAAGCTTGTGGTTTTCCATGTAGAAAACCAAACAAAAAAATGCCTTCAATCCTACAGCAGAGACGGCTAGATTTTCCCCGAGATCCATTTCACTTTTCCTCTTCAGTTAATGAACTGTGGTCTTTGTGCAGCCCTGGTCAGCAGGGCATAGACGGTATTTTTCAGCCCCTCTTGGGATTGCGTGTGTCCATGAGACCACACTGTGCACAACTGGATGTAAAGATGAGTTGTCTGAATAACATCCAGGAAACTTCAAGGCAGAGAGGTGAGCTCTTTACACTAGCCATTCCTTTCCTAACAGGAGGTTAAGAATTTATATTAAATCATGAAAAGACTCTGGACCTGCAACAAGGCAGAAAAACCCCTGATTTCTAATACCATCCATCACCATGCAAGTCCCAGAGCAACTATCTTCAGGCTACTTAAAGATTGACAGTCATTGTTCTTGGATGTTCAAGCCACTAAATACGTGGGATTTTGTTCTGTTTTACACTACCAGTCCAAAACCTACGTGAAACCGAGCAGGGCCCTGTGGGGCTCCTGGGCACAAAAGCCTTCCTGTGTCCCCCGTTTCTTGATTACAGGAAATAGGCTTCATTCAGCCCCCATGACCTTCCCTGAGTTCCAACGGCCAGATTCAAGCAGTTGTTAATCAGGGAAGGGAGGGGATGCAGAGACAAGGGAGGAGCCGTGAAGAAACAATAGTGCAGCCTTGGGGCAGGGTCCTGGTTCCGCCTCAAGGGATACATGTGACAACAGCTTTGAGCCCTTTTGCAGATACTGAAACCTCCACGGGGCGGGAGAAGTTAACTGCATGCTGCCCACCAGGGGCGGGAGAAGTTAACTGCATGCTGCCCACCAGCACGCAGACCTCAGACCGGTTGGAACCAGAAGGTTGATGATGCTGATTCCCGATGACCTCACCACCAACCAATCAGAAGAATGTCCATGAGGTGACCACGTCCTCTCTGAACCATGACCATAAAACCCCTCACTACCCCCTCCAGGTCGGGACACACAGTTTTTGAGGGCATGAGCCCGCTGTGGCCCCCTTTGCCTGGCAAAGCAATAAAGCTATTCTCTTCTAGTTTACCCAAAACTCCTCTGAGATTTAATTCAATGTCAGGATACAGAGGCTGGATTCGGCATCATAAACAATCCAAATCTACTTTTAAATACAGTTTCTATCTTACAGTGGGGAAATGAATTCTCCCATGGATCTCTCTTACAAATAAATTCATTACAGTCTATGTTCCTATGGTTATACTTGAATAAAACTGGTTTGATAATAAGAATCTAGTCTTCAACATGGGATATCCACATGGCATGATATAATAAACATAAGGTATATTTATGTAAAGACCATCTTTAAAATCTGAACATTTCATTATGGGAAATGAATGCAGATGAGACGTTCTACTTTCAGACACAAAATTCCAATTGTATATACACTTTAACTTCTTGCTTCTGTAATTGATATTGGCTATGTCAACTCTTCAACTATTTGTCTATGACAGGTAGGTAAATGTTTTGGGATTTCATGCCAGTGTACAATGAGGTATGCACAAAGAGATTTTCTTAATAAAAATGTATTACTGGGGCTTCCCTGGTGGCGCAGTGGTTGAGAATCTGCCTGCCAATGCAGGGGACACGGGTTCGAGCCCTGGTCTGGGAAGATCCCACATGCCGCGGAGCGACTAGGCCCGTGAGCCACAACTACTGAGCCTGCGCATCTGGAGCCTGTGCTCCGCAACAAGAGAGGCCGCGACAGTGAGAGCCCCGCGCACCGCGATGAAGAGTGGCCCCCGCTCGCCACAACTAGAGAAAGCCCTCGCACAGAAACAAAGACCCAACACAGCCAAAAATAAATAATAAATAAATTTTTTAAAAAAATGTGTTATTGATGCAGTGCTAATCTAGTATATATTATGCTTTCTTACACATTCAAAAATGTTGCTTTTTGCCTGTTGGGTTTAACAATTTATCAATATAGATCTCCTGGATTTAAATATCAGGTTAAGATAATGACATACACTTGAGGTACTTCAACAGATTCCAGGAAGCTTGAGATGTTTACAGCCCTTTATCAGAGGCCAGTAGGTGGGCACATAAATGATACCCAACTTTACCAATGTTTACAGCTAGTGGTAAGAATGCAGTAGCAAAGAAGTGTCATCCGTGTGGCTTGAGAGAGAAGGTGACACATAAGCAGGTCTGGAAGCGTGAGTCTACAGTTGCCCAGCATTGAACTTCTCCAGCCAACTCTTTCTCTTGCAAGTGCTGACTACCACCTACTCTGATTCAAGTCCTTACTGACACCACCTCAATTGTGCTTATTTCTCCCTTTGTGTTTTGTTCCTTTGTTCATGAAGGGTAAGGAATGGGCGTCCCCAGGAAAGGGAAGAGAATGAAAAGATACAAAGAAGGACAGATATGGGGTGTCATCGAGTGGACGGTTAGCGCCGATTCATGGAGTGTAAGACTATGTTAATTATCCAATGATGCAAGTGGCTGATGGTAAATGTTCCATTTCTTGCTCAAGCAGGGGCTACCTCAAGGCATAACAAAGGGACTAAATGTGAGGGTATTTGCAGCTACCTCGTTCAACACAGCAAACTGAACACTTTTTGTCCCCATAAACTCACCAGGAGGATTAAAGGAAAGTATGCATAAGAAGCAAAAATTCACAAGAAGGAGAGCAAACGACAGCATATTCAAGATTTCAGCAAAATAATGCAAACTGGAAGTCAGATGGATACATGCAATGTATCAAGATAAAGGGAGTAAAACCAGGAAATAGGACAAGTCTTGGCCCCAAACGCCAGGAACGCTAGTAATTGGTGGTGTAAGAGGCCTCTGAAGGTGGAATCCCAGGTGGGGATAAAGCAGGACTTCCTTGAAAAACTCAGTCTCCCAATCCCCATATTCCATCCCACATAGCTAGAAAAATCACCTCCTACTGGACCTGGCAGTTGACCCAGTGGAGATCATTTCTCTCCACGGGGCTCCATCCTTCCAACCACCAACCATGGCTAGTGGGCAGGGGGTGGATTTATACAGAAAACAAGGGAATTAAGGTAAAGTCTATACATCAAATGTTGAGATACTCAGCCCAATCTCCAGTGGATTCTAAAAACTGCTAACAGCATGGGTTAAAACATTTCTCTCCAGGAAAACAGAGAGGAGAAAACAGAAAAGATGCTGGCATTTACATGTCCCTATTGTCCCCCATTTAAGTGTGAGCCCCACGTGTCGGCAACACCTGTCCAAACACAGAGCTTCCATCTTTGTTTTAGTGCCTCTCTTGTACCTATGAGAGGTCCGCTGAGGATCACCCAGCATTCGAGGTGATATTCGATGTAGTGCAAGATAGACAAACAGAGGGAACTCTGAACCGTGGTTCTCAAAGTGTCCAAGTGTGGACTGGGGACATCCGGGGGTCCGCAAGGTCAAGAGTCTTAATAATACGAGTTGATTTACTGCTTGCATCTTTTTTTCTGACAGTGTACGTACAGGGATGTTTACCACACGTTACACAGATTTAGACATCACGACACGCTAAATGCAAAGGGGATGGGAGACCCCGGCTGGGTTTCAGTTAGCTAGTCATGCAATAGAGCTGCAAGAATCTAAGATATTTCCTCTATTCTCACTACTTTTTGGAAAACATACCTCCTTTAAAAAAGATGCATTGTCTTTTTTTTTAAATGGCATTTGTTATTTTAAACTGGATAAAGAACATCTAAAAAAATTCTTATTTCTAATTTCTAATGTAAATACCAATAAATGTAACCCTCCTGCAAAAAAAAAAAAAATACCTGTGTGGTGCACATCATTTCATACATGGTTCAGAAAGGTGGAGTGGCTCTGCAGGTGGCTGTTTCTATTCATCTAGGCTTGGTTTTTACATCCTTCCATTTTCTAGGGACAGGAATTTTTTCCCACCTGATAGGGTGTGTTGTAAGAGACTGCCCTTACCTTATATTTAGTAACTTCCTGTGTGTGTGTGCGTGTGTGTTCACACATATATCCATATATATACGCCATATATGTCATATATGGCTATGTATACATATATCTACAGATATTGACAGATAACTAGATGAGAGGGAGGTGATTTACAGATACAGTGTTGGGTTGAACCCCGCAGACCTGCGAGCCTTGTAGTTGCCCAGCATGGGGACCGAGGAAAGAGCCCAGAGATGGGGACAGAGGCAGGGGATCTTAAGCAAAAGGTCTTGGGGCAACACCTCCACCATGTCCAGCAGATGACAAAGAGGACACGGCGATAACCTTTGCTACTCGGGGGAGAAGGAGGCTACCATTTATAGGGGAAGTGACATCAGGTTGGCTCCTGTGTTACCAGGGAAACCAGCATCTGGATGAGGGGGCAATCACGCAGGCAGTTACCGATTAAGTCCTATAATTTAGAGGATTGAATAGTCCCGTGAACAAAGAGGCGACTGGTCCAGAGAGCAAGAGACCAGCCACCTTGAGCGGCCTGACCAGACACTGCTCCCGCCACATACCCTGCACGACCCTTGCCATCTCGGTCCGCCTCTCTTCCGAGGTATCCCTGGGGTCAGAGGTGCAGAGGGGCACTGCAAACAAATACCACAAATGCAACGCAGACGCCGGCAGCTAGAGAGTATCAAGATTAAGCCAAGTACTCATCAGTCCAATTTTTCAGGAAAGCGCAGAGCACGACAACCAGGGCATCTCACTGTAAACCCAGGGTCCAGACTCATTTCCCAGGGAGGCCATCACTGCCACCCAGTCTGCCAACAGATTCCCTCCGCTCAGACAAAGGACAAGATATAAGACATTTCACAGGCACGATACAGGGAGGCTCATGACCATTAAGCAGATCCAAGCAAGGACAGCCTCCTGAGATAACGCCAGCCCCGCCTGTGTTTTCTGTCCTGTCCTGCAGTACCTTTCCTCCCGTCCACCCTCCATCCACAGAGCTGGTGCCGAATACTAGAGAGATGGTATAAGATACCACAGCGTTAATAGAATGGTGCCTTTCTCCACTAGGGAACCTGGATTAATGACCTTAGGAGTCCTACATGGGGCCAGGTGAAGACAGGTGAAATCTCCAAGTCACGTTCTATCCTGTTCCCCACGGGGGCGGCCACCCCAAACCACCAGGGACTTACCTGCCACGTCCAGGGCCGTTTTGCAATGTGTTCCCCCAGGGTAGATCCACCGGCAAGGGCAAATGTGACTTATTGTCTCACCGAGAGTTGCAGCGGCCTTTCAGTCCTTTGCTGGTCAACAGGTGAACTCGGATGGTGTTGACTAGTTAGTTGCCTCTGGGCTAACGTGGCGTAAGCACTGGGTCAATGGTCCCTGGGATGTATCCACATGTTTGAGAGCAAAGTTTCCCACCGCGCTTCTCATTTAAGTCATCCGTTCGTAGCCGGGCAGCCGTGGGATGGTAAGGAGGATGGAAAGGCAGGGGTTTGTCATCTGTACCGGCCCATTCCTGACCTTTATGGCTGCTAAAGTGGGTTGCTGGGTCTCCATCCATGTCCATGGGGGTCCCATAGGTCACGCACAACCATTGTAGAACCCAAATAGTGGGGTTTTGCATTGCTAGATGACGTGGGCCGGCCTTTTTTTAATATCTCCCACCTGATGTAATGCATTGTAGACCGCATACAGCTGGGCTCACATCCCGCCATAACCTTGCTCTGCCCGCTTCCATGGCTGGGACCAGCAGCCCAACGGTACTCTTGTTACTTTGCCATTGCCACAAGCTCCAACGTTCCGGATAACCAGCCACATCCAAATCACAAGCCTGTCCCTGCATTGATACCCCTAAAGCTTGTGAGGGATATCATGAGCCAGGAGCACGGGGCTGCTACTTTCAAACTCCGAAGAGACTCTGAGGTTAAGAGGGCATCCTCAATATAGTGGGAAAGAAAGATTCTTCTCATGGGGGTCAGCTGCCACAGGGCTGCACAAGCTAGCAGGCGGCCTCCTTGGAATCACCCCCGTAATTTTCCATTCTCTGTCCTTATTTCCCGACGTCTCAGCACTTACTGGAGTTTCCTCGGTCTCCTGGCTGGCTCATGAATTTGGCGGCTGCAGCCAGCAGGCTTGCAAAGCTTGTAGTTGCCCAGCCTCAAGACCAAAGAAAGAGCTTGGAGTCAGCAACAGAGACTCAATGGTTTAAGAGATGGGGGACCTTACATGTCTGAAGCAAGGTCCTAGAGCAACACCCGACCATGTGCAGCAGGCAACAGGCAACAGACAAGACACAGCAGCCATCTTCACTACCCAGGGGGCGGAGGAGGCTACCATTTATGGGGGGGGGGGGAAAATTCACGTCAGATTGTCTCATCAGTTACCAGGGAAACCAGCGGCTGGGGCAGGGGGCAAGCACGTAGGCAGTTACTGATTAAGCCCTATAATTAAGAGGATTGGATAGTCCTGGGAGTGAAGTGCTGACTGGTCAAGCAGTTAATAGACAGCACGAGGACAGCCATCTGGAATGGCCTGACCACACGGATAGATAGACGTAGAATTTCCTGGCGACCCACTGGTTAGGACTTGGTGCTTTCACTGCAGGGGGCCCGGGTTCACTTCCTGGTCAGGGAACTAAGATCCCACAGGCCACGTAGTGTGGCCAAAAAAGAAAGAAAAGCAGAGAGACAAATAGGTAGATAGATAAATATATGATGGGTATGATTCCCATCAGATCCTGTTTTCTCCCCCAAAACTTCTAGATAATTTGACACAAATGACTGCATTATAAAAATAATATAGTATGCCTTACAGCCTTTTTTCCCCCCCAAATTGTCTCATGTATTACCTCATTTGAACCATCCGCTAATTTCTCCTTAACCAGTGACCTGGCTCCTATTGGGTGTCATCCATAACATTTGGAGGAACAGTGGTGACAACGTAAATTAGACCAGCATCTTTCTGTCTGAAAGCAGCATGTGTTCATTGTTTCCAATGAAATGCATGTTAGGTATCCACATTGGAAAGAGTTTCCTCCACCTCAGAACTCATCAGAACCTTTGTTTTCAAGTCATCTTTCCCCAGTGTTGTGCAATGTTTCAAAACCCAATCCTTTGAATCAAACAATGAGTTACTCTCCGCCCCTACCTTTTTTTGTTTACGGTAATTTTCTCTCTAGCTCCCTGCAGGTGAATTCAGATCAGGAAGTAAATACGTTTTCGAGTTAGAAAGCACCATGTAATTTGAAATGTAGAATGGAGCAAATTCCAAGACGGAGACATTTGCCCAAAGGCACAAAGTAATTATTTTCCAAAGAGTGTGTCTGCTAATCCACAACTGCCAGATGCACGGTGCTTTAATAAGACGTGCAACCGAGAAGGAATACTAAACAATTCTTCTTTGTGCCGATTAACTCCGCCTCGGTCGGCGGCCACACAATGCGACGTTCTACAAACATCATGTAAACTCTCTTCAGAAAAGCAGGGCCAAGCGTCCTTAAACATATTCTAATTCAGCCATGTGTTTCTTCCCCTACGTGCTAAGGTTCTGTCTAAGTTCAGGTTGATGGCAAAGCTGTGAACCGCTGCTGGGAATCAGAATGTAACGCATTTTGCATAAAAGAGACTACAGACGAATAACGCAGTGGAGTTGATGGGAAGATAAACAGAGCAGGGGAAATTACATCCTTCTGTCATCTCGTAACACAGCAGGACCTTATGGGGCCTTCCCAGGACAGACACCACCCCGACACAGGGCCTCCACCTGCCTCTTGTTTGTAGAAAAACTTTAGCCAAAGAACAAGTTCAATCAGAGAAGAAAATGCAGTAGCAAAGGAAAGCAGTCAAACAAGGCGAAATAATAATACTTGAGCCATTAAGCAAAGTCAAGGACATTTAGTTCCTCCTCAAGGGCTGTAGGTCATATTCTGAGCCGTATCCTGTGAGCTGTCTTATAGATACTGAAACCCCACCAGGTGGAAGAAGTTAACTACATGATGACCAGACTGTAGCCAGGACATAAGCTGCCACATTTCCAAGAACTGGCCGCAAGGAGGTGAGAACAAACCGACCCTGGAACTGAAGATTAACTGTGCTTAAAGCAATCAAGATGATGCCGAACAGACCACCGCAGGACTAATTTCATGATGATGGTTGGAGCTGACGGCACTGTTTCTGCCTGGAGCCCCTCCTCCAACATTGTTCTGTGTCCGTGTTTATTTCATGTTTTTCCTTTGATTCCTGATGCGACGCACCCTTTGTCATATGTTCTTGAACCGTTTACATTTTTTCCATGGATACATCCTTTCATATTTTAAAATTATTCTAGGGGTCTGATCATTCTATTAATTTTTCTTACAGATTTGAAGCACTTTTTTTTTAATTGAAGTATAGTCACTTTGCTGTACACCTGAAAAATTATGTATATATATAATTTTTCAGATTCTTTTCCATTATAGGTTATTACAAGATATTGAATGTTGTTCCCTGCGCCATTCAGTAGGTCCTTGTTGTTTATCTATTTTATATATAGTAGTGTGTATATGTTAATCCCAAACTCCTAATTTATCACTCCTCTCCTTTCCCCTTTGGTAACCATAAACTTGTTTTCTATGTCTGTAAGTCTATTTCATAAATAAGTTCATTTGTATTATTTTTTAGATTCCGCATGTAAGTGATATCATATGCTATTTGTCTTTCTGACTTACTTCACTTAGTATGACCATCTCTAGGTGCATCCATGTTGCTGCAAATGGCATTATTTCATTCTTTTTTTTAATGGCTGAGTAATATTCCATTGTGTCTGTGTCTGTGTGTGTGTGTGTGTGTGTGTGTGTGTGTATTACATCTTCTTTAGCCATTTATGTGTCGATGGACATTTGGGTGAAGTACTCTTTCTTAAAATACTGAAATTGGTCCATCCCTCCTCCTATGTGTTGAAATGATAGAAGAGATAAGACCACCATTTCAGCTTTTGTTACTTTGCTTGCTTATGGCTTCTATATGATCAGTAGAGTCTTTGGTATCCAATATTATGATTTTATGATTCTCTGCTGTCATGTAAAAGTTTAGGAAGACCGTTCCACTGCCAAATCTAGAAAATATTATCCCTCTTTTCTCCTAATGATTTTTTTTTTGTTTTGGTTTTATTTCAGATTTTTAAGACTTTTTAAATCTTATTCGTGCAGGTAGGAATCTATCTTTATCACCGTCCCTCTTACATAGGCAAACATCCTAACACCAGTTAGGCAAATGACTCATTGATTTGATATAATCTTCTAATATATGATAAATGCCTTATACTCTTGGATCTGCCTTAGATTTAAAATTCAGTTTCTTAATGCTATATTTTTTTCTTTCTGTGTTTCAGTTATCTACTGTTTCTATGACAGTAGTATAGGAGGATGCATTCATAGCTGAGGAAGGACTATTTTCCCCCTTAATATCGCTTTCTCAAAATCTTTTTCTTAATCATCATAGCATATTTCTCAACCCCAAAATGTGAGACTTACTTTGGTAAATTATGCCAAAACTCCTATCCTTTTGATTGAACCACATCCCACTTATAGATTAATTTAAGATGGATGGGTATCTTTAGCATAGCATTTCTAAGTTATAAGAAAAGAATGTATTGGTTTGAAATAGTAAATAGCCCTAAAGCATGTGATAAGAGAACCTTATTTATACACCCAATATAAGATTCTCGGGACCATGCTGTTTTCCTGAATTATTTGTAAGCCATAGAATATTCTGATGATACATGGAAGCCGGATTTTGCATGAGCTGGTTTATATCAGACCTAAACCTGTTAAGATTTAGTAACAGATCTTGAAAGGAAAGAACATTATGCATTAATTCACTTCTGCAGGCTTTTCATCTCAGTTCCCTCAGTTGAAAACAGCTGGTGTAGCAGGTGGCCGCAACGGTACAAGCATGCAATGGTGGAAAATATCAACTCAAATTTTTCCTAAATAAAACAAATAATAGTAGATGCGACAGATCCTAACTACCGTGGTGTAGAGAAACCACTAAAAATTATTAACAAGGCATGCGGTAATGTAATTCCTTGGCTTTATAAAGATGACTTTGTCTTGTTGTCAGTATCAGATTCAAATTTAATCAAAATTAATCATTTTCTCTTCCACGTACCTAAGTAAACAAAACCACACTAATGCAGAAGTATATGTAGAAAGCATGAATGATTTTAAGTTGCATGTGGCTGAAAACCAGGTTTCTGGATGGTCTCTCTGATCTAGTGCACTTTTACTCTCGCTGGAAACAAAAAAGTGCATGGTGAATAATTAAACAACACATTTAGGCCATGGTGTGGTGTTCATCTAAAGCAAGGACTTCATTCATTTCTAGAAACTGCTCGATTTGGCGAGCTTTGAGAGGTAATTACTTCTGGCCCCACATAAAAACATATTTCTCTGAAGTCAACACACACACACACACACACACACACACGAGAAAAAAGCTCACAATTACATTGACAGTCTTCCAAAATGATCTTTCCAAATTGAATATTTCGCTTTTGGGTATTAATAATATTGTCAATTATTCAGCCTCATTTTGATAAAGAGATGGTTAATGAGTCTCCTACGTTTGCTTTGTTTGCCGAAGCCTGTTTTCCAGAGGTCGAATTAAAGAAGGTCGGGAGACAGGAAACTCGATTTGTGGATAGTTTTAAAACATATTATAGCAAAATTTGAGCAAAAGTTAACTTGTAATAACTTCTAAAGACCCTCAAAGAATGTAGGAACATTGATTTTTTGTGCTCCAATCACCGAGGTCAGAGTGATTCCAGGGACCATGTAGCTGGTCTCTTTTTTTTTTTTTAACATCTTTCTTGGAGTATAATTGCTTTACAATGGTGTGTTAGTTTCTGCTTTATAACAAAGTGAATCAGTTATACATACACATATATCCCCATATCTCTTCCCTCTTGCGTCTCCCTCCCTCCCACCCTCCCTATCCCACCCCTCTAGGTGGTCACAAAGCACCGAGCTGACCTCCCTGTGCTATGCGGCTGCTTCCCACTAGCTATCTATTTTACGTTTGGTAGTGTATATATGTCCATGCCACTCTTTCACTTTGTCCCAGCTTACCCTTCCCCCTCCCTCCTCAAGTCCATTCTCTACATCTACATCTTTATTCCTGTCCTGCCCCTAGGTTCTTCAGAACAATTTTTTCTTTTTTTAGATTCCATATATGTGTGTTAGCATATGGTATTTGTTTTTCTCTTTCTGACTTACTTCACTCTGTATGACAGACTCTGTCTCTAAGGATATCCCCATCATATCCCCCCTGATATCACCAGGTACTCATATGCTTGTCATCCACATGTTTACCTTCCAGACCCAATCAGTCCAAGGGTGCTTTCTGTCAACTAAAATAAGACACTCAACAACCAGTGACAGTGATGAGCTTGGTCTTGGTCCATTGTCTAGGTAACAATGATGCTATATCCGTCCCTCTCTAAGCATCCTCACAAACCTCTTTCACCTTCCCTTTCTAGTCTCTCATTCCCCTTTTGCATTCCGTTGTACCTACGGGTCCTATTTTGGGATGGTAACATTTATTTTATTCTCTAGGCTTTTCTTTGTTTGTTTTCAAACTTGACCCAAATCTAATCTAAATTGAGAGATTCTCTCAAATAATTAGGACTGGCATGTTTTTCGTAAATTTTGGAATCATTACGTAATATAGTAGGGGAAATCACTGTGCTAAGTGAACAAGTGATTCTATCCAAACACAAGATGAAATGGTCTGGAAGGAGACGAAGTGGCCTCCTTTCTCCAGATCCATTTCAGAAACAGTTTAAACTGCACTCAGAGGAAACACCTGCAATGAAACCTTCCTAAAAGCCCCCGCCATCTCCTCCCACTGCCCTGGACTCCTGCCCGCCCCGGGCTGTGAATTCCCCCTCCATGGGCTAGGACAGCTGCCGCAGAGAAAGAAAGCTCATCTTCATCAAAATAGGCTTTGAAGCCCTTCTGCAGATAAACAGTCTTCATTTATGAATGACTTAATACTTTGATAAAAGAACACTTTGTTAAGTGGCTTGGCTTTTAAAAACAGCCCACACAGATATTTGCATGAGTCCTTTAAAGACTATCAGACAACATGAGATGGCTAAAAATATTGTCCCAGGCTTCTGGTAAACCTACACAATCTATCCCTTCCAGGGATGCGAAAAGATTACCAAACCATTTGGCTTGACTTAGCTTGTGCCAAAATAGAATTCTTCCTTTGGGAACCTTCTGAATTTCATGTGTGTGACTGTATTCTTCATTCCTTAATAACTTATCCACATGAAGGCTCTTTTTGAAATTTTCAGTCGAAACTAGGAGACTAGTGAGAATGGGTAACTAGAATAGTCAGTAACAGTAAACTATAAACTGAATTGGGTCCCTAAAACATTGTTTCCCCAGAAATGGTGGCTCGGGTGTATTCTTGTTTCAGAAAGGCAGTGAATATAAAGCACAGCAGGAATAGTGTGTGAAAATCTCATTTGCACTGCACTTACAATGCCTGTGGGTCTTTTAATCCTAAGTGATGGAACGAATAGCATTGATATTTTAGTGTATTGCACGTATTATGTCAAATAGGAGGGGTGTTGCTTACTGTGTATCTGTAGGGGGCGGGGAATTTATGAAATGCCACAGTGATTTTCAGGTTAAAAGAGAATTCACATCCGATGACCTAGTTCTTTTTTTTTCTTTGGGAAATCCCAAGACACAAGCAATAACATACACATTAAAATGCAATCAGACATGAAGCAAAACAGGAACATTAAAGAAACCTAAGAGAAATAAGAAAATTATTAAGAGAAGTGGGCAAAAAAGTGAAAATATCAATATCTGTAAATCTGATGTCACAACAATGAGATGGAAATCAATCACATTCAAAATACAAAAATGAATGTTTTTAAATCCCCTTTATAGAACAGATTTGTGGTTGCCATTGGGGGAGGGGTGTGGGAGAGGGATAGATTGGGAGTTTGGGATTAGCAGATACAAACTAGTATATATAGGACAGATGAGCAACAAGGTCCTACCATATAGCACAGGGAACTATATTCAATATCCTGTGATAAACCATAATGGAAAAGAATATAAAAAAGAATATATGTATGTATAACTGAGACACTTTGCTCTACAGCAGAAATTAACACAACACTGTAAATCAACTATACTTTAATCAAATTTTAAAAATAAAAATAGGGACTTCCCCGGCAGTCCAGTGGTTAAGACTCTGAGCTTCCAATGCACGGGAGGCAGGTTTGATTCCTGGCTGGGGAACTAAGATCCCACGTGCCATGTGGCCAAAATAAATAAATAAAATAAAATAAATTTTTAAAATCCTCTTTATAAATATACATAGAAAAATGGGACTGCTATAGAAAACTACCATGTTTTAAATTAAAAGTCAGGAGTAAGAGGTGATATGATGCATCAATCATTGGCCAAAATGGACTAAGGGGGACCTTACAGAATAGAATAGAAGACAGCTTTCAAGGAAGTAGCTATCAGGACACAGAGAATAGTGATCTTTGAGAGACTCAAGATGAACCAGTTGAAACCCTCATTTGCCTGGTCTTATTGTATTCAGAGTGTTCCCAAGCCATGATCTAGGAAGGGCAATCTAGGCAGAGCGCAGAAAACTTCTCTGAATCTTAGGAGACCAAGGCAGGTAGGGTTCTCAGGACAGAGTACCAGGAAAGAGATGGTTTCATCCAGAGAGAAGAAAGGAGATCTGCAAAGAATCCTCCCCATGTTGTCAGCTGAGTCAATATCACTGCATATATATAAAGAGACAACTACTCAAGCTTCTCAAGGCTGGGGAAAAACAAAAACCTAAAATTTCCCACAGATCACCCAGGACCAGGATCAGTTCCTGTTCCAACCATCCATCCTGGAAAACCTCATGAAGCTTGCATGGGATATTGGATAAGATGCTCGTTAAGGGATAATTAGCTTCTACCTGATAACCAGTCTGGTCCAGTCTAACAAATATTAACAGCAAGATGTAAAAAAGTCAAGCTGTGTCCACATGATTTAAGTGTGTCACAGAACAAATGTCAAAGATATCTATAAGATAACAAAAATATCCAGCATCCAACAAGGTCAAATGCACAATGTCCAGCATCCAATCGAAAATACTGCATAAGATACAATCATGTACAGTAACCAATTGTGTTTCTATACACTGGCTAAAGGAATCAAATCCAAAACACCCTTTATCAAAAAACGAATACCTTTGACCGTGGCATCAAAAATACAGAATATGTAGGGGCAAATCGAACAAAAGATTTTAAAGACCTGTACACTGTCAACCAAAAAAAGTATTCCTGAGAAATGTACAGTGTTAAGAGTTAGAAAAATCAGTATTGTTAAGATGTCAACTATCTTCAGACTGATCTATATGTTCAATTAAATGTCAATCAAGTCCCCAGCAGGCTTTTGGGTAGAAAATGAAAGCTGAATTTGAGATGCATATGGAAATGCAAAGTATGTAGCCTGATCACAATGACTTTGAAAAAAAAGAATGAAGTTGAAGAACACACATTACACATATTACATTATTTTAAAGCTACCATAATCAAGACGGTATGCTATCACCAACAACACAGACAAATAAACCACTGGAACAGAATACAGTGTCCAGAAATACACACACATACGAACAACTGATTTCTGAAAAATTGTTCAAAGGTAATTCAGTGGAGAAAGGACGGTTTTTTAAACAAATAATACTGGAGCAGATATCCATATGCCAATTCCCCCCCCCCAAAAAAAAAACACCTGAGTATATACCTTGCACTAAAAAATTAACTCAAAATGAACCATAGCTTGAATTTAAATTTGGATTTAAAACCTAAATCTATATAAGAGAAAGAAATGTGACCTAGGGTTAGCCAATGATTTCTTAGATATGACACCAAAATCACAATCCATAAAAAAATTATAAACAGAACTTAAAAATTAATAGTACCTGTTCTTCAAAAGACACTGTTAAGAGAATCACAGTACAGCTTGGCCTGGCGCCCTCAAGGTGCGGCTTTTTAGAGTCTGAGCTCTGGGTCAGCCATGTGGCTGACAGGGTCTTGGTGCTCCGGCAGGGTGTCAGGCCTGTGCCTCTGAGGTGGGAGAGCCGAGTTCAGGACATTGGTCCACCAGAGACCTCCTGGCTCCACGTAATATCAAATGGAGAAAGCTCTCCCAGAGATCTCCACCTCAACGTTAAGATCCAGCTCCACTCAACAACCAGCAAGTTCCAGTGCTGGACACTCCATGCCAAACAACTAGCAAGACAGGAACACAACCCCACCCGTTAGCAGAGAGACTGCCTAAAATCATAATAAGGTCACAGACACCCCACAACACATCACCAGATGTGGTCCTGCCCACCAGAAAGACAAGATCCAGCCTCATCCACCAGAACACAGGCAACAGTCCCTTCCACCAGGAAGCCTACACAACCTACTGAACCAACCTTACCCACTGCGGGCAGACACCAAAAACAACAGGAACTACGAACCTGCAGCCTGAGAAAAGGAGACTTCAAACACAGTAAGTTAAGCAAAATGAGAAGACAGAGAAACACACAACAGATGAAGGAGCAAGGTAAAAACCCACCAGACCAAACAAATGAAGAGGAAATAGGCAGTCTACCTGAAAAAATATTCAGAGTAATGATAGTAAAGATGATCCAAAAACTTGGAAATAGAATGGAGAAAATACAAGAAACATTTAACAAGGACTTGGAAGAACTAATGAGCAAACAAACAATGATGAACAACACAATAAATGAAATTAAAAATTCTCTAGAAGGGATCAATAGCAGAATAACTGAGGCAGAAGAACGGGTAAGTGACCTGGAAGATAAAATAGTGGAAATAACTACTGCAGAGCAGAATAAAGAAAAAAGAATGAAAAGAATTGAGGACAGTCTCAGAGACCTCTGGGACAACATTAAATGCACCAACATTCGAATTATAGGGGTCCCAGAAGAAGAAGAGAAAAAGAAAGGGACAGAGAAAATATTTGAAGAGATTATAGTTGAAAACTTCCCTAATATGGGAAAGGAAATAGTCAAGTCCAGGAAGTGCAGAGAGCCTCATACAGGATAAATCCAAGGAGAAACACACCAAGACACATATTAATCAAACTATCAAAAATTAAATACAAAGAAAAAATACTAAAAGCAGCAAGGGAAAAACAACAAATAACATACAAGGGAATCCCCATAAGGGTAACAGTTGATCTTTCAGCAGAAACTCTGCAAGCCAGAAGAGAGTGGCGAGAAATATTTAAAGTGATGAAAGAGAAAAACCTACAACCAAGACTACTCTACGCAGCAAGGATCTGATTCACATTCGACGGAGAAATTAAAACCTTTACAGACAAGCAAAAGCTAAGAGAATTCAGCACCACCAAACCAGCTTTACAACAAATGCTAAAGGAACTTCTCTAGGCAGGAAACACAAGAGAAGGAAAAGACCAACAATAACAAACCCAAAACAATTAAGAAAAAGGTAATAGGAACATACATATCGATAATTACCTTAAATGTAAATGGATTAAATGCTCCAACCAAAAGACACAGACTGGCTGAATGGATACAAAAACAAGACCCGTATATATGCTGTCTACAGGAGACCCACTTTAGACGTAGGGACACATACAGACTGAAAGTGACGGGATGGAAAAAGATATTCCATGCAAATGAAAATCAAAAGAAAGGTGGAGCAGCAATTCTCGCATCAGACAAAATAGACTTTAAAATAAAGACTATTACAAGAGACAAAGAAGGACACTACATAATGATCAAGGGATCAATCCAAGAAGAAGATATAACAATTGTAAATATTTATGCACCCAACATAGGAGCACCTCAATATATAAGGCAAATGCTAACAGCCATAAAAGGGGAAATCGACAGTAACACAATCATAGTAGGGGACTTTAATACCCCACTTTCACCAAGGGACAGATCATCCAAAATGAAAATAAATAAGGAAACACAAGCTTTAAATGATACATTAAATTAGATGGACTTAATTGATATTTATAGGACATTCCATCCAAAAACAACAGAATACACTTTCTTCTCAAGTGCTCATGGAACATTCTCCAGGATAGATCATATCTTGGGTCACAAATCAAGCCTTGGTAAATTTAAGAAAATTGAAATCATATCGAGTATCTTTTCCGACTACAGCGCTATGAGACTAGACATCAATTACAGGAAAAAACCTGTAAAAAATACAAAAAAAATGGAGGCCAAACAATACACTACTAAATAACCAAGAGATCATTGAAGAAATCAAAGAGGAAATCAAAAAATACCTAGAGACAAATGACAATGAAAATACAAAAACCCAAAACCTATGGGATGCAGCAAAAGCAGTTCTTAGAGGGAAGTTTATAGCAAAACAATCCTACCTCAAGAAACAAGAAAAATCTCAAATAAACAACCTAACCTTACACCTAAAGCAATTAGAGAAAGAAGAACAAAAATACCCCAAAATCAGCAGAAGGAAAGAAACCATAAAGATCAGATCAGAAATAAATGAAAAAGAAATGAAGGAAATGATAGCAGAGATCAATAAAACTAAAAGCTGGTTCTTTGAGAAGATAAACAACATTGATAAACCATTAGCCAGACTCATCAAGAAAAAATGGGAGAAGACTCAAATCAATAGAATTAGAAATGAAAAAGAAGAAGTAAAAACTGACACTGCAGAAATACAAAGGATCATGAGAGATTACTACAAGCAACTATATGCCAATAAAATGGACAACCTGGAAGAAATGGAGAAATTCTTAGAAAAGCACAACCTCCCGAGACTGAACCAGGAAGAAATAGAAAATATAAACAGACGAATCACAAGCACTGAAATTGAGACTGTGATTAAAAATCTTCCAACAAACAAAAGCCCAGGGCCAGATGGCTTCACAGGCGAATTCTATCAAACATTTAGAGAAGAGCTAACATCCATCCTTCTCAAACTCTTCCAAAATATAGCAGAGGGAGGAACACTCCCAAACTCATTCTATGAGGCCACCATCACCCTGATACCAAAACCAGACAAAGATGTCACAAAAAAAGAAAACTACAGACCAATATCACTGATGAACATAGATGCAAAAATCCTCAACAAAATACTAGCAAACAGAATCCAACAACACATTAAAAGGATCATACACCATGATCAAGTGGGGTTTATCCCAGGAATGCAACGATTCTTCAATATACGCAAATCAATCAATGTGATATACCATATTAACAAATTGAAGGAGAAAAACCATATGATCATCTCAATAGATGCAGAGAAAGCTTTCGACAAAATTCAACACCCATTTATGATAAAAACCCTCCAGAAAGTAGGCATAGAGGGAACTTACCTCAACATAATAAAGGCCATATAGGACAAACCAACAGCCAACATCATTCTCAGTGGTGAAAAACTGAAACCATTTCCTCTATGATCAGGACCAAAACAAGGTTGTCCACTCTCACCACTATTATTCAACATAGTTTTGGAAGTGTTAGCCACAGCAATCAGAGAAGAAAAAGAAATAAAAGGAATCCAAATCGGAAAAGAAGAAGTAAAGCTGTCACTGTTTGCAGATGACATGATACTATACATAGAGAATCCTAAAGATGCTACCAGAAAACTACTAGAGCTAATCAATGAATCTGGTAAAGTAGCCGGATACAAAATTAATGCACAGTAATCTCTTGCATTCTTATACAATAATGATGAAAAATCCAAAAGAGAAATTAAGGAAACACTCCCATTTACCACTGCAACAAAAAGAATAAAATACCTAGGAATAAACCTACATGAGGAGTCAAAAGACCTGTATGCAGAAAACTATAAGACACTGATGAAAGAAATTAAAGATGATACAAACAGATGGAGAGATATACCATGTTCTTGGATTGGAAGGATCAACATTGTGAAAATGACTATACTACCCAAAGCAATCTACAGATTCAATGCAATTCCTATCAAACTACCACTGGCATTTTTCACAGAACTAGAACAAAAAATTTCACAATTTGTATGGAAACACAAAAGACCCCAAATAGCCAAAGCACTCTTGAGAAAGAAAAACGGAGCTGGAGGACTCAAGCTCCCAGATTTCAGACTATACTACAAAGCTACAGTAATCAAGACAGTATGGTACTGGCACAAAAACAGAAATATAGATCAATGGAAAAGGATAGAAAGCCCAGAGATAAACCCACGCACATATGGTCACTTTATTTTTAATAAAGGAGGCAAGAATATACAATGGAGAAAAGATAGCCTCTTCAATACGTGGTGCTGGGAAAACTGGACAGCTACATGTAAAGGAATGAAATTAGAACACTCCCTAACACCATACACTAAAATAAACTCAAAATGGATTAAAGACCTAAATGTAAGACCAGACACTATAAAAAGCTTAGAGGAAGACACTCTAGGAGGCAGAACACTCTAGGACATAACTCACAGCAAGATCCTTTTTTGACCCACTTCCTAGAGAAATGGAAATAAAAACAAAAATAAACAAATGGGACCTTATGAAACTTAAAAGCTTTTGCACGGTAAAGGAAACCAAAAACAAGATGAAAACACAACCCTCAGAACGGGAGAAAATATTTGCAAATGAAGCAACTGACAAAGGATTAATCTCCAAAATTTACAAGCGGCTCATGCATCTCAATATGACAAAAATAAACAACTCAATCCAAAAATGGACAGAAGACCTAAATAGACATTTCTCCAAAGAAGATATACAGATTGCCAACAAACACATGCAAGAATGCTCAACATCACTAATCATTAGAGAAATGCAAACCAAAACTACAATGAGGTATCACCTCACGCCAGTCAGAATGGCCATCATCAAAAAAGCTACAAACAATAAATGCTGGAGAGCTTGTGGAGAAAAGGGAACCCTCTTGCACTGTTGGTGGGAATGGTAATTGATACAGCCACTATGGAGAACAATATGGATGTTCCTTAAAAAACTAAAAATAGAACTACCATATGACCCAGCAATCCCACTACTGGGCATATATCCGGAGGAAACCATAATTCAAGAAGATATATGCAGGGACTTCCCTGGTGGCGCAGTGGTTAAGAATCTGCCTGCCAATGCAGGGGACACAAGTTCCATCCCTGGTCCAGGAAGATCCCACATGTCGCAGAGCAACTAAGCCTGTGTACCGCAACTACTGAAGCCCACGCGCTCTAGGGCCCATGTGCTACAATTACTGAGCCCGCGTGCTGCAACTACTGAAGCCCGCGCGCCTAGAGCCCGAGCTCTGCAACAAGAGAAGCCACCGCAATGAGAAGCCCATGCACCACAACGAGAGAAAGCCTGCGTGCAGCAAAGAAGGCTCAATGCAGCCAAAAAAACCAAAACAAAACAAAAAAAGAAGATACATGTGCCCCAAATGTTCATAGCAGCACTATTTACAATATCCAAGACATGGAAGCAACCTAAATGTTCATCGACAGATAAATGGATAAAGAAGATGTGGTACATATATACAATGGAATACTACTCAACCATAAAAAGGAATGAAATAATGCTACTTGCAGCAACATGGATGGACCTAGAGATTGTCAGACTAAGTGAAGCAACTCAGACAGAGAAAGACAAATATCATATGATATTGCTTATATGTGGAATCTAAAGTATGACACAAATGAACTTATCTACAAAACAGAAATAGACTCACAGACATAGAAAACAAACTTATGGTTACCAAAGGGGAAAGGGCGGGAAGAGTTGGAGGGATAAATTAGGAGTTTGGGATTAGCAGATACACACTACTATGTATAAAACAGGTAAACAACAAGGTCCTACTGTATAGCACAGGGAACTATACTCAATATCTTGCAATAACCTTTAAGGGAAAAGAATCTGAAAGCGAAAATATATATATATATATATAAAACTGAGTCACTTTGCTGTACACATGAAACTGACACAATGTTGTAAATCAACTATACTTCAATTAAAAAAAAAGGAAAATGGAAACTGAAAAAAAGCCAAAAAAAGAAATACATATACATAAAATGAATATTTAGTAAACTTATTTTTAAATTTCCTATTACAGTATTATATTATTTTTATCACTGAAGTGAACATATACAAACAAACATCTTAAAAAACCACTGGACATGGAAATAAACAAAATATAAACTAAATCCCAGAATGTGTCTTTAAAGAGGCAAACTGCACTTAAAAGAGATGTGGAATTATGAGGAAATGAAGCCAAATAAACCGGATCAATATTCCCCCTGAGAAACACTGATTTTTACGAAATGACAACCAGAGTGTTTTTCTTGACAACTTCAACAAATGAGCTTAAGTCACACCTGTTCTGGAAGGAGCCATCCAGGTGTGAAAAAATTATTCCCACGGCTGATTTTGTGCATGTACATGTTCATTAGGCAGCTACTAATTTCTATATTGCACTGGGAAGAAAGGAAGAGAGGAAGGAAGGAAGGAACGAAGGAAGGAAGGAAGGAAGGTAGGAAGAAAGAAAGGAAGGAAGGAAGGGAGGAAGGGAGGAAGGAAGGAGGGAAGGAGGGAGGGAGGAAGGAGGGAAGGAGGGAAGGAGGGAAGGAAGGAGGGAAGGAGGGAAGGAGGGAAGGAAGGAAGGAAGGAAGAAACAAAAAGTAACACGGGTTTTCATATTTTGAGGGTGCAGGTCCTCAACTTTGAATTATACGGGCCTTGGAAGCAAAGGCTGATAAATGGCAAGATTAGACAGTGTCTGTGGACGTGTGTGTGTGTGTGTGTGTGTGTGTGTGTGTGTGTGTGTAGGAAGGAGGGGGTGTGGGTGAAGGTGGGAGTTGATTAGGAAAAGTGATAGTGGAGATTCTGCATCTGAGTTGAAATATCCACAAATTCCATTTTCAAAAAGAAAACCCCTTCTCTTGCTCTTATGTTAGTCTTTATGTTAAGAGTCTTTGTCTCTTTGGTTTGGCAGGCAGTCCTCATAAGAGGACGTAAAAATCCCAATGGCTTAGGGATTTTCCTCACAGTTGCCCCAGGCCAACCAAAGCCAATAGACGAATCAGGAATAGGGTCACGGAATAGCAGAGAACGGAATCCGTCATTGTGACACCGTGCCAATTCTGTCCCCGCTCCCTGGGGGACAGCGTCTGGGTCTGCAGCTCTAATTTTCACTTCTGCAGCAGATGTCTTGGTTATTAGGTAAACACATCACAAATCTATGATCTCTCTCACACGTCCGCCATGATTTCAGCTTTAGGCTCGTGGCATGCCCATAATATGCTGGAAAAGCAGTGTCGACTCTGCAGCTCAGGATTCACATTGCTTTCCTAGCCGCACAGAGCCTGGTGACTGCAGCTTTGAAACTCCCCTGCTTCCTGCTGCCCTAGCTCCCCCACTACCTCCGGCAACAGCTCACGTCCCCGTGGATGCGCCCTGAATATATAAATGTTCCATTAGCGCCGTCAAGTCCAGAGTGGTCCCTGCTTCAAAGACCCGCAGGATTCACTGTCCTCACCTTCAACTCCTCCATCACCCAGGTCAGGCTAGGTTTGTGTTTTACTTGGATGAAATTCATCCACACCTGGAAGGACAGACAATGTCGCTCCTCTCCTCGACCCTCCCAAAATATTTCATCCACCCCAAGTATCTTTAATCGGTTGGCTTTCACATACTGACGTGTAATATTTGGGCATTTTGAGCTTTCTCTTGCATCCAATGACAGTAAAACCCATAATCTAAGTGTGCCATTCTGGGAAGGGGGAAAAAAAACATTGGTGGCATGGGATGGAGACAAAATTCCTTCCTCCCACCAGACTAAGGAGTCTGAAGTCTGGTGACATTTTTCAAAAAATAGCAGTTAATAAAGGACTGAAGTGAGGGAGTACAGTAAGTCCCCTACGTACGAACCTTCAAGTTGCGAGCTTTCAAAGATCGGAACGTGCCCCTGTGTGCCAGCTGTTGTACTGTACAACTGTAATTTTCAAGGTACTGTACTGTAAGATTTAAAATATTTTCTTTATTTTTTGTGTTTGTATTTTATGTATCATTTGTGTGAAAAGTATTATAAACCTATTACAGAACAGTACTATACAGCCAACTGTGTTAGTTGGGTACCTAGGCTACCTTTGTTGGACTTAACGAACAAACTGCACTTACGAACGCGCTCTCAGAACAGAACTCATTCGTATGGAGGGGACTTACTGTAGTCATTTACTGAGTCCATGGGTCTTAAGTGTTCCTTAATACAGTAATATCTCAACAACTGGAACACCTGTACAATAGCCAAGCTGAGTGTTCCAGAAAAACCTAGATTTTTCCTTCCGAAGATTCAGAATGGATTCCACTGGTTTTAAATCTGGTATCCAGTAGAGGGAACATAGCCAAAGCCAATTCATATACTGCCTTCCTTTGGTAAATCTCAATGTGAAATATTCTCTCCCCACTAGGATTTGAACATATCAGAGCTACTGTCTCCAATTTTTTCCACCATGATCTTCAAATCTACTGAGGAATTTCTTTCTTAAGATATCGTTTCTCCCAACATGGCTTCATAAGTCCTCTGGGTAACATGGATCATGGACCCATTTATCTCACTGACAAACCCTTGTACTGGCGTTAAAAACTCCTGAGCAAATCGCCATAAGGACACAGATGAGTCCCATAGGTAGATGGTAACATGTAGGAAGAAATGATTTATTGTAATAAATGCATGCTGATACATACAGGTATTTTCTTTTTTTTTTTTTTTCAATACGGGTATTTTCTAATTATGTAAGTCAAAAGATTGTTCTGTATGCTTGCACTTCAAAAAAAGAGAAAAGATGCAGGAAAAGATAACTGTGTTCAAGCTATATGATCAACAAGATTAAACCCAAGGGAAACAAAAATCCACCATGTATACTATCACAAGGAGTGAATCATTTTCATGCATATACAATGGGGAAAAGTTATACTAAACAGATGCATTGCTTACTTACATTAAAGCTGCATCCCTTCTTATGAGCGAAGTAAATAAATCAATAAAGTATTTTGATACTAGATGCCACCTCAAGTAATTAATTTAGTGAGGTAATCGGATTGACATAATTAGCATACTGAGTCGAATTACTACTTTGTGTGACACCATCCTATCAACTAATAACCAAGGATTGGGAGAAGGCTAACTTTCACATACAGAGGGTAATAAGTTGGCCACTGAACTAAGAATAGAGTGCCAGCTGCATCAGACCTTGAGAGAACAGAAATAAAGGAGACAGTATTGACTTAAATTGAAAAAAAACCACTAGTTATGTAATATCTCTCAGCGATAAGGGCTCAGGAGCTAACCAGCATGAGCAAGAGGAAAATGGCAGAAGGAAACTTACCTGGTGAGTGATTGATTCCCATTTGTTCCTTGAGAGAGTGGAACCGATTTCCAGATTTCTCAGATTTCAGCGTCGCAAAATCCCTCTGGAAAGTTTCTTTAAAATGTAGTTTCTGGTGGCTCAAAAGCCATCATTTTCAGCAATGGTTCTCAGGAACGTGAGCAAGTCACATGGCTCGTGGACAATATTTTTGAAGACTATTCGTAAGAGACAGAGAAAGAGAAAGAATGAAGGAGAAAACGATGGATTGATACACAGTTGTATTTTAACATTTCATCAATTATAACTAATGAGAACCTGCTGTATAGCCCAGGGAACTCTATTCAATGCTCTGTGGTGACCTAAATGGGAAGGAAATCCAAAAAAAGAGGGGATATATGGATACGTACAGCTGATTCACTTCACTGTACAGCAGAAACTAACACAACATTGTAAAGCAACTAAAGCAATTAAAGAAAAAAGATTATAACACAACTAAATTTTTGGACCAACTGCTTTTCTAAAAATATTTAACTAAAAAGCTAGTGGATAAAAATTCTGAGTGGTTACTGATCTAATACATGGAAGACATGGTGAATTACATCTATTAGAGCCCCAAAGGGGATTATACCATATGCCCAGAAAATTTCCAACTGACCAGTTAGAATATTAAAGAGAAATAAGGTGAAAATTTTTTTAAAGTGGTTTGCTAAACATGTGATGCCATAAATATTTCCATAAGCTATATACTTTTATACAAATGTTTGAAAAACATTTCTTGAAAACAGACTTCATTTTGAGTAATATTACAATAATTGGTAGTATTGGGTAGAACAAGAGGTTCTTTATATAATCAACTGAATGATTTAACCAAAAGGCAATTCTTAGGGGAACATCGCTATCTTCTCTCGGAATAATTTTTAATCATTGTTTTCTTCCTAATTTTTGTCTCCTCCCTTATTCCCAAGGAGACAGATCTTGCATAATGGAAAGGCAGTTAAAATTTGTTTGAAAGACTACTGGATACGTAAGTGAAGAGAAGGTTTCTAGGAAAAATAAATGAGTAGGGGGTGAGGAAAGAAAGGGCTTTTCCATTTTATTTCATTCTCAAGTGACGCTGACAATAATTCATGAACCACTCAGTCTATTGTCTTTGATCCTGAAGCAGTTTGTTGATTTTTAGATGACTAACACTTATTTGAAATGCATGAAAAATGGCCACTTATCTCTGAAAGATGTCTCCACTTTTTGTGTGTGAAATGTGATACTGTCCCTTGAAAATCAAGTCCATGGAACACACAAATTAAGTTATTTCTGAAATATGAAGTTAGACCCTAGAAACCAATAACCAGGCTATTGACTGCCCCAGCACCATGCCTTATAGAGACTTAATAAATGCCTTCCAGGGTCCACATAATAACACTTTATTGAGTTTTAGGGGTAAAAAAAAGATAGCCACCATTTTCCACTCTGCATTAGGCTGATGAATATGGAAATAATAAAACATATGATATGATAATGCCACCACATTTAACTTATCTTGCATGAAAAGGTCATCTTTTGAGCCTTTTTTTTTTTTTTTGCTAGATTCAAATAAAGTCTCTAGATGTGCAAGATGGATATTTCAAAACTGACTATGAAAAAAAAACAAAGGGTACCCTCTCTAAGATAAAGGAAATCTTGCTGTTAGTTCAGTTGTACTCCCATATATATTTTATAAATTGTCGTAATTCTTCAAATATCACCAGAGAGTGGAATTTGAAAAATGCATTATAAAGTAAGTATTTTCACTTTAGAAAAGATGTCGCAATATTTAGAATTATGAATGATTTGCCTTTTAGAAACAGAATTCATTCTATTTTTCAGAGCCGTACTTTCCAGTGGAACTCTCTGCACTGATGAAAATGTTCCGTATCTGAGCTGTACAATATGGTAACCACCAGCCATTCCTGGTTATAAATGGTCAGTGTCTACATTTATGTCGGAGAGTTAGTTTCAAAGAACGAGTTCCATACATGAAATTCCACACATTTCATATAATCACATGCAAATCCAGTTCTTAAAACATCCTTTAAAAGCACCTCTATGCATTTCAATGTGTACTGCAAGAATTATACGTACATACTGGATTATTTCCAGAATTATATAAACATATGGGAGTTTTTCTTTTGCTCTCTTTGTTCATAATTCTGAGGGTTTTGTATCTCATTTCAACCACAGCACTTTTGGACAGAATACGCTCTTTCATGATAAAATATCTGAAGAAAGAGTTTAAGGCTCCAATGATACACTATCACTTCTCTTTGATGCCAGACCCAAAACTACAATGTTGCCTGAGATTAAAGAATACATTATTGCTATTATTCTGATTATGATCATTGTGATTTTTTTCTTGTCTTCTAAAGAAAAAATAAATGCATATAAAAATCATAATGTTCAGTCTCAATATGTAGAACAGCTACTGTGTGTTCCCTCAGCAAGTTTCTTTTTTCCCCAGTTTTACTGAGAAATAATTGATATATATATCACCGTAAGTTTAGGGCGTATACCATGACGGTTCAAGTTATGTATATTGTCAAGTGATGACCACAGTAGGCTCCGCTAACACAGCTAATATAATAAGCGCATCGTTTTTAACACACACGCTCTCTGCCTGGATCTAGAACAGGGTGGGAAAACTTTTTCTTTGTAAAACATCCAAATAATAATTATTTTGGGCTTTGCACACCATAAAGGCTCTGTTGGAACTACTCAATTCTACTCCTTCAGTTCCCATACAGCCATAGAAATGAATCGTGGCTATTTTCTGATAAAGATTATTTTATAAATTAGTTGTTAGGTTGGACCTGATCCATGGCCATGGTTCACGAACACCTGATTCAATGTATCAAATTCAAGCAAACTCAATGCTTCTGTGTCATTTTCTCATGGCCAGTCTGGAATGTTGACCTCTTATTTTAAGGCATGTATTGATACACAGGCACGTCCTCTTTCTTACTAATAACTATTTTCCCCAAACTCAAGCATGGAAGCAGTCAGCAGGCTTGCCGGTCTTGATGGACAAGGTCACCTCGCTTAGAACAAAGTTTTTAGGCGTCCGCCAAACTCCTGGAAGACCTCAAAGTTCTCTTCGAACTCTCCAAGGACAATTTCGCAATATTCAACGATACTGCAGTTAATGCTGCTATAATTATCTGAGAATCTATCTGACTGGATTTTGAATGGGAGTAACTGCATTAAAACAGCACCTCCGTGTTTAGAAAAGAGAAGAATGGATTTATCTATCGAAGCCTGAAGGAAATAATGATTCATTTCCGTTGAGCATTTAGAAGACGATAGTAGAAAACCTGCTACAGCCTGCATCTGCTGGCTCTATGTAGACTTCAAGCTTACTGCAGTGCTGAGAGAGAGACAGAGAGAGAGACAGAGAGACACAGAGAGAGAGAGACAGAGAGACACACAGAGAGAGAGACAGAGAGAGAGAGGGAGAAACATTCAAATAACCACATATTTTCTGTAGTCTGATGCTTTGACATTTGGGGTTTTGCTGTCCATAAGGGACCGCATCTCCCAGGGCCAGTGACTTCCTAGAGACAGTAACTAGCCCCCAAGTGCATTTTTCAAATACAAACCATCAGTCTAGGACCCACACCCCAATCTCCTCCTCTGTGGGGCTTCCATACTCTGGACCACCATCCACCTGCCCTCATCCCCCCCAGAGCAGGTACCAGACACCCAGGGACAGCCTCTGTCTCCCAGATCCCGCTGAAATGGTCCAAACTAGCCAATCCTAAGCCTGCCTCACCTGTTCCTCGCTGTCATAACTACAGTAAAGGCTCTCTCTCCATGTTTTTCTCCCCTGCCCTCTGCTCCTGACCAGCCCTGGGGCTGTGTGCTGTGCCCCTCCTTTTGGCAGCTGTAGGTAACAAACTAGTTTTTCAATGACAGTGATCTTCTCACTTGTGAGCTTTACAGTACCTCAAATCTTCTGGTTTTTTTTTTTTTTTTTTTTTTTTTATTTATTTAGGCCACACTGTTCGCCACGTGGGATCTTAGTTCCCCGACCAGGGATTGAACCCGGGTCCCGGCAGTGAGAGTGCCAAGTCCTAACCACTGGACCACCAGTGAATTCCCTCAAATTTTCCGTTAATACACTGCATTTCAAAACTATACACAAATTATATATTATGTTATACATTATATTATGTATATTAGGTATATTTATATAATAGATACTATATCGTGTAAATACATATGTGTATTATAAATACATATAAAATACTATTAACATGTGTATATGCATTAATATATATAGTATTTTATATGTATCTATAATACTTGTATGTATTTATACTATATAGCACACATATACAATTATATATATTATATATTTATATATAATAGTATATATTTTTATATATTGGGATAGTGTATGATTGAAAACCAAAATTTATATATATATAACATGTATACACACACACGTATTTGTACACATATATATAGGGATAGTCTCTTATTTAAACCAAAATTTAAATGTATATAACATATATATGCACATATATAGGGATAGTATATTATTTAAACCAAAATTTATATATAACATATATATATATACGTATATGTATACATATATATATAGGGATAGTGTATTATTTAAACCAAAATTTATATATATAACATACACATATACACATAAATTTGTGTGTGTGTATATATATGTGTGTGTATATATATATATATAAATATATATATAAACAAGGTAATGAATGCCAGGCATTCATTCAATAAATATTCATGGACAACCAATTTGAACTAGCCTCTGCATTTACTAACGGTCCTCTGTTCTTTGACATTTGTTACAATTAGTGAGACTTCCTTTTTCACCATAAAGATTTCTGTTCCATGATAACCATACTGGTGGCCATCAGATCCATCATTTTGAAATGAAATAAAAACAAAGATAATTATGGAGAATATTCAGAAGAACTAACAAATGACACCATTTACCTTGGTGACCGTGCTGGAGCAGGTATAAGTGTTTTGAGCTGTTGTGAAAACCCAAGTTATGTGGAAAATGGCTTTAATCTCCACAGGGATTTGTGATAGCAGCCTCTGGCTACAGAAGGATATCTCACACCCAGGAAAGAACCCCTGACTGTCCACCTGTGCAGACATCAGTGAGTTACATTTTCAGAAGTAATTCCCACAGATGTGTTTTCCTTATTTTGACCCTTTCATTGTCCCTTTGTGCATAAATGTTACAGTACATACATATTTTCTTATCTTAGATAAAACTGAATTTCCCAAAGTAAGCATGATCCTTTGTAGGTTCTCACTTCCCGTCAACGGGACCTCCAAGCTTTTAAATCGAAGAGTCTTCTCAGCTGAGACCAGAAACAATAGATCTAAATGATAATGCTTATTAAAAAGCCTTTGTCTCTGTTTATTATGCTGCTATCGTCATCTGCCTTTGCTATGTTTTTAGTCCACGTTGTGTATTTTATTTATACTTTTTATTGCCCTTTCTTCCATATTTTCAACAAGATTTCCCAATGAGATAAGCTTCTGGGTTTGACGTAATATCTGGAAACTTACACAGCCTTGTATGAACCGGGAAGAAAATGGACCGGCTTATTTGAAATATGGACCAAATAGAGTCTTTATAATAAGGTCTATATTTCACTCTTAGCTCTGTCTATCGACCCAGAATATTATTCAGGTCTCTTCAGGCTAAAGAAAATGACAAGAAACTTTTCTTCATATATTCAGCTTATTGGGATAATGTTATAATCTAAAACCAAGTTCAACATCTTCATCTTTGAGGGTTGTGTCACCACCTCGTTTCGAAGTGTCCCCAGGAGATGAAAATGAATCCATGCAAGGCTCAGAGGCTCTATGAGAGGGAGGAAAATCACGGTCATAATTTGCACAATGCTATAATATGTTCATAGAAATGTATTCTGAAATTTAGAGGAGATAGGACAGGGAAACGGCTCGGTGAGACATCACATGACTAGCAAGGACAGGAAAATAATTTTCCAACCTATTCATGAATGGGCATTGAGACCCAGAAAATTTTAAGTACATTTGCATATGCAAAATTAAACTTTTATATTGGTTTATAGACAGACATATGAAAATGAGGAACATATATACATTCATTAATTCCACATGGCAAATGTAAATCTCTGCATCAGTTTCAATACTTTAGAATGACCTTGTCTTTTATCAATTAGGACGTGTTTTCTCAGAAATTATCCATGGTGTTTCCACAACAACCAAGCACAGTAGTAAGGCTAGGGATGAATGGGATTTTTGACGTTTGAGGCAAACGAGGAATAAAAACCACAGGGCTCTGTAGCCCTGATCCACGCTCTTTCCTCCGTCCCATGTTGGCTCTCTGTCTTGCCAGTTAAGGGGTAAATGGGGAAAAGAACTCAGAGATGGGAAAAGAAAAACAGCTAGACAGGCAGTAGATCAGAGAAAGGAAATGCAAGACGAAGGTGTAACCGCAAGACAGAGACACGGGAACAGACAGGCACTGAAAGAGGCAGACGTGAGAGAGAAACATAAAAATAGACTCTGTTCCTTTCCTGTGGTTGCTATAGAACAAACTATCACAAACTGGGTAGCTCACAACCACGAAAATTCGTTCTCTCACGGGTCTGGAGTTGAAGTCTGAAATCCAGGTGTCCTTGGGGCTGTGTTCTCACAATATGGATGGAATCCTTCTCCCCCTGCCTACCAGCAGCCTCGGACATTCCTTGGCTTGTAGCTGCCTTACTGCAATCTCTGGCTCTGTCATCACATGAATTTCACTGTGTGTCCCTCTTTCTACCTGGAAGTCTCCCCTCTGTGCATGTTAGTTTCTGTATTTCTTCTCTTCTTATAAAGACACCAGGCATATTGGATTACGAGCTCACCCTATGCCCATATGACTTCATCTTAACTTACATCTTAATTACATCTGCAAAGACTATTTCCAAATAAGATCACAGTCACAGGGAAAAAAAAAACAAACTAAAAATAGAGCTACTGTATGATCTGCAATCCTACTCCTGGGCATATATCCAGAGAAAACCATAATTCAAAACAATACATGCATCCCAATGTCCACAGCAGCACTCTACAATAGCCAGGACATGGAAGCAACTTAAATGTCCATCGACAGAGGAATGGATAAAGAAGATGTGGTACATGTATGCAATGGAATATTACTCAGCCATAAAAAAGAATGAAATAATGCCATTTGTAGCAACATGGGTGGACCTATTATAGATACTTATATGTGGAATCTAAAAAAATGGTACAAATGAACTTATTTACAAAACAGAAACAGAGTCACAGATGTAGAAAACAAACTTATGGTTACCAGGGGATCGGGGGGAGGGATAAATTGGGAGATTGGGATTGACATATACACACTACTATATATAAAATAGATAACTAATAAGGACCTACTGTATAGCATAGGGAACTCTACTCAATACTCTGTAATGACCTATATGGGAAAAGAATCTTAAAAAGAGTGGATATATGTATATGTATAACTGATTCACTTTGCTGTACATCTGAAACTAACACAACATTGTAAATCAACTGTACTCCAATATAAAGTAAAAAGTTAAAAAAAAAAAATCACAGTCACAGGTGCCAGTGTTGAGGACACCAACTTTATGGCGGCTGGAGGGGGGGAACGACAATTCCACAGACAACACAGACAATGATTTTTAAAAGTTGTAGAAAGAGCAAGAGAAACAGACGTGAAAACCTGAGATGTCTGCATATAGTAAGCACGCAGAAAGTTCCACCCTCACTGGAAAGTTTGCAGGACGGCTCTGAAATCAAACATAATCAACGTCAAACAAAAAAAGAAAGACCATTCTCTCTACCTTGATGGTAAAAGTTCCTCGTGAAATGATCTTGTAATTTATTTTACTAAAACATTTAAAATGACATTGGTTTCTCTTCACCACACTTCTTCCCCTCTCTCTCTACCGTGGCTTATGTCAATTAAAATTGCGGGCCAGTTTCCCACTCAAGACAAGGCATCCACTCTGCTATTTGTTCCTTCTTGTCAACTGTGAACAGTGATTTTGCACACCTGATGCTGGATGGATAGACACATTCCTGCTAGCATTTCAACAGCTCAGCAATATAGCTCAGGAATAATATTTACACTCATTAGTAAGTTATACTGTCTATGATCAAGAAGGCAGGCATATTCATTTTACCCCCCAGCACTTAGGAGAAAGGTAAATTTAGAATTTAGCACCGTAGAAAATACACCATAAATGTGGGCACCAATAGGACCTGTGTGCACATTTCTTAATTTCAAGGATGAGTAGGAAATGAGTAAATTAAGGGAGAGGTCGTCGACCTGTATTTTTCTTTGAAGAGCTGGGAAAACATGCAAAAGGCGTAAACCAATGAATCCCAAATAGAAAGAATCTTGACGAAACCTCACAACTTTGGAGAAGTGTCTCTCGGCTCCCTAGAGCTTTAAGTCAGAGAAGCTAGATGTTTCTACACATCAGAGGGATTTTTTTTTTTTTAAGTAGCGAGACCCCAGCAATGACAGCTTGACAATTCCAACAGCGGTTGGTGGTCAAGCATCCCCCCTCAATCCCACCCACTCTCATAATCCCTTCTGTGAGGATGGTCCGCTAACCCTCTGTATTGAACGGTTTTAAAATTTCCACCTCACCACCAGCAGAACAGATAAGCCATTGGAGGATGAATCAATTCTGATGACATAAAAACACTGGCTGTAGTCCTCAAATCCTTACCTACTTCTCAGTGATAACTGCTGACCCCTAAAACGCATGGCAGGTCCAGGTTTCGGGTAAAACACCAAATGCAGCAGAGAGAGAAGGGAAAAAATGCCAGAAGGCTGATGAAACCACCTGCTCATGTAGAAACTGAAGTCAAATTTCATATGGAATAAAGGGAGTGATGTTTGGGAGACTGACCTCAAATGAGTCCAGCAAGGAAAGAAGGAATATTCTAATTCTAATGCATACTTTCGTGCGTAATAATTATTTTATATTGTATTATAGCTATGTCTTTTTCTTGTCTGGATTTCTTCTTGCAGGAAGTGAGAGGAAGGAGGTAAGTCATGAAGTGGAGGAAAAAAGAGTGACCCGTATTAGAGAAGGAAACTAGGGTGGTATTGTGGAAATGACTACCTTGATAGGGAAAACAGATCTAGAATCTGCAATTAGATTTTATGTGTGTTTACGCTATCCAACCCCAAATTTGGAAATCAACAATAACATCGGGCTACACTAGCCACTGGAGGAGCTTCCAAAGAACTCAAAGGAAATCTAGAAAATGGTGTCTTTTCAAACAATCCCTATGGGGAAAAAATATGCCACACTGAAATTTCCTTCCAATATTTGTTTTGTCTCAGAGTCTAAATGTTACAGTTACATATTCCATTGTAGTTTGCCTACTTTAACAAGAGTATCAATCAAATGGCAAATATCTGACAGAGTTTAGATAGCACTAAACAAACACCATCAAAAATGAAAGCAGTCACTCAAAATTTCAAATTCAAAACATGGAAAAACAATTTTTACAGGTTTACATCTCTTGGAAATCAATATGTTTTTCATAATTTGATTTTGTGGGCTATCAGCTAGGGAAGGTAGCCGCAGAGAGCAACCAACAACATGCAAATTCCAAAGATGATGGATGCTTTGTCCCTACAACAGAAAGTTTTAAAAATGTGGTTCGTGGAAAAGAAAATTGTAAAACATATTAAATAAAACGAAAAGGTCAGTTCTCCATAAGTGAGTGGTGAGCAGTCTTATGGCTTCGGACATTTAATTTGACACTGTAATAATGTTCTATGAACTGCAGTTCTATACATTATGAGTCTTAAAGATAGTAAGATACTAGCAGACATCTGTATTTGGGGTGCCTCAAATGATTTCAGGTAACGAATCCTCAACAGATCAAGTTCCTATTTATTCTCACATAGTTTAAACCTTCCAATACAGGTGTGCCCACCTGCGCCCACTGTAAGGCTGAATTCTACAAGAATGCGATGCCAGAACTCTGGCCATGATGGTTGGATAACTGTCAAGGTTCTACTGAATCGGTCATTTTACAGAAAGCCTTTCACACAAGAGTCCATCTTGCACATTTATAGTCAAGATGGAGATCAAAAATACTATAGCAAACTCGTTGCCCATTTCTCATTAAGGAAAAAGAAATCTGATGATTTTTAGTATCAGAATTTATTTCAGGAAGAAGCTAACTGCCCTTTATAGGATGGACTGCTTTACTTGAGCTTTTAAGTGAAGCATAAAAATATCGGTAAGTAATACCACCTTTCATCTTTATAATGCTGTGGAACTTACATAGTGCTTCCCATGCATTTTCTCTTTTTATTCTTGCAGTGAAAAAAAAAAACTGAGAGGAGGATAAGCATTACTAACTAACTCAATTTTATAGAGAAGGAAGTGTAGCCTCAAATCATGAAGTGACTTGTACAATATCTACCATCTAGAAAGCAGTAAATAGAACTAGAACTCAAGTTTTCTTTTCTTTTTTTTATAAATTTATTTTTTATTGTATTTATTTTTGGCTGTGTTGAGTCTTTGTTGCTGCGCGCGGGCTTTCTCTAGTTGCGGCGAGCGGGGGCTACTCTTCGTTGCGGTGCGCAGGCTTCTCATTGCAGTGCCTTCTCTTGTTGTGGAGCACGGGCTCTCGACATGCGGGCTTCAGTAGTTGTGGCACATGGGCTCAGTAGTTGTGGCTCATGGGCTGTAGAGCGCAGGCTCAGTAGTTGTGGCGCACGGGCTTAGTTGCTCCACGGCATGTGGGATCCTCTCGGACCTGGTCTCCAACCCGTGTCCCCTGCATTGGCAGGCAGATTCTTAACCACTGCACCACCAGGGAAGCCCCTCAAGTTTTCTTAAACAGCTATTTTTTCTACTAATCTTTGGCCCCATGAATAAAACAAATTCTCAGGTGTATCTCCCATGTTGCACTAACTTTTTAGGCAGAAGTTCTGGATTTAAACCCCTGATCTGTCACCTACTATATGATGTTGGGTGGACGTTTCCACTGGCAAGAATTTATAACTTTGTGATGGTGCCATGGAGCTGCTGGAATCCTACATATGGGCAAAACTGTACTGGTGTATAAGAATAGGATGTGCCTCACAGAATTATACTGGGACAGAGAAATATATTCTGGTTCATGGCTTTTCCTTCTCCCCCAAACCATTGCTATGCCTTGGATCTCCCAGAACCTATAACTATGTGGATTGAAAATAGTAATAGTATGAGAAAATCATAACCACTGAAAAGGATTGAGGAATGACTTGTGCTCTGAAGACTTGGATTTACTACTTCAGGACTTTTCCAAGTCTTGAAATAATGAAAGTTCTAACCATAAAGGTTGCATGTGAGACTCAGTAACTTGTAAGTATTATCACCCAAGTCTTTGTACCATTAACTGTTAGTCCCAAGAGCTTTTTCTAGGAGAGGAATCTCTCCTTTAGAATCAGGGATGAGTTCCTTAATCAACTGAAGAAGTTTTTCAAGCCACAGGACACACTTGCATGGCTCCTTTTTCCCATCTGAGGGTGTGTCAGGAGGGCAGCATAGAAGAAATTTCACTGGGGAGGAGAAACTGGGGTACTTAAAAGAAATACCCAAGCCACCCAATTCTCCTTCTTTTTTTCTGAGTGTGTAAGAGTAACTCCTGGTACTGATTGATCCCCACCAATGGGTATTCTTTTAGAAGAGGGGTGACACAAGTTTTACATGAGTAGGTGTAACCCACCCAGGTTTGCTTGCCCAACACACAGCAAGACAAACGCTGAGATGCTGAGGTTTGCAGCAGAGAAAGAGTTTATTCACAAGACAGCCAAGCAAGGAGATGGGAGAACAAATCTCAGATCCACCTCCCTGACGGGGAGGGGCTTGAGATATTTACAAGATGGAGAAGCAGGGTGGTCTTAGGTATGGGGAAAGGTGATTGGAGGTTAGGGAAAAGGTGAGGTAATTGGTGTTCTGTGCAGGACTATCTGAGTTACGTGTTTCTCATGGGATGCACGTTCAAAAATGGAGGCATTTTGGGGCTTCCCTGGTGGCGCAGTGGTTAAGAATCCGCCTGCCAATGCAGGGGACACGGGTTCGAGTGCTGGTCCGGGAAGATCCCACATGCCATGGAGCAACTAAGTCCATGTGCCACAACTACTGAGCCTGTGTGCCACAACTACTGAAGCCCGCATGCCTAGAGCCTGTGCTCTGCAACAAGAGAAGCCGCCGCAATGAGAAGCCCACGCACCACAACGAAGAGTAGCCCCCGCTCGCCGCAACTAGAAAAAGCCCGTGCGCAGCAACGAAGACACAATGCAGCCCCCCCCCCAAAAAAAGGAGGCATTTAGCCATACTACCCAAAAGCAATCTACAGACTTAATGTGATTCTGATCAAATTACCCGTGACATTTTTCAAAGAACTAGAACAAATAATCCTAAAATTTTTGTGGAATAATAAAAGACCCAGAATGGGCAAAGCAGTTCTGAAGAAAAAGAACAAAGCAGAAGGCAGAACCCCCCCTGACTTCAGACAATACTACAAAGCTACAGGCATCAAAAGAGCATGGTATTGGCACAAAAACAGACATACGGATAAAAAGAGAAGAATATAGAGCCCAGAAACAAACCCACACACCTACAGTCAATTAATCTTCAACAACGGAGGCAAGAATACACAATGGGAAAAAGTCTCTTCAGCAAGTGGTGCTGGGAAAGTTGGACACCTGCACGTAAATCATACTAAGTGAAGTAAGTCTGAAAGAGGAAGACAAATACAACATATCACTTATACGTGGAAACTAAAATATGACACAAATGAACTTATTTACAAAACAGACTCACAGACATAGAGAACAGACTTGTGGTTGTCAAGGGGGAGGAGTGTGGGAGGGATGGGGTGGGAGTTTGGGATTAGCAGATGCAAAGTATTATACAAAGGATGGATAAACAACAAGGTCCTACTGTAGAGCACAGGGAACTATATTCAATACCCTCTGATAAACCATAATGGAAAAGAATATTTTAAAAAAAGAATGTTATATGAACCTATTTATTCTCTTCTTTTTTTCTCCCCCTCTCTGATTAACCAGCACGATCTATGCAGGCTGATTTCAGGTTTGTCTTAAAGCATAATATAGGAATAGTTTCTTATAAACAAAGATGATACAACAATAGTAATAACAGGGTTTCATTCCCTAACTGTTTAAAAATGCAGTCACGTCCCAAAGAGCTCTTCTTTTCCTATTATTCCTTTTTTGCATTGACAGTCTCTTGGCCATTTTTCTACTTATTAGCACTTCCATCAGAAGGGAGGAAAAGGACGTGAAACCAAGACGTGTCAGTTTGAGACACAGAGTCTTATATTAGGCCCATCACCACCTCGAAATGCCTAGACAATTCCTGCTCCCCTGGGAGTGTTCAAAGCCACCAGCCCTACAAAATCCATGTCCCTACAAAACAGCAAAGCATTTCAGCATACATGTCGTATCCTTCTTATTTTTCTGTATGATTGTTGCATTGCGCACTTCACCCAAATAGAGGCGATGAGAGAATTATAACAGGCGGGTTAGATGCAAGAGTATTAGAAACCACTATTTGCTAATATGAAAAATTGCCTTAAGAACATTAAGAAAACATATTGGTTTACTTCATAGACTAAATTTGAATATTAAGTAAACTTGTGGTCATTTTTCTTTCTTTTAGCTAATACTCACTGAAAATTCCAAAAGAAACAATTCATATAAGCCAGGGTGAATTGATTCTTGCTTTGGATAACTTGTGTTGCTTTGATAGCCATTTCATTCCCTACTGAGTTAAATTATTAAAGAATCCCACACATGCCAGAACTTATAGTCTACCGAGAATTATCACACCTTAAAACTGACATCTAATATATGGTCAACTAATATTGGACAAGAGAGCCAAGAATACTCAATGGGGAAAAGATAGTCTCTTCAATAAATGGTGCTGAAGAAACTGGATAACCACATGAAAATAATGCAACTGGACCCCTATCTTATACCACTCACAAAAAATTAACTTCACATAGGTTAAAACTTAAATGAAAGACCTGAAACCATATAACTCCTAGAACAAAACACAGGGGAAAAACTCCTTGACATTGGTCTTGGCAATGATTTTTCTGGATATGAAACCAAAAGCAACAAAATGAAAAATAAACAAGTGGGACTAAACCAAACTATCAACAGACCCATGAAAAGGTGACGGACATCACTACATGCAAACATCAGGGAATGGACATCACTAAATGGACATCAGGGAAATGCAAACCAAAACCACATGAGGTACCACCTCACGCCTGTTAGAACGGCCATGATCAAAAAGACAAGCAATAACAAATGCTGGCAGGGATGCGGAGAAAAGGGAACCCTTGTATATTGTTGGTCAGAATGTAAATTGCTACAACCATTATGGAAAACAGTATGGACTTTGCTCAAAAAACTAAAAATAGAATTACCATATAATGCAGCAATATCAGTTCTGGGTATATAGCCAAAGGAAAAGGGTATATATATATTTACATTAGCCAAGATATATATTATATATGTATATGTATACACATATATGTATATGTATATTGTATATGTATATGTAATATATATAATATATATGTTTACATATAATATATATCTTGGCTACTATAAGTAATATATATATATATAAGTTAAAAAGAAGGAATTCTTACCTTTTGTGACAACGTGGGCTGACCTTGAGGGCATTATGCTAAGTGAAATAAGTCAGACAGACAGAGAAAGACAAATCCCGTATGATCTCACTTGTATGTGGAATCTGAAAAAACAACAACAACAAACTTATAGAACCAGAGAGTAGAACGGTGGTTACCAGGGGCTGCGGGGGTGGAGAAAACGGGGAGATGTCAGTCAAAGGGTACAAACATTCAGTTACCAGACGAGTAAGTTCTGGGGTCTAATGTACAGCATGGTTACATATAAATCCAGTAAACATACAGTTAACAATACTGTATCATATACTTGAAAGTTGCTAAGAGAGCAGATTTTAAAAGTTCTCACCACACTTATTATCATTTCACAATATACATGTGTATCAAATCATCAGATTGCACACCTTAAATGTACTCAACGTTATAAGTCAATTATATCTCAATAAAGCTGGAAAAAAATAAAAATAAAATAAAATGATAATTTAAAACAGGCATCTAATGTTTTTGTCCTAAATTCTTTTCTGACCCAAATTTGAATGTGATGCCTTAGAGTAGCTAATAAATGTATAAAGCCCAACTTTAAGAATTCTTGCTGTGAAAAGAGTTGATGTAGGGATTTTTCTTTCAATCAGTTTATTTTACAAGTTTTTGTTAAATAGCAAAGTAAGATGGTGATAAAATTCCAAGGAGCACGTAATTTCCTAAGGGCACCGCCTCAAACCCCAGTGCTAGTCTTATTCCAAGACACCTGGTGCACGTTTATTGAAAACGATCTGGCATGGAGACATTTTCCATTAATGCTAATATGGGTAATCACACTTCTTCAGTAGAAAGTATTTTATACAGATATTGTGAAACAGTTGAAGGTCTCTATCATACTAGAAACCCAACCTATACATGGCCAAATTTACAATTGAGCTTGTCAGCAAAAAAAAAAAAAAAGAAAAAGAAAAAGAAAAAGAAAAAGAAAAAGAACAAAAGCTGGGTAGCAGCACCAGAACATTTGACTCAAATAGATGATTTGGATCAATGGAATGAACCATTTCTACTTCAGGTTCAACAAAAAAAGCTATATTTGAAACACTCTGGTGTTCTTATAATTGTGCATATGGTTGGAAATGCCTGTCTAGGTCAAATACTGAGTAATTCAAACCTAGTAAGAGAAAGAGGAAAGAAATCAGAAAGAAGTAACGTATTAGCACTTAGCACTTAGCACCTTTCATTAAATAGGGTTCTGCTTTAAACTTTAAAACTTAATGTTTTCCACTAAGTATCCCTGCTTCCTTCACACTTTTGGAAAACAATACTGGGCTTAAATCCCCAAAGTATATTTAAATTCCTCTGGTGTGGCTGCTGACAGAAATCCATGCTATTTCCTCATACTCATGTTGGGTATACTTTGTGATATGGTCTATGCCTAGTGGGCATGAAATTTTAAATAGTAATGTTTCTGAATGCTGCAGCCAGGAGTGTTGGAACCATAAAGAGTTACTTTGAGTAATAGAGTTATATTATTCCAGAAACCAGTTCATCCTGCTGAACAGTGCTGATGCTTGAAGGAAGCTTTCTAACCACACCTTGCATTTGCCAAGCAAAATCCAAAAGACAACAACAGCCCAAAGTACATAGATGCTGCAGGAATTAGAGAGGAATTAATAAAGGCTAAAATTTTTAAAAGATACATGAGGATAGGGACTTCCCTGGCGGCACAGTGGTTAAGAATCCGCCTGCCAATGCAGGGGACGCAGGTTTGAGCCCTGGTCCGGGAAGATCCCACATGCCGCGGAGCAACTAAGCCCGTGCGCCACAACTACTGAGCCTGCGCTCTAGAGCCCGCGAGCCACAACTACTGAGCCCTCGTGCAACAACTACTGAAGCCCGCACGCCTAGAGTCCGTGTTCCCCAACAAGAGAAGCCACCGCAATGAGAAGCCCGCGCACCACAACAAAGAGTAACCCCGCTCGCCACAACTAGAGAAAACCGGCACGCAGCAACGAAGACCCAACGCAGCGAAAAATAAATAAATAAATTTATTAAAAAAAAAAAAGATACACGAGGATAAAAGTTAACAAAACTTCCTAGTATGGGTTCTTTGGTAAAGAAAAAAATATGACAGATAAACTGTTTAACATGATCATCGTAAAAAAGGGCAGGGAGTCCAAATGTATAATGTAGGAAATGAGGAGACGAAATCTTAGCTATGAAGGAGATTAAGGAATCAAAATCAACTTGTTTGGTCCAGTCCATGCAAATGCATTTGAAAACTTGAGTAAAATGGATGCTTTGCTGTACATCCATTTTTCTCCCCCAGAAGAAAGAGAAACTGGAAACTGACTAATTATATAATCCCAGAGAGACCCAACTTCACTCCCTGCCTCACCCATTCTCCCCCTCAAAGACGGCATTTCCAGATGGCTTCACAATTTTCATCTTTGAAAATAAGATTTACTTGCTAATATTTACCCTGGTTTAGGACACAGAAAAGGCGAAATAGTTCCACATTTGATTATGAAGCTAGCAAAGCACTGACAAAATCCAAGAAATATCAGACAAACAACAACAAATTGATATGTTTTAAACAACTAGCAAATAGAATCCAGCTGATGTTTAAAGAAAAATTCACTGTGATGACTTGAGGTTTATTTCAAGAACAAATGTAAATTCTTGTGTTAATTTATTAAACGTACGACTATCATCACCATATATATGTAATTGCTATTAAGTGATGAAAGGCGTTGACTAAATGTCACTAATTTTTCATTTAAAGAAAACCCCCAGCAAAATAGAAATAGCCGTATTATATATAATGTTTATACTGATATATATACAATGTTAAGATATTTATCTTATTCATATACTTATTATGTATGGGATGGACGTTAGTTAATTGTACCTGCCACTTACTAACCTCAGTTTTCCTGTAATGTCCACATTTTGGTTTAGCATACAGAGTGAAACGTTCATCAAAGTGAACCCAACTTTGTCAAATTTACATTTTTATGTCTCCAGCTCTACATAAGGGGCATGGAGTAATGGTAAAGGCAATAATAAACGTACTGAACTAAAAAATCAAAGTAACTGTAAAGGCAATAATAAACACGGATATTTCTACAATTGTGTGGATGTAAAGTATATCATCTGTACTTACGCTGGAAATACAGGCACCATATTTATGATGGAAGTCTTTGACACCACATTATTTTAAATATGGAAAATGCATCCTGCTTTCCTTCAAAGCCTCCAGAAATGTGGGTGATGGAGAGTTGGTTTTCTTCTCTCCCTCTGGGATTTTTCACCATGCGTCCTCAAAAGGCAGCAAGGAAGAAATGGATTAATTAATACCATAGGGAAGTGCTCCCCCCTGCTCAGTAAACTGTGCAGTATTCTAGAAAAATGCATCTTAAGATAGTTCCCAATTAAGATAGAACTTTTGTGACCCAAAGAAATGAAACAGAAATTATAAAGCCAATGCAAGTTTGATTTATGGTACTCGGGGTTTAAGACCATTGACTGTGAGCCTCTATGAATTTACTGCTATGGGGTAAAACGACCAGAACTGAATTTGCAACAGAAAAAAAAGAAAAAAGAAAAAAATGTAGCTTACTTTTTGTAGGAGTGAAATACACGACAGAAACATGAACAGAGACATTAATGTGCAAGTGACAGATACACTTCATTACTGCCCATACTTACCTATTTTATAAAATATGATGTGTTCTCAGTTCAAAAAGTGCAGTCGTACATAAAACAATTCTAAAGACTAAATAACGCGCCTGGTTCAAATTGATCTATGTTTCCGTCCAAGAATTCCATTAGAGAAAGATTAAGGGATTTTTCCACATAAGGTAGAAAATAAGAAATTAAAGTCTAAATAATTTCAGGGGGAAAAAAATCAAACCTTCATATTAAGACATGATTCTGAACAAAATATGAATGAAACACATCTGTTTAGATCTCTGCAAATGGCATAAATAGCTCAGGAAGGCAAGATAAACTCAACCTTTTACTGAGAAAGGATGAGGCGTAGAACCGGAAAAACTCTTGTATAGTTTCCAAAAACTCAATTCAGTGACTCCGTTTTCATAGTTTTGCTGAAATAATTAAAAACAAAATAGGAAGAGAGATGTCTCTCGGCAACTGCCTTTCTTCATAGCTATGCATTTAACATGAAGATTTCCGATTTAAAAGTAAAAACAGGCAAAGCCTTGTCAGTTCACATACTTGTTGATTTTTGCCTACATTTTAGAAGAAATACAGGGGAAAAACCACAGATACATTATTAACGGGGTGAATTGCTTGGGACATACATATTTCACACACTGAAGGTGTGTCAAATTGACCTCATTTGGAGAGGAATAAAGAACAAAAATAAAATATGTTCTTTCTCCTTTGCATTTTATTTTTTTTGGTCTAACACATTTTGCTTTCACAGAAATGGATATGATAGGATTAACAAAAAGCAGTAGAGACAGCTGATGATGCTGAGATGGTTTTTTTTTAAAGAAAAAATTGTAAAATGCATGATGGAAAATAGAACGGAGCTCATTTTGAACCGCTGTGCCCTTACCCAGATACCTTATTATTCAGGAGACGTTCCCTCTTATATCCCGGCTACCCCTTGATATATTTGGACACGCTGAATATACTTACATTATCTGACTTATTTAACAGGATCGTGGGGTCATAGGACATTTTGAATGTTATTTTCTGAGATCTACTGGACCCCCGTGAAAATACGTTACTGAAATAATAGTTCCATAAAATTCTTCTGATTTTGACTAAAAATAGAACTACCATATGACCAGCAATCCCACTACTGGGCATATACCCTGAGAAAACCATAATTCAAAAAGACACAGGTACCCCAATGTTCATTGCAGCACTATTTACAATAGCCAGGACATGGAAGCAACGTAAGTGTCCATCATCGGATGAATGGATAAAGAAGATGTGGCACATATATACAATGGAATATTACTCAGCCATAAAAAGAAACAAAATGGAGGTATTTGTAGTGAGATGGATGGAGTGAGAGTCTATCATACAGAGTGAAGTAAGTCAGAAAGAGAAAAACAAATACAGTATGCTAACACATATATATGGAATCTAAGGAAAAAAAAAAAAAAGGTCATGAAGAACCTAGTGGCAAGACGGGAATAAAGACACAGACCTACTAGAGAATGGACTTGAGGATATGGGGAGGGGGAGGGGTAAGATGTGACAGGGTGAGAGAGTGGCATGGACATATATACACTACCAAACGTAAAATAGATAGCTAGTGGGAAGCAGCCACATAGCACAGGGAGATAAGCTCGGTGCTCTGTGACCACCTAGAGGGGTGGGATAGGGAGGGTGGGAGGGAGGGAGACGCAAGAGGGAAGAGATATGGGAACATATGTATATGTATAACTGATTCACTTTGTTATAAAGCAGAAACTAACACACCATTGTAAAGCAATTATACTCCAATAAAGATGTTAAAAAAAAAAAAAGACACATGCACCCCAATGTTCATCACAGCACTATTTACAATAGCCAGGACATGGAAGCAAGCTAAATGTCCATCAGCAGAGGAATGGATAAAGATGTGGTACATATATACAATGGAATATTATTCAGCCATAAAAAAGAATAAAATAATGCCATTTGCAGCAACATGGATGGACCTAGATTACCATACTAAGTGAAGTCAAAGACAAATACCATATGATATCATTTACATGTGGAATCTAAAATATGACACAAATGAAGTTATTTACAAAACAGAAACAGACTCACAGACTTAGAAAACAAACTTATGGTTACCAAAGGGGAAAGTGATGGGGGATAAATTAGGAGTTTGGGATTAACATAGACACACTACTATATATAAAATAGATAAACAACAAGGACCTACTGTATAGCATAGGGAACTATATTCAATATATTGTAACAATCTATAATGGAAAAGGATCTGAATTTATATACGTGTGTGTGTGTGTGTGTGCATGTATGTGTATCTGAATCACTTTGCTGTACACCTGAAACTAAAACATTCTAAATCAACTATACCTCAATAGGAAAGAAAGAAAAGAAAAGAAAGAAAGAAAGGAAGGAAGGAAGGGAGGGAGGGAGGGAGAGAAAAAGGAAGAAAGAAAGAAAGAAAGAAAGAAAGGAAGGAAGGAAGGAAGGGAAAAAGAAAGAAAGAAAGAGAGAGAGGGAGGGAGGGAAGGAGGGAGGGAGGGAGGGAGGAAGGAAGAAAGGAAGAAAGGAAGAAAGGAAGAAAGGAAGAAAGTTGTTCCTTAAAGTGTCCAAGTAGGCACAGAATATACTGTATTGATAACCAATTGAAGATGGTACTCAACATGTTTTTCTGAGTCATTCTGATAATTTTTTTTCCAAATTTGTTGCCTTTTGCTGCCTATAAATTTGTCCTGCCTGAAGCCCTAGAAGCTTATTACTATAAATATGTTAATTTATATTAATCATTTATATATAATTCATTTATTCATATAAATAAAATTCCAATATAGAGAATTTTATTTACCTGCCTTGTTTTCACAAATGTTGTATTTTTGTTGGTGTTGTTGTTTGATCATTTTGGTGTTTCGTTATGTTAGCTTCTTACACATCCACTTTTTACACAAATAAAAGGAAATAATTTGAGTTTCAACCTGTGTGATCCACAAGATGAAGGACATTTATTACTATCAAGAGAAAGGGCATTTCCATCACCTCAGATTCTACAAGACAAAAGATAGGATAGTTATGGTTTCCATATCATTCAATCCAAAATATTTACAACTTCCCCTGTGATTCCTTATTTGACCCATGGATAATTCTGGATGGTCAATGACAACAACAACAACAAAAGATGTTACATCTCATTCATATTTTCATTCACTACATCCTGAAACAATATTTTGGCCATATCACATTATATAACATATATTCTTAAAACTGATTTCACCCATTTCAGTTTACTTTTTGAATGATGGCTGCAGGTAGAATATTTAAAATTACACATGTAGCTCAGAGTTTTGGCTCACTTTACATTTCTCTTGAAATAGTCCTGGAAGAGGACATTTCATTTTAGCTCCATTATTGGCTTTTTGTGCCTCTTTGTTTATTGTTTTAGTTGTTATTTAATGGTTTACAATATTTTAACTTATTACCGGCAAATTTCAAATAATTTGTACCACTTTATATATAATGTAAGAACCTCAAATTTTAAACATCCATATTCCCCTCTTTTTATTTGTACTATTTTTGTCTCACATTTTCCTTGTGCATGTATCATATAACAGAATATTTTATACTGTTTTGCTTTACATGATAAATTATGATTTAATGAATTAAAAGAGATAAAATTATTCTATATTTACCTGTATAATTACCATTTCTAACTGTCTTCATTCCTTGTGTAGATATGTTTCTATCTGGTTTTACTTCTCTTCAAGATAAACTACAAGAAATCCTAATGAAGCTGCATTGTCTGCTGAGCTCTGAATTTTCTCAGCTTTTATTCATCTAAAAATATTTTCATTTTTCCTTTAGTTTTGAAGTATAATTTACAGATCTATTCCTATTTTGTACTTCTTCTTTCATCAGTTTTGGTAGTCTGTGTTTTCTAGGAATTTGCCCGTTTCATCTGTGTTACATAACATTTGGCATATAATTGTTCATAGCATTCTCTTATAATCCATCTCATTTAGATAAGTTTTCATGTCTGATTTTAGTAATTTGACTCCTGTTTTTTCTTGGTCTCTTTAGGTAAATATCTGTCAATTTTGTGGAACTTCTCAAAGAAACAACTCTTGGGTTCATTAATTCTCTGTATTGGTTTTTGATCCTCTCTGTCGTTTTTCTTTATGATTTCCTTCTGAAGGCTATTTTCACTAGATATTTAATTCTAGATAGATAGGCGTTTTTTTCCTTTGAAGACATGGTTTCATTCCTAAGATCGTTAGTAAGAAAGGTTTGAGATTTCATACACCATGTTGGAGAATTGCAAAGCTCTGAAAGAATATTGCTAATGAAGACATAGTACTTAAACTCAACAATTACATATGCCGAAAGAAATAATTTTCTGAAGTTTATCCTAAGGTGCAATTCTGTGGCAACCACATCCCAGGGTATCCCACCACGAGACACGGATAGCAAGGGACACCAAGAAGAGGCTCAGTAGATCTTAAGACAATTAGGAGAAAGTCATGATTGATAGGGCAAAGAACCATCTGCTTCCTTAGCTGCAAGAGAATTACAGAATTTTAGCGATTCCTAAATAGTTAGTTGTAAATAGGATTTTTTTAATCAGAAACTTAATTTCGAGTCTCTCCCTTAGATATTATCTTCTAAAGCTCTATTTCAAATTGGCTGGTCAATAAAATCTATGGTGTTCTTGAAACATCTTTATTGTTACCATTTACAAAGGTTGAAATTCATCCGTGTTAAGTGTATGTGTCAATGACTTTTAGTACACATAGGAACTGTGATAATTTAACTATTTAAAACGAATCCTTTTTATAGCCATTATAAAGTTCTTTCCAAAAAAACTTCCCCAGATTTTTTCATCAGTAGGTCTCTATATAGGGCAGGCTTCCTCAAATGTTGCACAAATGTTGATATGCAACATGGAAAAGACAATTAAGTAGTCTTAGTATAAGGATCAGAATAATAATTGGATATATTTTCTTCCAGGAGCAAACGAAAACGTAAAATGAACACAGTATAAAATAACCCGTGCTAGCAGACATTTACGGAATGCTTCTTTCAGGGGAGCGTGGTCTCACAAGCTCCGAGGAGTTATTCTGTAATCAGCCCTCTCCGAAGGAGAGGACAGAGAAAGAGGAGAAGTAGAGAGAGATATCAGGAGAGGAAAAAGGACAAAGGCGAGAAGGAGAGCGTTGCCTGAATGAGGGTCCTGAGGCCCTGAGGGTGACGAAGGCAGACTTACCAAATGGTGATGCTGAAACAAGAGGTTCTGGTGGTCGCTTGTCACCCACGGACCGGGGGAAGCTGCATTGGGTGGTCCCGAAGGGGCCTGGATCCTCTCCTGGGCAAAAGACCCCAGGGGCATCCCATCTGGAGTGCCACAAAGTATGATACTGACCTGGGTCCTCAGTCTCTTAAATCAATAAACATTGATGAGGTCACATAAGCATTTCAGGCGAGGCTTTACTGGGACTCGTGCTACAGCAGGAGGGAGTGAAAACAAGTAACAGGAACCCTTGCTCGCTCCCCGAGGTCGGCGGGCTGGTTCCTTAAACGGGGTGAGGGTAGGGGACGGATTGGTGGGTCGGGCCAGAGCGGTGGCTCAGGTGGGCTGCCCACCCCCTGGGTGGTGCTGTGTGCAGGGATCACGCACAGGACCCTGCTTTTGCTCCTGGCCCCTGAGAAGAGGCAGTTGGTTTGCAGCCTTCCTGTATCTTATTATTCCTAATTCGCCCCAGCTGTGCATGCAAGCAGTTATTTTTAGTCCCTCTTAGTTTCTTTGTATCTATTGCTTGCGGAGATGTTTGTCCAGGTGCGAGCGCTGCAGCAAAGGCTCCCAAGTCCCAGCCCATCTGACTCTGTGCTCATTTCCCCCATTTAATCCTCAAAGCGATACTATGATGTCGGGATCCTACCTGCCCTCTCTACACCCCAGAAATAAAAGCTCTGGAAACTCAGCTTCAGTGATTAATAAGCTCCTACCTAAAAAGCATAACACAATGAGTTCCTTGCTAATTCCAGGTTCATATAATTACACATTTGTGTAATGAGGACAAAAAAAGAGCTATTTTCAAGTTGCTATGCTTTCATATCCAGAATGCTGAATTATTAGCATTTTAAGATCCATAATGAACATAATGTGTGCATCGGTATTTTAGAACGTAATGTTACGTTCTCTGAAATGCAACAAACCTTTATGAATTAAACACTGTGTCTTGTATGTGATTTCTGCTTTCAAAATGTGTAATGCGTAGGGTTTGAACTTTTGCAAAAAACGTAATGATCGCTATCTATTGAATTAAAGTACGCCATCTTATGGCAAGCATGCGAGACGCCTCAGAAATATCCAAATAGAATAAGGCGAAGGAATGAAAAAAGCAATACAGAGTATATATTGCTCTTCTCCTTTGATTGACGTTAGGAAAAGTTGGTAACAGTGAAAACTGTGTTTCACAGATACATGAAGGTCTCATTCACTCCCCAAAGTGTATGAAGGTATCATTCTGCTGTATGCACTTCACAGAGGCCATGATTGCAAAAATCTTTGGGGATACAGGTGGGAAAGGCACCCCATAGTGTAGCCAAAGGATTTAGCCAAATACCCTCAAAGTATTGTAATCCCCCTTCATTGCAAAGTGGAGCTGTTGATGGTACCTCTCAGATTGGGTGTCAATTATTCTACTAAAGAAAACTGTAGTAATGACTTTGGATTCCTGGGTAACTAAGAGTAGAAAGAAAAGGGGAGAGAGTGGACAGATCCTAATCACATTTTCATGAGCCTAAGGTCAATACTCATTGTTTGGTCGAACAAAAAGCTACCCATTCTAAACGCGGTGCTGGCATCATTTACTAGGAAAACTTGGGTATCCCGGGCAAGAAGCCGTGCCCTATTATGCAACGGCCAAATACAAAGGAATAGGTACAGCGCTCAGTTATCCCTGAATGCCCACCTCTCAGCCACCCCTTGCTCTACAAGTATGGAGCACACTGCTTTGGAGCTGCAACTCTAGAAAAATCTGCTGTGGTTTGGGGACAAATTGGGAAACGAAGTTGCATAGTTGGTTAAAGGTACTGAACCTCAGATGTCTCGCTGGTTTAAGCAGGAAGAATTGGTTTTGATTTCTAAACTATGATATGTGTCATATGTGCAACTTTCAATTTTTTGTTGATTTCTGCTCAGAAATTACGTAAACTCTGGAGGTTATTTCCTAGAGTTCAGATTCACTGCTTTGCTTGGGTCAAAACGGCGATCCTATATTCTGTAAATACACAAGAGTCTCTTAGTTATAATATTCACGGGTATCTTTGTTTCCTCTTGTCCCAAAGAAGACAGATATCTAGAACAGTTCCAACATTCATTGTTTGCGCATGCCCCTTAAAAGAGTTCATTATCAACACACTATATCAGAGTTCATTTTCATGGTTAATCTTAATACTTATCAACACATTATATGGATTTGTTAGTACTGAAGCCCTGATTGTACGATAAAATTAAAACTCAATGACAGGACTTTAAGATGATCTTTTCTAAAGCTGCACGATTAAAACATCTCATTTTAATAAATGCAGGATTTTCATAACCACATTCGTAATAGGTACACACGTGGATATCAAACATTCAAACTTAACTGAAAGATATTTTGAGTACAGGAAGGAACATTTTGGCTGATATTTTTTAAGATCTTTTTTCTTTCTGCAAAGGATTTAAAAACACCTAGTTCTCACCACACTTCTACGTTTAACACGCTAAAAAGCACACGGCGACCTTCAAAGAAGCTATTTGTAGTCGCATCCGAAGTATAGCAGAGAGTACAAAATTAAAATGTGAGATGTGAAAATATTGAGTAATTTGTCTCCCATGGTCCATCACTCTGAGGCATCAGGTTTCCTCATCACAGGTCTAAATTAGTATCTTTATGTAACCAAGTCTGCCTAGGAGGAAGGAGTAATTTAGTAACATACAAGAAATTCATCACTTCTCTGGGATAGCTTAGATCCAGTTATTAAATTACCTCTCCTTCAGGGCATCCATTAGCATCAGGGAAGTGTGGAAAAGGTAATGCAGAGAAAAACAGTGAAAAATCTCTACCTGATAGATCCGGAATCAAGGTGTTTATCTAGGAAGGTCAGATACAGGTTCTTGGACAAAGCAGACGGAAATAAACCTTGGCTCTAATTGCTTCAGCCTCATGAGCTACATCCATCCAGGACAAAAGACGCAAGACAGATTGCCCTAATGTCAAAGCTAACATAAATTCAGCTGAGTTCAGTAAGCCCTCATGGGGCATCCAGTCACAGTAAGGCAGTATATCTCACACTCTATCGTACGTATGAATCCCGGGGTATCTCCAAACCGAACAGATGATGATTCACAGATCTCGGATGGTGGGGCATAAGAACTCCATCAATTCATATTCAGTGCCACATTCTACCCAGGACACAAAATACCCCATTTATCTTTTGGGAAAAAGAGAGAAAAAAAAAAAAAAACAACATGCATGTGGGACTTCCCTGGTGGTCCAGCAGTTAAGACTTTGCGTTCCCAATATAGGGGGCCTGGGTTGAACCCCTGGTCGGGGAACTAGATCCCACATGCCGCAACTAAGAGTCCACATGCCGCAACTAAAAGATCCCGCACGCGGCAACGAAGATCCCGCGTGCCGCAACTAAGAGCCGGTACAGCCAAATAAATAAATAAATATTTTTTAAAAGCATGCATGTGTATTTACTGGGTCATCCTAGATGAGCTGTTTCCATTTCCCAAATTAAGTGCCTCTGTTTGATACTTTCTCTTAGATTTTTGTGTGTGTGTTTTTTGCATTTGTGTCTGCATGGTGACATACGAAGTGGTGTGTGACTTTGGGGTTGTTTACCTTTATAGTTAATACAAATCTGAGCAGCTATTTTCCATTCACTTTGTCCTATGCAATGACAGAGTTTGGGTTTGTTATATGCATGGCTGGATGTGACCACTCCTCAACATGGGATGTTTTCCAGATTGGCGTTTCTCATTAAGATGGTCCTACAAACCTAAACTGGATCTTAATCCAAACAAACCAAGTATAAAAAAGTCATTTTGGGAGAAGATCAGGGAAATTTGGATATGAACAAGTGTTAGATGACTTTCAGAAACTATTGTGAAAGTTGTTAAGTGCTGGATTAGTTTCCTAGAGAAGGCTGTATTAATTCGCACACTCTGGGTGGCTTAAAAGGACAGAAATACATCCTCTCACAGTCTGGAGGCCAGAAGTCTGAAGTTAAGGTGTCAGCAGGATTGGTTCCCTCTAGGGATGCTGAAGGAGGATGGGTCCCATGCCTCTCTCCTAGCTTCTAGTGGTTGCTGGCAATTCTTGGTCTCCTTGTCTTGTGGCTTCATCACTCCAATCTCTGCCTCTGTCTTCTCACTTTCTATTCTGTGTGTCTTTTTTTCTCCTCTTTTCCTGTCTCTTAAAAGGACACTTGTCACTGGGTTTAGGACGCACTTGTCAATCCAGGAACATCTCATCTCGAGATCCTTAACTTTATCACTTCTGCAAAGACCCTTTTCCCAAGTAAGGTCACATTCATGCCATGAGTTCCAGGTGGACACTATGGAAACAAGTCCAGATGTGATAGTAGCATCGTGTTTATTTATAACCTTCATTTCTGTCAAAGCTGAGTGTTAAAGGGATGACAGGTAAGAGTGTGCTCTCTGGAACTGGGTATAACAGACTTTCTTTTTTTTTTGGCCGTGCCGCAACACATGTGGGATCCCAGTTCCCTGACCAGGGATCGAACCCATGCCCCCTGCAGTGGAAGCACAGAGTCTCAACCACTGCACTGCCAGGAAAGTCCCCAAAATAGACTTTTAACAAGGACAAACCTATAAAGCAGAAGCAGGGGAATGAATAACAAAGGTTGGCAAATATTTACATTGGGACGTCCATGCTAAGTATTAATATGGGACATCCATGATAAGTCTGCAGGAATTCACTCTTTTCTTGGGCACGTGTTTGACAGTTTCCATAATAAAAAAAAGTTAGTATAAAAGTATTAAAGAGTAAGTCAGTTTTCCTGGGTCTCTCCTATGTATACATGTTATTACACTTTGTTAGATTTTCTCCTGTTCAAAAAGATCTTTAAAGAAAAGAATGGCGTTAACTGTTTTCAGGACCAGCATGTCAAGATAAACCAAGGTAGGTGGAATGATTTGCTTCTATTCCTATGTGACAATATAATATTAAACACACACACACACACACACACACACACACAGACTCCAGTGGCATAATGAGGAGAGACCACTTAAGGGGAATGGGATGTCCCTTGGGGATGACAAAAATGCTTTGGAAGTAGCTAGTGGTAATAGTTGCAAGACATTATGAATGTACCAAATGCCACTGAATTGTATACGCTAAAATAGTTAATAGTTTGCTTTTATGTTATCTGAATTTTACTGCACTAAAAAAGAAAATGTCCACCTCTATTTCAACAGTTAAAACACAGTAGCCTATACCATTTCCCCAACTAGCCCACCCCAAACCTGTCTACATTTATTCCATTTCTATCGCTTTTAGGGGTAGAATGCAAGAGCATCTTAAAATTTTTAGATTTACACACACTCAATGAGCTGCATTAAAAGAAGAGTGTAATCAATATTTCATTTAAACGGCAACCAATGCAGTTCTTTTCCATCTCCGCTTAGTGACCTGCCACTGGCATTGCCAAGCTATGAGCGCACCTGCAAATTTTTATGAGGCAAACAATGTATTGGAAGTGATTAGAGAAAACGTTCTTAAAAATCAGGGGTTCTCTCTACTTCAGGGCGTAAGGATGTCGTAACAATAAGCACATTTCTGCCTACCTCAGTGACTAGTGGGTACAAACAGAAGTGTAAGAAAACAATAATAAGCTAAACCCCATTTGGTTTTGCCTCCACCAGTTAAAGTTGGGCTGTTGGCAGATGGACAGAAAAATGAAGAATGGTGATGGAGAAAAGCAGGTATCATCGCCAATTCGGTCTTCTTACCATGATCAGAGAAGCAGACTGTAGCCTGTGTTACTTGTTTCTCCCTTTATACTCTCTTTTATCTTTTTTATTCCAAACAACCAACTTTTTATTGGAGTATAGTTGATTTACAATGTTGTGTTAGTTTCAGGTGGACGGCAAAGTGATTTAGTTATGTGTATATATTTGCAGCAACATGGATGGACCAAGAGATGATCATACTATGCGAAGTAAGACAAAGACAAACATCATATGATATCACTTATATGTGGAATCTAAAAAAATGATACACATGAACTTATTTACACATCCTTTTATCTTTTATGTCAAGGACAGGGTGATGGCTGACATTTAAGGTTATGGGTAGACTGTGAACAGATTGGTATCCATCCCCAACGATTTGGAGGTTGATGGAATATTGAGGTCAGGATATTGTCCCAGATAAAGGATGGGCATGCATGTTGAGGGGCATGGAGGGTGAAGGATGCTGGGAATCTTCTATTCACACAGGAAGATATGCTTGTCACCCTCACCCTGCTGCCTGTCCAGAGAGGTTGAGTTGTATGGATTCCATCAATAGGGTCCCTGACTGTATGGTCTTGCTTGGGTTTGGCCAATGGGGAGCTCTGCCAAGGAGATCAGAGAGTGGGGTGAAGGGAACATGACTTGAGGGTATTTATTCTCTTGGCTCTCTCCCTATGATGCTTCTTAGGATGGCAGGGTCTCTCAAGCAAAGGCCATTCTTATCATGATCCTTTCTCCATGGGACCATCTCCTTTAGGTTCTGGTAACCTCCTTCCCCTTCCCCCAGCGGGCTTCTGAGCAGTAAAGATCTCCAGTATTATGATTACTTGCTGCTTCTTTGCAGTTCCCCTGTAACACAGCCACTCTTTTGTATGGAGTCCTGGTGCATTGTAACTGGCATAATGGACCCCCAAAGATGTCACTTTCTAACCCCAGAACCTGTGAATATGTTATGTTCCATTGCAAATATAAACTTTGATGATGTGACTAAAATTCTGGATCTTAAAGTAGGGGGATTTTAATCACAAAGGCCCTTATAAGAGAGAGGCAGGAAGATAAGAGTCAAAGAGAAGATGTAAAGATGGAAAAAGAGGTGAGGGAATTCCTGGCTTTGAAGACGGATGAAAGGCCACATACCAGGTATGCAGGCCCCTCCAGAAGCTGAAAGAGAAAAGGAAATGGATTCTCTGCCAGAGCCTCCAGATGGAATGCAGCCCTGCCTAAAACTTGATTTTAGCTCAGAAAATTCCATTTCTGATTTCTGACCTCCAGAATGACCACTTCCGACTGTAAGATAATAAATTTGTGTTATTTCAAGCCATCAAGATTGTGCTCATTTATTATAGCAGCCATAGGAAATGAATACACTGTGTAAATATCTGTTTTTTTAATTAATTAATTAATTAATTAATCTATTTATTTTTGGCTGCATTGGGTCTTTGTTGCTGCACGTGGGCTTTTTCTAGTTGTGGCGAGCGGGGGCTACTTTTTGTTGCGGTGCGCGGCCTTCTCATTGTGGTGACTTCTCTTGGTGCAGAGCAGGGGCTCTAGGCGCGTGGGTGTCAGCAGTTGTGGCATGTGGGCTCAGTAGTTGTGGCTCGCGGGCTCTAGAGCGCAGTCTCAGTAGTTGTGGCGCATGGGCTTTGTTGCTCCGCGTCACGTGGGATCTTTCCAGACCAGGGATTAAACCCGTGTCCCTACATTGGCAGGCGGATTCTTAACCATTGTGCCACCAGGGAAGTCCCTGTAAATATCTCTTTTAAATTATCCTAATTTGAGTGTCATCTGTTCTGAGTTGGGACCCTGAACTGACTAGTAACTCATTGATAAAACCAGATAACATGGAAAGACAGGAATTTATTTTTTCCACTACTAGAAGCCTACCATATGCAGTGTCCATAAATCATAAGAATCACCTCATTCACTGTTTGCTCTTTGCCCCCAAATTCATCATCCTGTGAGATGATGGGTGCCTTTGTGACAGTGTCATGGCATGGTCATTGTCACATGCTGAGCTGTTACCAAGGAGATGCTGAGATGGAGGTTGAGTAAGGTATGTGGGGGTCAAGGCGGAGGAAGCAGGACTCAGAAGGACAAGGGAGCTTGGGAAATGGTTTAACAAAGTGCCAGCCAATCCAGCTGAACCCTGGGGTCTCTGAGACCTTGTGGAGAGGAGTTGGGGAGGGGGGCTGGGGTGGTCGGACTCTTATGCCCCTGACATGGAAGGAGCATACCTTTCTGAGGTTACTCTCTGCAGAGGAGTCAACCATGAAGTTCCCGAAGCTGCAGAGTGTTGATAGCTCAGAAACAACAGTACTTCCCTAAAAAGGGCATCTAAACGTTACCCATACCCGCTTAAAAAAGGAAGGACTCCCCCATACTAAAACTGCAATCCTAGCATAATAATGGTGATAATCAAAATGACTAATGCTCACATAGCTCTTACTATGTGTTAAAGAGGTGGGTAGGATCATTATCCTTAATTTTTACAGATGAGGAAACTGAGGCCCATAGACATTGAATCATGTGTCCAAGATCACAGAGCGAGTGACAAACTCAGGAAGGCTGACTCTAGACTCAATGGGCTTGACCACTATGCTATCTTGTCTCCGGGACGGAGTTCCCTTTGCTCTGTTGACACACCCAAGGGGAGATGTCTTCATTTCATCCCATTGGTTTTATCTCTTCCAAATATGGTTCCAAACAAGAGTAGTCAAGGTCATTATCTCTGGAGTTTGTCCTTGTCCCTCTTTTCTCTTTCCTTCCTTCTAAATTCTCTCCTGGGATCATGACACTCATTTTTACGACTCGAAAGGGACCAATATCCTGATGAGGCCCCCAAAATGTGTCTCTAAGCACATCAACTCTCCAAGGTACCAAACGTATACAGCTCCTGTTCCTTCAGGGGCTGCCGACACCTGGAAATGTCGATGTCTGAAAATGAAATTTCTACAACCTCCTCGAAGTTGGTCCTCATGAACTGCCTTATCCCTGGTGAATGGCCCTGCTGTCCACAAAGCTGCTCAGTATCACTATGGATCATCATTGATTTTTCCTTCTCCGTCTTCCTACATTCAGATAACCATCGTTTCTCGTGGAACCAACCTTTTGTTCCCCTATATTTTGAATCTCATGGCTCATTTCCATCCCTGCTGCTTTGATGCAGGTTTTCATTACTCCACCCTGCATCCCTGGATGGTCTTCTTAAATGTATCCTTCTGTCCAGTTTTTATCCCATCAGTTCTTCTCCACAGCAGCCACACAAACTCAAAAGGCAACTCGGATCATGGTACCCACATGATGGCAAGTATCTCAGGGTCCCACCCCCCAAAAATCTTCAGCAAGGTGCTCTTTCAAGATTTGTCCCTTCCCTTCCTCTTAATCTCGTTTTCCTGCCATTTCGGCCAAGTCTCTGTTGCACCACCTCTCAAACTGCGATCGTACTAAATTATTTGCATATCTTACAGTGGGACATGTTGTATCTTGCCTTATACCCATGCTATTATTGTACATACAAAACACATGGGGGTCTTGAAAAAAATGCAGATTCTGACTCAAGAGGTCTGGCACAGAGTTGGGGCATCTGATTTCTAATGATCTCCTGAGGGATGCTGATGCTTGGTGTCGTGAGTTGAACGGTGTCCCCCCAAAAGATGTGTTGAAGTCCTAACCTTAGTGAACATGACCTTATTTGGAAATAGCGTCTTTGCACACGTAATCAAGTTAAGAGGAGGTTATACTGGGTCACGATGGGCCCTATATCCAATGACTAGTGTCCTTCTAAGGAGGGGAGATGTGGACACAGAAACACAGAGGGAAGAAGGCCAGGTGAAGATGGAGGTGGAGATCAGGGTGATGTGTCTATAAGCCAAGGAACGCCAAAGATGCTGGAAATCACTAGACAATGGAAGAGGCAAGTAAGGAGTCCTCCTTAGAGACTTTGGAGGAGCTAGGCACTGCCAACATTTGGATTTCAGACTTCTGGACTCCAGAATGGCAAGAGAATACATTTCTGTTATTTTAAGATCCCCAGTTTGTGGTAATTTGTTACAGCAGCCTAGGGGACTTATGCATTGCTGGTCCTCTGGCCATACTGTGAGTATCAGAACCTATACCTTTCTACCAAGAAGCTGGACTAAGGTTTTCCTTTAAACCCTCCACATCTGTGCCCTGGTTCCCAGGACACACCGAGTGTTGGTTCCAGGAAAGACACACACTCTAGGAAATGTTTCCAGACACGCTCCTGATGGCTTTCAGGAAAGCTTAGCAACTGTCCAATTACTTCTGAGTATTTCCTATATGCAAGACTCTTGAAGTCAATGTCCTAGACATTCCCATCGTTTCGTGCACTGTCCTTAGCACAGGGCTTGACACACCATAGGCTCCCCGAGCCTTTCTGAATAAATTTATGTGTCTAGCAGCTCAATAAGAGGCACAGTTGATTTCTACAACTAAGGAACAGTAAACTCTTTTCTCTCTTATGCACTGAAATGGTTAAAGAATCGGGGAAAAAAAGTACTACTAAATTTATGAAATCATTAGAAGTCAGAGTGTTTTGAATAGCCCTCCAATTATGGGATTTTAAATCTCATTCTAACCCTCTTCTTCCTGCAACAGTGTTAAAATCGTCCTTCGAGGTTGAGCGATAAGGCTTTGTTATTTCTAAAATTCATCAAGCAGTTAGGAATGTATTTATAAATATAGATTGCATCACAGGACATTTACTGCATGCAATAAGTAAGATGTCATCCATTTTCCATGCCTGGAGAGCTGAATGATCATTTGTGAAAGCAATCGCCCTTTGAATATTGCTTCTAATAATCCCATCCATCAATCATATATTTTTTTCTTACTTCATCCATACACCATGTTAAATGCAAATACAGATCACCTTCCCAATATCTATGATAAATAAATCCCAACACGAATGAAAATTTACAGCCCCAGCTTATATAGAGCAATATTCCTGATAGTTAAAGCATTCCAACACAGTTAAATAAAGTTACGTGAGAAGTCTAACTGGCTGTTTTAGTTCAGCCTTGCAGTCTTTATGGCTCTTATTTGCTGTGTGAAGTGAGAGCCACCAGGTGCCCGCCTTGGCTGTTTATGTATTTGGAGCTCAGAACTGGGAATGGCAGACAAAATTCTAATTCAGAAAGATACATGCACCCCTATGTTCATAGCAGCAGTATTTACAATAGCGAGGACATGGAAACAACATAAGTGTCCATCGACAGATGAATGGATAAAGAAGATGTGGTACATATATACAATGGAATATTACTCAGCCATAAAAAAGAATGAAATATTGCCATTTGCAGCAGCAGGGAAGGACCTAGAGATGATCATACTAAGTGAAGTAGGCCACACAGAGAAAGACAAATATCATATGATACCACTTATATGTGAAATCTAAAATGACACAAATGAACTTATCTACAAAACAGAAACAGACTCACAGACAGAGAGAACAGGCTTGTGGTTGCCAAGGGGGAGGGGAGGGGAGTGGAGGAGGGATGGATTGGGAGTTTGGGATTAGCAGATGCAAACTACTATATATGGAATGGATAAACAACAAGGTCCTGCTATACAGCCCAGGGAACTATACTCAATATCCTGTGATAAACCATAATGGGAAAGAATATGAAAAAGAATAGATATATGTATGTATAACTGAATCACTTTGCTGTACAGCAGAAATAACGCAACATTGTAAATCAATTATACTTCAATAAAATAAATTAAACAAAAAAAGAACTGAGAATGGACCTGTGGGGGGAAAATAACCACCCTCAAAAATGTGCACATCCTAATCCGTGGAACCTGTGAATGGGTTACCTTACCGGGCAGAAGGGATTTTGCAGATGTGATTAAGGACCTTGAGATGCTGAGATGATGCTGGATTATCCAGGTGGGTCCAATGTCATCACAAGGGTCTTTCTAAGAGGGAAGCAGAAGGGTCAGAGTCACAGAAGGACCTGCAAAGACAGAAGCCGAGGGCAGAGTGATGTGCTCTGAAGTTGAAAGCGGGGTCGGGAGCCAAGGAGTACAGGCACCTTTACAATTACAGGCACCTCTAGAAGCCGCACAAGGTAAGAATATGGATTCTCCCCTAAAGCCTCCAGGAGGGATGCAGTTCTGTGGACACCTATATTTTAGCTTAGGGAGACCCCATTTTGCTTTGCTTTGTATTTTTGAAAGATTTTTATTTCTTTGGATGTGGACTATTTTTAAAGTCTTTATTGGACTTGTTACGCTATTGCTTCTGTTTTATGTTTTGGTTTTTTTGGCTGCGAGGCATATGGGATCTTAGCTCCCTGGCCAGGGATCGAACCCACACCCCCTGCATTGGGAGGCGAAGTCTTAACCACTGGACCACCAGGGAAGTCCCCAGGGAGATCCTATTTTGGACTTCTGACTTCCATGACAACATGATAAATTAGTGTTGATTCAAGGTGCTACATTTGTAGCGATTTCTTACAGCAGCCCTAGGAAACTCAAGCAGATCAAACCCCAGATTGCCTTCATTTTGGTGGTTTTAATCTCCAGTGCAGCTGTCAAGGATGACTCGGATGGCATGCATCACTCCTCAGATGATACAAGAACATGCAAGAAAACAGTGAAATCTAACTGTCCCTTTAGTCTTGCAGTCATGTCTCTCTACAGGGACTGAAAACCCCATCATCGGTGGGTAGGACGATGTGGAACCCAATTACTGTGTAAGGAAAAAGAAACACAGAGCGTGAGAGAAAGGAAAGACCATTGCACGGTTCTCTCCAGATCTGAAGTCTCATGCAAGGAGAGATTCCCCTCTACCCTGTTGCCCATCATCCACTGACAAGCATCCTCTCATGCTGGAGAGACTGAGGTTGATCTGTGCCTTTCTCCTCAGTCAGGTGTTTGCAGCAGGCAGCATGAAGAATGATATTCCTTTATTTTAACCCAAGCAGCAGAATCACAGCTTGATGACCTAATGCTTCTGTGCACCCCAAGGCAATTCAGCCCCTTGGCCACCTGCTTGGTTGTAATTACAGCTTTGACGAAGATAAAGCATGTTTGGATCTTTCTATTGAACAAGATATCATTATCCAGCCATAAAAGTACCACTCTCCCCAGAGCCAAAGGTCAGTGTACCTTGGGAGTGACGGATCTCTACTCTGCTCACTGTAGATGCTCACTCGGCAAATATTAAATATCTAGGAACCTTCTCGCTGACAATGGATGGTTTCTAATTGCAGGGGGATTGTCTCTTGAGAATAATGTGCAAGGTAGAAAAAGCACAGAGGTTGATTTTTCTGCACTCCAAAATAACATACAGCAGGGGAAAGTATTACTCAGAAATTATCTAGCTCCACAAAATATGTATTTTTTCAATTACCCCATGATAAATTCTTATATTTACAATGTCATCTCATAGCTCCTTTCACAACTGTCTGTGGGAAGGAAGCATTGCACTCAAGTTAAATAGCCTAATAATAAATCATGGTTTTAAACGATATGACCAAATATGACCATTATGTTCAGTAAGCAACATCTTTTTCTTTTCCTTAAAAGGGTAAACTGTATAAAAATAATGCGATTCTAAAAATATGAAGACTGTACAATAAAGCACATTTATAAAATAATGTATCTTTTTGGTGATTTTTTAAAGGAGGGGATTGGGAAGAGGAAATCATATTTTTGTTATGGAATTGGTGTGAGGTCAGTGCATGACCCTGGCCACGTCAACAACTACAGAAAATTTATCCTCAGCTCTAAAATTCTAATATGCTCATTTGCAAAACAATGGCTTTGAAATTAAAATTGAAAAGTTCTGCTGTTTATGCAGAACTCAATGGACCCACACACTGGACTGAAAAGTATATATATTGTGTGAATACTTTATACATACATATACATATTTATAATGCCATAATATATATAATACACATGTATTTATTTACATATGTAAAATATTCGATCTATGCATGCATATTTATATCATATAATAGCTTATTAATATATTATGTTAAAATTACATTCATATTATATAGAGCAATATACAGTATAACTTTATATTGCATATAGATGTATACATATATATTCTTTAATTTCATTTCATCCTAATATTCATACAAGGTGTTGTCATAGTGTCTTCCCATTTTGTAGATAAGGAACCTGAGGCCCAGAGAGTTGGGTGAACTTTCCATTGAGGTGGAACTGAAAAGGCCAGAACTGGAATATAAATATGAGATGGTACCAGATCAGCATCCTCTTTCAACAACCTGTCTCACTCATGCGTAAGTGTCTTAGTCTCACTCCAGAGCTACAGAATCAGACTCTCGGGCAGGGCCGGGATCTATAATTTTAATGCATTTTACAAGTAATTCCTAAGTATCCCCCAAATCTGAGAATCGCTGCTTTCCCAGTTAAATTGGTTTCAAAGCCATTTTATGTTCTAAGGACTTTAGATGTTCAGTGACAATTTTGCAATGATATTTGCAGATCTTTGGCTAATTATACACTATATTTTTCATAGAGATATTTACAAAATGTGACTGTTAATCCTCTTAAAATCTCCACAGGGAAGGTAAATGATGAGAAGTGTATCACTGATTTGCCTTAATATATTTTTAAGGAAAGATAAAAACAGGAAAAGACATTGAAATTCTATATCAATTTGTATACAGGGAAGAACTTATTCTTAATCTGATGCAAAATTACTTGTTATTGTATAGATCCAACATTTGCAGCAACATGGATGGACCTGGAGATTATCACACTAAGTGAAGTAAGCCAGACAGAGAAAGACAAATACCATATGATATCACTTATATGTGGACTCTAAAATATGATACAAATGAACTTATGGTTACCAAATGGGAAAGTGACTTGTGGTTACGAAAGGGGAAAGTGAGGGGGGATAAATTAGGAGTTTGGGATTAACATATGCACACCACTACATATAAAATAGATAAACAACGAGGTCCTACTGTATGGCACAGGGAACTATATTCAATATCTTGTAATAACCTATAATGGAAAAGAATCTGAAAAAGAATATATATAACTGAATCACTGCTGTATACCTGAAACTAACACAACATTATAAATCAATTATACTTCAATAAAAAGTTGTTTGGGGGAACTATATTCAATATCCTGTAATAAACCATAATGGAAAAGACTATGAAAAAGGATCTATGTATATATAACTGAATCACTTTGCTGTATAGCAGTAATGAACACAACATTGTAATTCAACTATACTTCAATAAAAAATAAATTTTAAAAAAGTTGTTTGTTTGGAAAAAAGAAATAACTGTTTTAGTTTCCTAGGGCTGCTTTAGCAACGTGCCACACACTGGGTGGACAAAAAATAAAAAAGAGAGAGAGAAAGAGAGAAGAAATACGACATATTCCCTCACAGTCCTGAAGACCCGAAGTCTGCAATCAAGGTGCGGACAGGAGAGCACCCCCTCCAGAAGCTGTAAGGGGAGATCTTTCCTTGCTCCTCCAGCATCTGAGGGTCCCTGGTCATCCTTGGAATTGTAGCTGCATCACCCCAATCTCTGCCTTCACATTTACATGGCTGTCTTCCCTCTGCAGGTCCCCATCCAAATTCCCACTCCTCCTAAGGACATCAGTCACTGGAGTAGGGTCCACCCTGAGGCAATATAACCTCATCTTAACTTGATGCCATGTGCAAAGACCCTCTTTCCAAATAAGGTTGTGGGTGACCATGCACTTGGGGAGACATGGATCAACCCAACAGGTTGACCTTCAAGGTGAAAAATAATTACGGAACTTCTGCATCATTGTAGACGAGTTTGGGAAAACGGATGGTGGTACTTATTTTGTAGAGGGGACTGTTTTAGAAAACAGAGCTCCCCAGTTCCAGAGATCTGCAGGAGAGCAGTCACTGCAGTGAACAATGTTGTATTACGCGCTGAAAAATTTGTTCAGAGAGTCGAAATCAAGTTAAATGATCTTATCATAAAAATGGGCAGGAGGAAACTTTTGGAGGTGATGGATGTTTACTGCCTTGATTGTGCTAATGACTTCATGAGTCCCTATATATGTTCAAGCCTATCAAATTGTATATACGTATTAAATATGTGCAGTTTTGGGTATATCAATGACAACTCAATAAAGCTGTTACAAAAAAAAAAAAAAAAAAAAGAAAAGAAAACCAAGAAGAAAATGCATATGCCCATAGGTCAGAGGTAAAATTATGATGGCATAAGTCAGGAACAGGGGTCCATGTGTGTACGCTGGATTCCTGTGAAGGAGGATGGAATGTGTATTGGGGTTCATTTTCTGATACTATGCACAGTTTCCTGGGTGTTCCACTGACCTTTCCATAAATCCGTTATTCTCACATTCCTCTCCACAGACCTTTTATTTTTTTGATGGTATTTCTAGAAGGAAGGCACAGAAATCTATTACATCTTCCTTCCTTTAATCTTTTACGTAAGTGATTTTTTTCCTTCCTTTCTGCAGTGTGATAGCATCCTTTCTCTAAGTACAAACCATGAAAGCATGTCACAGCCAAGTCACTTCCTTGAATGTTTATTACATAACCAGTTCTACTGAAGTTGCGTAATTCTGCTAATCAACATACATCACTGAAATAGGATTTAAGGGTAGAGCTACATTTTCCTGCTTATTGACTATTTTCCTTTGCACGCATTTGATCCGCCCATCTAGATATATTTGGTGTAATTTGTTTTATCACGGTAACTAATTTGTTGTTCCATAAGCCAGATGCACACTACCCTTACTGTCTACCTCACAAACTGATTCCCTTAAGTGTGAAATGGAAACGTCACATGAACAGCAAACTTTCACCAACGGCTTGGCATACCTTCTGATGGATGCTCTAGACCCACCTCCAAGTCCAGCTTCTTCTGTTTCACTGACAGTAAAATTACCAATGATTCACTTCTGAATATGGCAAACAGCACCCTTCTCTATTTTCTAGGAGAAAATTAATCCTACACAAAGTAAGCCTATCTGTCATGTGTCAAAGTGCTATTTAAATTTTGAACCAGGATTTTGTTTCAAAATGTAGTCCTTTGGGATCATGCTTTTTTCCCCTGATGGGAGGAAGAGACCATTGTAAGTGTTGATGGGAACGAGTGCATGCAAAGGTGCCAAGGAGGATGGTCTATAACATGGGACATCCTACGTGCTTATCTGGTCCCATGTGCACAGCCCTGAGTTCAACTCCACAGGGATGAGTAGCCTGCAAATGAGATCAGGTCAAAAATACCTCCCACTGCAGGTCTACGAGTATTAGATCTGCTCCAGAGGCTTAATCCGGCTCAGCCGTTTTATCCATGAATGTTCGTGCTCCTAAGGACGATTGGGCAGATCACTCAAAGCCTGAAACCCTATTATCACCATCAGGAAATGTCAACATTTGCAGAGTTGGTAAGGACTCCAGGTGGAATATACACCCTTTTCTACAAAAAGAAGGTGACATCCTGGAAAGATCATGGGCTTCTGAAGGCTTATGACCTCCAGGGGCAGCCAGTTTCTTGGCTTAAAAAAAGATACAGAATAATTTTTACTTCTTGCATCTATATCTTAGGTAATCACATCTGTATCAATGGTAATACATGCCTATTAAATGCACTATCTTTTTTTTAATTCTTTTTTTTTAAATTGAAGTATAGTTGATTTACTATGTTGTGTTAGTTTCAGGTGTACAGCAAAGTGATTCAGTCATATATATATATATATATATATATATATATATATATATATACTTTTTCAGATTCTTTTCCATTATGGTTTATTACGAGAATTTGAACATAGTTCCCTGTGCTATACAGTAGATCCTTGTTTTTTTTTTAACCTATTTTATACATAGCAGTTTATATCTGCTAATCCCAAACTCTTAATTTATCCCTCTCCATCCCTTTCCCCTTTGGTAACCATGAGGTTATTTTCTATGTCTGTGAGTCTGTTTCTGTTTTGTAAATAAGTTCATTTGTATTATTTTTTTAGATTCCACATATAACTAATATCATATGATGTTTGTCTTTCTCTGTCTGACTTACTTCACTTAATATGATAATCTCTAGGTCTATCCATGTTGCTGCAAATGGCATTATTTCATTCTTTTTTATGGCTGAGTAATCTTTCATTGTATATATATACCACATTTTCTTTATCCTTTCATCTGTCGATGGACAGATGTCTTGCTTCCATGTCTTGGCTATTGTAAATAGTGCTGCTGTGAACATTGGGTTACATGTATCTTTTCAAATTAGAGTCAAATACATGACCTTATGTTGTTAAACTATGTAGTGATCTAAGAGCAAAAGAAATGGATAGGTTTCCATCTCAACCATTCTGTTGACTACCCTCCTGACTTTGGACAATTTAATTTTTCTGTGCCTCAATTTCCTCAGATTTTAAAAGGGGAAGATGATTGGACTTTTCTTACCATGTGACAAATAAATGGCATAATACGTATTGAATGCACTGAATCGCGTCTGCCATATTTTAAACACACACATATCTTGTTTATTAATTTTACAGAGGAAACCCTAATGGTGACAGCTTCCATCATTTGTCAGTTTTCTCAGGGACAAAAATAAAGGCTGCATGGAAGAAGAGTACATTTTTGCTGTGGAGTCTCAGAGGATACCTTTGAGCTCTTCAAAGGCAGATAAAAGAGAAAATATAGAACCCAATCGAATCACACTTGTTATCAATGGTTGTACTTGGAGGATGCAATAGGAGTCCCTGTTATGATCAAATAATGGAAACCCTTTTTATCATTAAATTTTTATTATGGATATAGTTCTCCCCAAGGGAAAAAATATCATTACAGAAGAAAGTATTACCATTTAGTTATAAGATAAAAATCTAAATACATGATTTGGCAATAAGCTCACAGCAGTTGTTAAACATTAAAATGAAAATTTTAAAAAAGCACTGTTTCCAAATAATGATTATTTCCAAAGTATAGATTTTTTAGTTTGGGTTTTTTTAAAAATTGTCCTTTTGAGAGAATGATTAAACTGAATCATGTTCAATACTTTGCAATGTTTCAATAAGCAAATAGAATTTCCCCAAAGGGCACTTCTGGGACTAAATTGTTTGTTTATAATTTGTCCTCAAAATGTTTTTACAAAGGAAAGATATGTCCTATTTAATTTCCTATTTAAATGATTCTTGAATTCTTATGAAAATCGCATTATACTGAATTTTTATTCTGGTATTCAGATGTGTACAGACACAGGTATGCATACACAAACACTGGCCACTAAGTTAATTTTTAAACTATATTTGACTTTTATTTTAAACATCCTTTCACCGTTGGCTTTGAAGTTTCTTCGATACTCTCTTTCTTGTATGTCCATGTTGAGCAATCATGCTACTTAAAATATTAATCATTTAGCAAATGGGAAAGAGACAAGGCACCAAAAAGTTAAACTGTGCAGTTAACACTAGTTATTTCTGTGGTGGTAGGATAATGCTGATTATATTTTCCTTTCTAAGTTTCCTGCATTTCAAAAGTGTTCCCCCTTTAATTTACCTTTTAAAATAAAAGATCTATTTTTTTCCCCTACAAGTTCTTTGTCTTCATCTGGTAGTTACAGGATTTCTGTCATATTATGATCATTTGGCATTAATGTACTTTTCCCCTTGAATTCTTTACAAAATTAACTTATACTTCCACACACACACACACAAAAAAATCAAGGGCAGTTTTTGAGCTAATGATTGAATATCCTGTATCAATTTACACAACTTTATTTCACATGTATCTAACAACCTGTGCAATTTTTACCTAAAGTCTTTTTTGTCACAGTTCCAATCCACTTTTTTATGTTTATGGCATTTGATTTTATTTTTTTAACTTTTTATTTTATATTGGAGTATAGGTGATGAACAATGTTGTGTTAATTGCAGGTGTACAGCAAAGTGATTCAGTTATCCATATACATGTATCTCTTCTTTTTCAAATTCTTTTCCCATTTAGGTTGTTACATAATTTTGACCAGAGTTCCCTGTGCCATACAGCAGGTCCTTGTTGTCCATTACATTTTGCGAAATGCCCTCTCGCTTGCTTTTTCTAGAGTGTGCGTGGAAATATCTAACATAGAGTATAAACCGTCTTACCATGAAATTACAAGCCTTAATTAAAAGAAAAATGTTTCTGTCACATACACCCTTTATTCAGGATATAGCTCTTTTGTTAGCATCACGAAGCCTTTGTCTCTTCCAACTTTATACCGGGAAGGTAGACAGAGAGAAAGAGAGAGAAGTGTCACTAAACGTTATAAATACGACAGAGAACCCGGTGTGAACACATCTGGGAAGAATTCAGAACAGGAAGCAAAACAAATGAGAAAACCTACACGGTTTTTGCTCACAGCAAACCCCAGCTTCATCTTGCAACTTAGAAAAAGGATTGTCATATTTTTCTACAAGGGGACAGATTATCAGTGTTTTTGGCTCTGGGGGCCAGGTGATCACCTCTGAACTGATAAGATAAAAGCAGACCTCGGCCACAGGCAACAGAATGGGGGAATCTGGGTTCCAGTAAAACTTTACAGAAACAGGTCACAGGGCCCGACAGAGAACCCGGTGTGAACACATCTGGGAAGAATTCAGAACAGGAAGCAAAACAAATGAGAAAACCTACACGGTTTTTGCTCACAGCAAACCCCAGCTTCATCTTGCAACTTAGAAAAAGGATTGTCATATTTTTCTACAAGGGGACAGATTATCAGTGTGTTTGGCTCTGGGGGCCAGGTGATCACCTCTGAACTGATAAGATAAAAGCAGACCTCGGCCACAGGCAACAGAATGGGGGAATCTGGGTTCCAGTAAAACTTTACAGAAACAGGTCACAGGGCCCGACAGAGAACCCGGTGTGAACACATCTGGGAAGAATTCAGAACAGGAAGCAAAACAAATGAGAAAACCTACACGGTTTTTGCTCACAGCAAACCCCAGCTTCATCTTGCAACTTAGAAAAAGGATTGTCATATTTTTCTACAAGGGGACAGATTATCAGTGTTTTTGGCTCTGGGGGCCAGGTGATCACCTCTGAACTGATAAGATAAAAGCAGACCTCGGCCGCAGGCAACAGAATGGGGGAATCTGGGTTCCAGTAAAACTTTACAGAAACAGGTCACAGGGCCCGACAGAGAACCCGGTGTGAACACATCTGGGAAGAATTCAGAACAGGAAGCAAAACAAATGAGAAAACCTACACGGTTTTTGCTCACAGCAAACCCCAGCTTCATCTTGCAACTTAGAAAAAGGATTGTCATATTTTTCTACAAGGGGACAGATTATCAGTGTTTTTGGCTCTGGGGGCCAGGTGATCACCTCTGAACTGATAAGATAAAAGCAGACCTCGGCCGCAGGCAACAGAATGGGGGAATCTGGGTTCCAGTAAAACTTTACAGAAACAGGTCACAGGGCCCGACAGAGAACCCGGTGTGAACACATCTGGGAAGAATTCAGAACAGGAAGCAAAACAAATGAGAAAACCTACACGGTTTTTGCTCACAGCAAACCCCAGCTTCATCTTGCAACTTAGAAAAAGGATTGTCATATTTTTCTACAAGGGGACAGATTATCAGTGTTTTTGGCTCTGGGGGCCAGGTGATCACCTCTGAACTGATAAGATAAAAGCAGACCTCGGCCACAGGCAACAGAATGGGGGAATCTGGGTTCCAGTAAAACTTTACAGAAACAGGTCACAGGGCCCGACAGAGAACCCGGTGTGAACACATCTGGGAAGAATTCAGAACAGGAAGCAAAACAAATGAGAAAACCTACACGGTTTTTGCTCACAGCAAACCCCAGCTTCATCTTGCAACTTAGAAAAAGGATTGTCATATTTTTCTACAAGGGGACAGATTATCAGTGTTTTTGGCTCTGGGGGCCAGGTGATCACCTCTGAACTGATAAGATAAAAGCAGACCTCGGCCGCAGGCAACAGAATGGGGGAATCTGGGTTCCAGTAAAACTTTACAGAAACAGGTCACAGGGCCCGACAGAGAACCCGGTGTGAACACATCTGGGAAGAATTCAGAACAGGAAGCAAAACAAATGAGAAAACCTACACGGTTTTTGCTCACAGCAAACCCCAGCTTCATCTTGCAACTTAGAAAAAGGATTGTCATATTTTTCTACAAGGGGACAGATTATCAGTGTTTTTGGCTCTGGGGGCCAGGTGATCACCTCTGAACTGATAAGATAAAAGCAGACCTCGGCCACAGGCAACAGAATGGGGGAATCTGGGTTCCAGTAAAACTTTACAGAAACAGGTCACAGGGCCCGACAGAGAACCCGGTGTGAACACATCTGGGAAGAATTCAGAACAGGAAGCAAAACAAATGAGAAAACCTACACGGTTTTTGCTCACAGCAAACCCCAGCTTCATCTTGCAACTTAGAAAAAGGATTGTCATATTTTTCTACAAGGGGACAGATTATCAGTGTTTTTGGCTCTGGGGGCCAGGTGATCACCTCTGAACTGATAAGATAAAAGCAGACCTCGGCCACAGGCAACAGAATGGGGGAATCTGGGTTCCAGTAAAACTTTACAGAAACAGGTCACAGGGCCCGACAGAGAACCCGGTGTGAACACATCTGGGAAGAATTCAGAACAGGAAGCAAAACAAATGAGAAAACCTACACGGTTTTTGCTCACAGCAAACCCCAGCTTCATCTTGCAACTTAGAAAAAGGATTGTCATATTTTTCTACAAGGGGACAGATTATCAGTGTTTTTGGCTCTGGGGGCCAGGTGATCACCTCTGAACTGATAAGATAAAAGCAGACCTCGGCCACAGGCAACAGAATGGGGGAATCTGGGTTCCAGTAAAACTTTACAGAAACAGGTCACAGGGCCCGACAGAGAACCCGGTGTGAACACATCTGGGAAGAATTCAGAACAGGAAGCAAAACAAATGAGAAAACCTACACGGTTTTTGCTCACAGCAAACCCCAGCTTCATCTTGCAACTTAGAAAAAGGATTGTCATATTTTTCTACAAGGGGACAGATTATCAGTGTTTTTGGCTCTGGGGGCCAGGTGATCACCTCTGAACTGATAAGATAAAAGCAGACCTCGGCCACAGGCAACAGAATGGGGGAATCTGGGTTCCAGTAAAACTTTACAGAAACAGGTCACAGGGCCCGACAGAGAACCCGGTGTGAACACATCTGGGAAGAATTCAGAACAGGAAGCAAAACAAATGAGAAAACCTACACGGTTTTTGCTCACAGCAAACCCCAGCTTCATCTTGCAACTTAGAAAAAGGATTGTCATATTTTTCTACAAGGGGACAGATTATCAGTGTTTTTGGCTCTGGGGGCCAGGTGATCACCTCTGAACTGATAAGATAAAAGCAGACCTCGGCCACAGGCAACAGAATGGGGGAATCTGGGTTCCAGTAAAACTTTACAGAAACAGGTCACAGGGCCCGACAGAGAACCCGGTGTGAACACATCTGGGAAGAATTCAGAACAGGAAGCAAAACAAATGAGAAAACCTACACGGTTTTTGCTCACAGCAAACCCCAGCTTCATCTTGCAACTTAGAAAAAGGATTGTCATATTTTTCTACAAGGGGACAGATTATCAGTGTTTTTGGCTCTGGGGGCCAGGTGATCACCTCTGAACTGATAAGATAAAAGCAGACCTCGGCCACAGGCAACAGAATGGGGGAATCTGGGTTCCAGTAAAACTTTACAGAAACAGGTCACAGGGCCCGACAGAGAACCCGGTGTGAACACATCTGGGAAGAATTCAGAACAGGAAGCAAAACAAATGAGAAAACCTACACGGTTTTTGCTCACAGCAAACCCCAGCTTCATCTTGCAACTTAGAAAAAGGATTGTCATATTTTTCTACAAGGGGACAGATTATCAGTGTTTTTGGCTCTGGGGGCCAGGTGATCACCTCTGAACTGATAAGATAAAAGCAGACCTCGGCCACAGGCAACAGAATGGGGGAATCTGGGTTCCAGTAAAACTTTACAGAAACAGGTCACAGGGCCCGACAGAGAACCCGGTGTGAACACATCTGGGAAGAATTCAGAACAGGAAGCAAAACAAATGAGAAAACCTACACGGTTTTTGCTCACAGCAAACCCCAGCTTCATCTTGCAACTTAGAAAAAGGATTGTCATATTTTTCTACAAGGGGACAGATTATCAGTGTTTTTGGCTCTGGGGGCCAGGTGATCACCTCTGAACTGATAAGATAAAAGCAGACCTCGGCCACAGGCAACAGAATGGGGGAATCTGGGTTCCAGTAAAACTTTACAGAAACAGGTCACAGGGCCCGACAGAGAACCCGGTGTGAACACATCTGGGAAGAATTCAGAACAGGAAGCAAAACAAATGAGAAAACCTACACGGTTTTTGCTCACAGCAAACCCCAGCTTCATCTTGCAACTTAGAAAAAGGATTGTCATATTTTTCTACAAGGGGACAGATTATCAGTGTTTTTGGCTCTGGGGGCCAGGTGATCACCTCTGAACTGATAAGATAAAAGCAGACCTCGGCCACAGGCAACAGAATGGGGGAATCTGGGTTCCAGTAAAACTTTACAGAAACAGGTCACAGGGCCCGACAGAGAACCCGGTGTGAACACATCTGGGAAGAATTCAGAACAGGAAGCAAAACAAATGAGAAAACCTACACGGTTTTTGCTCACAGCAAACCCCAGCTTCATCTTGCAACTTAGAAAAAGGATTGTCATATTTTTCTACAAGGGGACAGATTATCAGTGTTTTTGGCTCTGGGGGCCAGGTGATCACCTCTGAACTGATAAGATAAAAGCAGACCTCGGCCACAGGCAACAGAATGGGGGAATCTGGGTTCCAGTAAAACTTTACAGAAACAGGTCACAGGGCCCGACAGAGAACCCGGTGTGAACACATCTGGGAAGAATTCAGAACAGGAAGCAAAACAAATGAGAAAACCTACACGGTTTTTGCTCACAGCAAACCCCAGCTTCATCTTGCAACTTAGAAAAAGGATTGTCATATTTTTCTACAAGGGGACAGATTATCAGTGTTTTTGGCTCTGGGGGCCAGGTGATCACCTCTGAACTGATAAGATAAAAGCAGACCTCGGCCACAGGCAACAGAATGGGGGAATCTGGGTTCCAGTAAAACTTTACAGAAACAGGTCACAGGGCCCGACAGAGAACCCGGTGTGAACACATCTGGGAAGAATTCAGAACAGGAAGCAAAACAAATGAGAAAACCTACACGGTTTTTGCTCACAGCAAACCCCAGCTTCATCTTGCAACTTAGAAAAAGGATTGTCATATTTTTCTACAAGGGGACAGATTATCAGTGTTTTTGGCTCTGGGGGCCAGGTGATCACCTCTGAACTGATAAGATAAAAGCAGACCTCGGCCACAGGCAACAGAATGGGGGAATCTGGGTTCCAGTAAAACTTTACAGAAACAGGTCACAGGGCCCGACAGAGAACCCGGTGTGAACACATCTGGGAAGAATTCAGAACAGGAAGCAAAACAAATGAGAAAACCTACACGGTTTTTGCTCACAGCAAACCCCAGCTTCATCTTGCAACTTAGAAAAAGGATTGTCATATTTTTCTACAAGGGGACAGATTATCAGTGTTTTTGGCTCTGGGGGCCAGGTGATCACCTCTGAACTGATAAGATAAAAGCAGACCTCGGCCGCAGGCAACAGAATGGGGGAATCTGGGTTCCAGTAAAACTTTACAGAAACAGGTCACAGGGCCCGACAGAGAACCCGGTGTGAACACATCTGGGAAGAATTCAGAACAGGAAGCAAAACAAATGAGAAAACCTACACGGTTTTTGCTCACAGCAAACCCCAGCTTCATCTTGCAACTTAGAAAAAGGATTGTCATATTTTTCTACAAGGGGACAGATTATCAGTGTTTTTGGCTCTGGGGGCCAGGTGATCACCTCTGAACTGATAAGATAAAAGCAGACCTCGGCCGCAGGCAACAGAATGGGGGAATCTGGGTTCCAGTAAAACTTTACAGAAACAGGTCACAGGGCCCGACAGAGAACCCGGTGTGAACACATCTGGGAAGAATTCAGAACAGGAAGCAAAACAAATGAGAAAACCTACACGGTTTTTGCTCACAGCAAACCCCAGCTTCATCTTGCAACTTAGAAAAAGGATTGTCATATTTTTCTACAAGGGGACAGATTATCAGTGTTTTTGGCTCTGGGGGCCAGGTGATCACCTCTGAACTGATAAGATAAAAGCAGACCTCGGCCACAGGCAACAGAATGGGGGAATCTGGGTTCCAGTAAAACTTTACAGAAACAGGTCACAGGGCCCGACAGAGAACCCGGTGTGAACACATCTGGGAAGAATTCAGAACAGGAAGCAAAACAAATGAGAAAACCTACACGGTTTTTGCTCACAGCAAACCCCAGCTTCATCTTGCAACTTAGAAAAAGGATTGTCATATTTTTCTACAAGGGGACAGATTATCAGTGTTTTTGGCTCTGGGGGCCAGGTGATCACCTCTGAACTGATAAGATAAAAGCAGACCTCGGCCACAGGCAACAGAATGGGGGAATCTGGGTTCCAGTAAAACTTTACAGAAACAGGTCACAGGGCCCGACAGAGAACCCGGTGTGAACACATCTGGGAAGAATTCAGAACAGGAAGCAAAACAAATGAGAAAACCTACACGGTTTTTGCTCACAGCAAACCCCAGCTTCATCTTGCAACTTAGAAAAAGGATTGTCATATTTTTCTACAAGGGGACAGATTATCAGTGTTTTTGGCTCTGGGGGCCAGGTGATCACCTCTGAACTGATAAGATAAAAGCAGACCTCGGCCACAGGCAACAGAATGGGGGAATCTGGGTTCCAGTAAAACTTTACAGAAACAGGTCACAGGGCCCGACAGAGAACCCGGTGTGAACACATCTGGGAAGAATTCAGAACAGGAAGCAAAACAAATGAGAAAACCTACACGGTTTTTGCTCACAGCAAACCCCAGCTTCATCTTGCAACTTAGAAAAAGGATTGTCATATTTTTCTACAAGGGGACAGATTATCAGTGTTTTTGGCTCTGGGGGCCAGGTGATCACCTCTGAACTGATAAGATAAAAGCAGACCTCGGCCGCAGGCAACAGAATGGGGGAATCTGGGTTCCAGTAAAACTTTACAGAAACAGGTCACAGGGCCCGACAGAGAACCCGGTGTGAACACATCTGGGAAGAATTCAGAACAGGAAGCAAAACAAATGAGAAAACCTACACGGTTTTTGCTCACAGCAAACCCCAGCTTCATCTTGCAACTTAGAAAAAGGATTGTCATATTTTTCTACAAGGGGACAGATTATCAGTGTTTTTGGCTCTGGGGGCCAGGTGATCACCTCTGAACTGATAAGATAAAAGCAGACCTCGGCCACAGGCAACAGAATGGGGGAATCTGGGTTCCAGTAAAACTTTACAGAAACAGGTCACAGGGCCCGACAGAGAACCCGGTGTGAACACATCTGGGAAGAATTCAGAACAGGAAGCAAAACAAATGAGAAAACCTACACGGTTTTTGCTCACAGCAAACCCCAGCTTCATCTTGCAACTTAGAAAAAGGATTGTCATATTTTTCTACAAGGGGACAGATTATCAGTGTTTTTGGCTCTGGGGGCCAGGTGATCACCTCTGAACTGATAAGATAAAAGCAGACCTCGGCCACAGGCAACAGAATGGGGGAATCTGGGTTCCAGTAAAACTTTACAGAAACAGGTCACAGGGCCCGACAGAGAACCCGGTGTGAACACATCTGGGAAGAATTCAGAACAGGAAGCAAAACAAATGAGAAAACCTACACGGTTTTTGCTCACAGCAAACCCCAGCTTCATCTTGCAACTTAGAAAAAGGATTGTCATATTTTTCTACAAGGGGACAGATTATCAGTGTTTTTGGCTCTGGGGGCCAGGTGATCACCTCTGAACTGATAAGATAAAAGCAGACCTCGGCCACAGGCAACAGAATGGGGGAATCTGGGTTCCAGTAAAACTTTACAGAAACAGGTCACAGGGCCCGACAGAGAACCCGGTGTGAACACATCTGGGAAGAATTCAGAACAGGAAGCAAAACAAATGAGAAAACCTACACGGTTTTTGCTCACAGCAAACCCCAGCTTCATCTTGCAACTTAGAAAAAGGATTGTCATATTTTTCTACAAGGGGACAGATTATCAGTGTGTTTGGCTCTGGGGGCCAGGTGATCACCTCTGAACTGATAAGATAAAAGCAGACCTCGGCCACAGGCAACAGAATGGGGGAATCTGGGTTCCAGTAAAACTTTACAGAAACAGGTCACAGGGCCCGACAGAGAACCCGGTGTGAACACATCTGGGAAGAATTCAGAACAGGAAGCAAAACAAATGAGAAAACCTACACGGTTTTTGCTCACAGCAAACCCCAGCTTCATCTTGCAACTTAGAAAAAGGATTGTCATATTTTTCTACAAGGGGACAGATTATCAGTGTTTTTGGCTCTGGGGGCCAGGTGATCACCTCTGAACTGATAAGATAAAAGCAGACCTCGGCCGCAGGCAACAGAATGGGGGAATCTGGGTTCCAGTAAAACTTTACAGAAACAGGTCACAGGGCCCGACAGAGAACCCGGTGTGAACACATCTGGGAAGAATTCAGAA